>NC_090444.1:664382429-664708545 GCF_031143425.1 Pleurodeles waltl | reverse complement strand
CTACTGACTTTGGTAGCTCGTGCAAAGCAATCTCTTACATAGTGAGGCGTTGCATGAGAGACCCTTTATTGCTGCACACAGAAGAAAAAAATTAGAGGGAACATTGTTCACAACTCCTGCTCTGCTGAGTGGCAACCCAGCGGTGGTGTACAGCCCACAATGAAGTACAACACCAAAGCCTTCTGTAAAAGTACTGTCCTACAAAAAGGAATCCTTAGCTAATTGTATCACAGGGAGAGATGAGTTAAACTAAACTATCCTCCTAAAGATGGCAGAGCAGAAAATCTCATTATGGAGAATTGGATCTGGCTGCCAGCTCAACTGGATAGTAAAAAAAACAACAGGAAAACACTCTCACCACCCATAAATTATATTTAACAGTTTGACACTCACATTTCTTACACACACTTATATTAAAAAACAGTCATGCAACATTATGGATGCAAATCTGTGCATCTTATCATGGACCATCACTGGCCTGGCAGGTAAAGTGGGTGACCTAATTTGGGTATGGTTTATCAATGAGACAAACATACATTGTGTCCAGAAGATGTGGGCACTTGTAGAGGTGGCCTTAAATGGATACACTTTCTACCACATTATGTCAGTAAGGGAACAGAAGACGTCCGATGGGTGGGGTAGTAATATATATTTCAACTAAACTATGGGTAGCAGCTCAACCTCTCACAGTCAACGACCTCCCATGGGACGTCCAGCATACAGTTAACTGTACATTTACCTAAAAAGGAGAGTATGTACATCTTGAGTGTGTATATACCACCTGGGCATAATAGCAAGGTCAGCAGTCCACTTATGGCACTGGAGGGCATCATTAGTAAGGTCCACATTGATAAAGAGCCTTGGACAGTTAATGTGCTGATTGTACGTGGTGATTTCAACACCCGCTGACAGCTAATGTCTTGGAGAGTTGATGTAACGAACAGGACGAAGGCTGGGGGTACCAGTAACCTGACCCAATTATTCCTAGAGAAAGGACAAACAAAGGAGATGCTAGCTTTACCTCTCTATTGTTCAGTATAGCCATGTGCTTTATGAAAGGGAGCACACAGTCTAATAGTCCAGCAAACTGCTCCTATAGACAGACTGGTGGGAGGACAATACTGGACTATGTGTTGATTAACTTTGTGGAAGAGGGCAGAGTGACTTGAAGATAAGCCCTAGAACAGAAAGTGATCATAACCCCATAAAGGTGACATCTATCCACATCAAGAGCTTACTCTACCTGATGGCTCTGGATAAAACTACTAATGTAAGGTTGGTAAAGTGGTCTAAACCAATATGTGAGAATGTCCAGTCTACCCTCATGAGCCTCATAACATCTGATTTAAGCCAGACAGCAGGCTATGAGTTGGGTCTGGAATCATCAACCCTTAAAGCCTAAAATTCAGTGATGAAGAACATTGCATCCTTCTAGAAAAAACTATTTATCCTAGAGGGAAACAATTAGGAGTAACACCCCTCTATACTGGTACTGTACTGGATCCAAGAAGAATTTACAAAAACCTGCTCATGCAAAGAAAGGAAATAAGCAGGCAAAATCATGGAACATCCTACTGGCTGCTATAAGAGCAGATTATACCAAGCTATTTTTGAAGATGGTCTCATTCGGGGTGTAATGAGCAGGGTCTAAAGGTTGAACATTTCAACAGGGCCAATGTGCGGGTGGTCCATTTCATAAAACTATTTGGAAAAAAGCTTGAGTCTGTTGGGTCTGTGCAGGAATTTCCTGTCATTGGTAGTACGAACAGTTTCCATCTTCCTTGCCCTGAAGTAATGAGAGCTACAAGGCAGCAAAAGTCTAATAAAGCCTCTGGCCCCAATCCCTGTAGACCTTTTCCTAGCACATCCAGACTTTTTGGCTGTCATCTTGGTGAATGTCTATAATGCTGTGCTCTAGTCAGGCTGTATTCCACAGTTCTGACATACTGCTATATTGCTCCCCCTGCGTTAGAAAGGTAGTTTTACTGATCCCACATTCTGCAGACCCATCTCTCTCTTAGAGGGAGTGGGAAAATACTCCTGAACAATTTGAAGGGCTGGGCTGATGCACAAAAAGTGTTAATAAACTGAAATTCAGGCTTTAGAAATGTGATTGGTACCATTGAGCAGGCATTCTGTCTTTATTTATTATGCACCAGATACATGATGGTCAGGAAATACCCGCTTTACCTCATATTTATCGATCTGAGGTCTGCCTTCTCTCCGGTATACAGACAAACGTTTTGGAGCAGCCTTTACCTGCTTGGCATTGACCCACCTCTGTTGAAAGTCAATGAAGGACATCACTCCTTGTAGCTGGGTGCCGGAACACCCGGCCACCCACGATGGCGGCCTCCAGACCAGCCGATACCCCGGGGGCACCGTGGGGGCGGGATAGGAAAACACTCCCCTCGGAAATCCAGATATCCGGATTCCCGTAGTGAAAAAACACGCGGGACGTCCGTGGCAGTTGGAGGACGACGCAGAAGTAAAGGAGCAGACAGGAGAGGATGCTGTGGGACCAGAAGGGAAAATGGAGCGGGAAGATGCAGAAACAGGGGACAGACAGAACGAAGGACCACACAAGGAGCGGAGCCACCTGGAACAGCTGAGTCCCGGAGAAAACCTTGACGAAGGGCAAGGAAGCACAGAAACACCGATACTCTGCCACGTCCCTGGAGGGGTGTGGCTCAAGCAGGTACGGTCCTGCTTCCAAAGCAGGATAAACGCTTTGGTGGGGAAGGAGGAGGGAAAGAGAGGGAGGAAAAGGGGCGAAGGGGGGGAGGAAGAGAAGTGACTAAACAGGGAATAACTGGCAGGAATTGCCATAGAATTTTTTTTTTTTTTTACCTGATTGCCTTATTTTGCTATTGTTGTGGTTTGCTTGAAGGATAAGAAAATTATTTGCTTGTGTGATTTTTTTTTTCCACTAAAATCTACACTTACCTTTATGACACGGGTGATGTAAATTTGACGTGTCCTCCAGAGGCATCTAGTTCACTAAGGTGTTTGCACTATCGGGTTAAACCTTCCCCTTATCCCCAATACACCGTTTTCCTTACTAGTTCACCACACTCTCTCTCTAAATCCTTCCACCATATTAAAACAGTCCAAGAAGTAAAGTCCAGAGTTACGTCTTACCTTACCTTCTTTCCTTTCCTGGCTTCCCTGATGATGCCATTCCACCACGAGATCATCAACGAGACTCCAGAAGACCTGAAAGAGAGAAGAGGAAGAAGAGATTACTTCACTGAGAGAGAGAGAGAGAGAGAGAGAGAGAGAGAGAGAGAGAGAGAGAGAGAGAGAGACTCAAAGACTGATAGAAAGGACTTGTGAAGTATCAATAAAATACACATCTTTCCCAAACCTATAAACCCAAGTTGTCTCGTATGTCCTTACTGCTACGCCCACCGCCAAGCTCCTACAACACAGCGGGAGTCCGATTTAGTCCAGAAGGGGAATGTAGCCCTTCTTTCCCTTTCCTCTCTGGGTTCGGCAGTGCTAGCCCCACTCTTATTTAGCTTATTTATAAATTATGTTACTGCCTCTCTAGAGGAAACAGGCATAGATTGCCCTAATCTATTAGGTGAGAAGGTAGCAGTATTACTACATGTGGATGACACAGTACTGCTATCTTTAATTGAACCCTTCACGCATGCTATAATCAATACACTTCTGATGGTTTGTAGAGCTTATTTATTAATGGCATGAACACGAAGGTCATGGTGATGAAAACAGGTTTGCAATTAAGGACATGTTTTAAGATAGACGGGGAATCACTAGCAAAGGTTGATTAGTTTGATTGTTTGGGCTTGTGCTTTCTTCACTTACTGAGCTGTTGACCTCTTCTGGAGAAATCCACAGTTAGCTCTAAAGCATGGTGTAAAGCATTCTTTGGATTTGTCAAAAAGATAGGCAGCCAGACGCTAGATGCCCCTTGAAGGTCTGCAAGAAGAAAGCAGTTGCAGCTGCTCTCTTTGGTACAGAGATTTGGGGTTATAACAAAGCCAGGGACATACAAGTAGTAGAAAATCAAGGCCTGCACACTTTGTTAAAATTGGGCCCTGGTACCCTATTACTGCAGAACTGTGTACACAACCTGCATGAGATATAGCTGCCTGAAGACCTGTCCTACATCTATTTTGTCAGAAATTCCCTGGCAAGTGTGCATCTGCAATCTGCTATGGAAGTACTTCCTACAGAATATGTAAAGGGACTTGCTGGTGGAAACATGCAAACAAAGTGCTAAATGAGTTAGGCATGAGCTATCTCTGGGCTACCATGTTGTTATTTCCCCGTTCCCCATCCCACTATAGCTCTCAAGGAGGTATGCTGTCAGTCGAAATTTATCGCTGACAGTACCAACAAGAACCCTCTAACTGCTAACTAGCTTGAGCGTTATACCCAGGGTCAAACTGCATATTTAGGGGCATATTTATACTCTGTTTGCGCCGGATTTGCGTCTTTTTTTTTACGCAAAACTAACTCCATATTTATACTTTGGCGTTAGACCCGTCTAGCGCCAAAGATCTTGGAGTTTGCGTCATTTTTTAGCGTGGACACCTTCCTTGCGTTAATGATATGCAAGGTAGGCGTTCCCTTCTAAAAAATGAATCCAAGGCATGTGCGCCGTATTTACACTCCCGGGCAAAAATGACGCCCGGGAGTGGGCAGGTAAAAAAAAATGACGTCCAGCCGCTTTAGCGTCATTTTTTAACGCCTGGTCAGGGCAGGCGTTAAGGGACCTGTGGGCTCGGAAGGAGCCCAGAGGTGCCCTCCCATGCCCCCAGGGACACCCCCTGCCACCCTTGCCCACCCCAGGAGGACGCCCAAGGATGGAGGGACCCATCCCAGGGTACTTAAGGTAAGTATATATATTTTTTTTTTGGGTGGCATAGGGGGGCCTGATTTGTGCCCCCCTACATGCCACTATGCCCAATGACCATGCCCAGGGGACATAAGTCCCCTGGGCATGGCCATTGGGCAAGGGGGTATGACTCCTGTCTTTGCTAAGACAGGAGTCATTTAAATGGGGGTTGGGAGTAAAAAAAAATGGCGCAAATCAGGTTGAGGCGAAAATTTTGCCTCAGCCTGACTTGCCCCATTTTTTGACGCCCAAGCTCCATTTTCCCCTACGCCGGCGCTGCCTGGTGTAAGTCATTTTTTTTTACGCACAGTTCCCCAGATTAAGTTCCAGGGCAATCAGGGGTGCCCTAATCTCGTATTCTGATAGGTCAGTGTCTCTCTGAATAAATCTGGGAATTGAAGGCTATTTTCCTAGGAATGGTGAAGAACATGTAGACTCAGGAATACTTGGCCAAATTCCACAATTTCACACTCATTTGTCACCCCTTGGAGGAGGTCATTAACAAGTGCAGAGCCTACTTTGATGGCTGTCATCCAGGTGGTAACAGCAGTGTGGCTGGGGAGAAGAAAATAGATAAGTGGAAAGCTGTGGAGAGAACTTTTGCAAGAGGAGGGCTGGGGACTGGCAATAGCAACTACACGCATCATCAGCAGCACTGCAAAAGACTCCGGGTCTGAAGTTTCTGGGTCCAGATTATTAGGTCCAGTACAGGTCCTGAAATCCCATGCCCTGAAACATCAGGCTATTCAGAATGGCCAGGAACTGTATTCCCTCAGAGAATTCCACTTGCCCCACTCATGATGGTCTCAGTAGCTTAATGTTCCTTACAGTTCAGATCTGCTTATAACCTGCAAACAATAGAGTGTTATCCTAGCAGGTTGATCTGCCTACTGCAGGGATCATAGTGCAACTTGGAGGTACCGGGTTTCACCTCCAGTGTGATTGCTTATTCCCAGCATGGACTCCATATTAGAAAAGCTGTGCAATGAAATGAGAAGATACACTACATATTCACATTTGCCCATAAACTGCATTATTGTCACACCAAAGACTACCCAGGACCTACTGATGCCTGGCCTAATGACACCGTATTTCATGCACAGGCTTGGACCTCTCAAAAGTCCATTTCCTTTGTCTTACTTATCCCAATAGCAGGACCCGTGTGATATTTTCAAGATAACGATTCACTGTCAATGAGCAACATTGAAATTCATAGTGCCTCCTTCGTAAACAAATGTGTAAAATAATGTGTGTAAATGTATGGGTAGGGTTCTACAACTCCACCTAAACGAACGTATGTTTTTCCGATTATCAGTACAAGTGTAATAGCGCTCCTTGAAAGCTATACCGGGCGAAAGTTTTCTGGTATATTTTTGCACCCGTGATGTGACTTTGTTAGGCTGCCTTATCACTCTTGTGGAGTTGTTCATTTTCTTCAATTTCATAAAATGGAAAGATCAACCACATGTGCAAAATAATTTTTGTTCTATTTATTTTACTTTACATAGAATACATTTTTACCCACAGAGAAAGCCATTCCTCTATCATTCTCATAAATTGTGGTAGTAATATCTTTCACTTTCTGTCCTGGAAAGTTAGTTACTTGATGGAGTAAGAGTCTGACCATTTCCTAGTTAGGAGGATGTTGATTATCACTTTGTGTGTGCTCAGAAATGTACAGGTTTTGTAGGAATTCACAATCTAACAAGAAAAATCGCATCTTGTTCTTTCCCATCCCACCCCCAGCACAAGATTTAATATTGTGGATGCCCATTGTATCTAAGTGTGCCCCACTTTGTATTTTGCTTTATGAACTCCCACAACATCGACCTACAACTACACAAAAGGCACAGCATTGAGAACCACTAGATTGTTAAGGTAAGTTCATAATTTATTTTACCGCAACTTTGACCCCAATAATTAGACCAAAAATGTGCTTTAAGCTTTTTTTTTTATTTGAAATATTTTTGATTATTTTGATAGTATTTTTTCTTAACTGTAATTGTAAACTTTTTTCCTTTAAGTGTAACAAATGCTATTTCATTCATTTACTCCCTTTTACTTTAGTCTTATTCTTACTTAAATTTTTTATTTGTATTTATTTTATTTATATAATCTACTTTTTACTATACCATATAGTAACTTTAAAGTTATCCCTTTAGTGATTATATTATATTTTAATTGAGAAAATTATTTTTCAACCATAATAAAATCATAATTATAATTACAATTCTACCCTATATTTGTTTGAATTACTTTAATTATTTTTCTCACTTTAAACCTATTCCATATTCTAAAACAATTTGTCAATTAATATCATTATCATTTTATTAAATGTACACAATTGTCACAATCTTTCCGTAATGTGTATTTCCAATATTAATAATTTTAAAGCATTTTATATTTAACCAAACAAGATGAATAAAAATAGACGATTGAAGTGACATATCTCAGAAGCAGTTTCAGAACCCTCTTTTTAATGCCATTTAATTGCATTATAAATGTTACCTTTCATTTTTCCGACCTTGTATACCTCATACAGAAACCACTGTCCAGATCTTTTCTATTCTTTTTTAAACAAAAAGTAAAACATTTAATTTAGTTACCTTTAATTGCTCAAAATGTATTTAATCTTTCCTTTTAATTGAGCCTTAATTTATTTTCCTTAATTTACATTTATTGCTTACCTTAGTCAATATAGAGTCCCCCGATGTAGATGTCCCGATGTAGTGCCAGGTCAATGTTGTGCCCTTGATCTTTAGAGGTCTACCGATCAGATGGAAATACTGAAGAATGTCATGAATGCTACCCTTACTAACCACCATTGAACAACCCTGATTTAGAAGGAAACACCAAAGAGAACTGATCACCGTAATTTAGTTTTCAGAAAGACTTCTTTATAGGCAGTGGCGGCTCCTCTGCTGTGGTGGAGGAGCATCACCCCCGCCAGCAGCAACTGCTGCAAATCCGTTAACAATGAAAGGATAAAAAACTGTTTATTATCCTTTAATTGTTAAAGGGGCAGGGCATTGGGGTTGAGGGGGCACTCCCCTCAGTGCGCATGGCCAGCCAAAACACATGTGCAAAGGCTCTCTCCAGCCCCGCACTGTGTTGCCGGGCTAAAGAGATCATGCACAGGCTCCCAGTCTGCCTGGGAGTGCCCTGGCTGGGCATTCCCATCAAATCCTTATGCTGCTCTGAGCAGCGTCAGGATTGGCCACAATGCAGGCTGGGAGCCTGTGCCTGTGAGGAGACGGGGGAGAGGGGGAGATGCAGTGCGGCGCGGCGTGGAGGTAAGTTTCCCCCCCCCCCTTAATGTGCTGCTACGCCCCCTGTAACCCCTGTGAGCCGCAACTGTTTATAGGTTTGAACCAGGAAGTATCATATACTTCTGAGAACTTTGCATTATTCTGGGATGTTCATTAATTTATGTTTCTGTTGTTGGAAAATTATTTATAGTTTCAGATTCTGACAATATGTAGTAGCACACGTTTACATCACGAGATAATTACAAGGTATTAACATAAGTTATAATAAAGTCCATAATTTATCTGTTCCAAGTGATGAGAAAATGTTTATTTTAAATAGATTATTGTGTTTCCCAAAGAAATTCACATCTCCAATCTTCAAAAAATGAACAATTGTATTCCAAATGAAATTCACATATCCAATCTTCAAGAGTAATCTCAAATACCACTTGTTCTTCAAAAGAAAATCACATTTCCAATCCTCAAGAGTATTCTTAAATTTCACTTGTTCGTCCTTAAATTTCACTTGTTCGTCAAAACGTGTTTCATCCGGGGAATACCCCAAGACTTCCTCAGGACCTCCTATAACAATATTCCCATAAATAACAAATCATTATAAACTTCACATAAATTAAATTGCAATCCCACCCTTCTTAGTGAATAAAAGTGTACATTTATAGTGGAAACTGTGCTCCAATCAATTATGTGTCCATGACGCTTATCATTATCTATTCTTGCTCTAATAGATTAATTAATATATGAGATGCTCAAAGGATGTTTTAATTGTACAGCTAAGCCCTTATTTATGTGTGAAACTACCTCTATTCGGACTTGAATCAGTGTAGAAAAGTGCAGGATACAAGAGATTTTACATAATTCCTAAGAACATGCTCAAAGAAATACTGAAAAATCCACCAAAAACGTGCTGCAAATCCTGTGCATAACCATCATGCTACCTCACATCCAAATCAACACTGTGCCCCTAGTGAATAACACAAACTCTGTACCTTATGATTCTAGATTTTGTTCCTATTCTATATCCAAAAGCCAAAACACGTATCAGCTGACCTAAGAGAAAAAAGTTTCTCCATTTGTAACCTACTTTACCACATCTTAAGAATCATGTCTAATACATTCATTACCGTCACCCTTGACGCTCACCTGACAAAAAAGTCTTAACTTCTCGATTCGGTCACAATAGGATGGCTCATTCAAATATCGACCGGCGTATCCTGCAGTGATATTATTAAAAATCCATTAGTTAACCACTGTGAATAAAGTAATCTTAGTTGAAAATACAAAACAACCATTAATCGACTCCATCTCTTACCTGTGTACTTCCCTTACAAACGACTGATACCCGATAGTGGTCTTCCGCGAGTGTGCCGGATACCACTGCAGAAAGGGAAAGAATTCCCACTGCGCCATTTTAAAAGCTGCGGTCTCGTGCATAGTAATAAAGAAAGGACTATTGTACCTATGAAAAGCAACAACGAAATGGAAAACAGACTACTCCATATCAGTATAAATCTGCCTCCTATCTTGTCAAACGTACTTCGCCGATTTCACAGATTGCGCGAACAGTATTCAGACCACTCGTGTTAGTATATCTTATTTGCCCAGATATTATTGCCTCTATAATTTGTAATAATGAACCGTAATTTGGATAATAGTATATCAAATGTATATAGCCCAGAGTATAGCCCATAATGTGCTGTAGTTACATGGTACCGGTCCTATTCATATTGCATGACATTTCATTACTAGTCCAATAACAATTTATATCTGGGTTCTTATTCCCAATCATGTACCAATGATTAGTACATTTCATACAGTGAATACCTGGCACATTCCCAAAAGAAAAAAGAAAAATACTTGCATCTCTTATACTGTGACCCGCAACCAAAATAGTTCCTTAAGCTGGGTTGCTAACAAAGACCATATATAATCTGATAAACAGAAATTACTAAATATTCCCAAAGGGGCAATCATACAAAGCTAATTCCATACTCAATAATCTTTTTCTATGTGAGGACCACTTATTTATCACCAAGGAAACATTCCATCTCATAATCCGAGTTCAGACCTCGCTCTACGGCTCCTAATCGTATGATCCATGTGGATTCCCTTCTCCTTAAAGCTAATTCCCTATTGCCACCTCATGGGTTTAATTCACAATAGTCAAAACCAAAGAACTTGAAATCGTTATGAATTCCCTGTGCGTCACACCCCTTCATATGAGAAGCTATGGGATACCGTTCATCTTCCTGCCTTATCGCTCTCCAATGTTCAGATATTCTTACTTTCAGTGGGCGAATGGTACTACCCACATATATTTTATCAAATTTACAAATAAGCATATATACCACATACTTGGTGTTACAATCTATATGTGATTTTATGTCACATTTTCTACCACCGATGCCATGGAAATCTTTTTTAGTCTGCCATGCCCATCTGCACATTGCACAGCTGCCACATTTCTAAAAACCCAGGTTATATAAACTGAGCCAACTTGGTTTACTTATATCAGATATGTAACTATGACTAAGAATGTTATTGAGGGTGTTGCCTCTCCTAAATGAAACCTCCGGTTTATTACCAATATGTCTCCTTAATATTGAATCCTGAGTAAGTATAGCCCAATGCTTCCTCATAATTCTCAACAGTTTTTGAGAGTTCTCTGTATAATCCAAAATAATCCTCACCTTCTGATTAATGCTCCCTTTATTTTTTCTCTCTTTCTGTCCAACGGGCAGCAATGTCTGTGAACGAGATATTTTCTAAACTTTATGTTGAGACTTACGTATAACATCCTCCGAGTAACCCCTGACAATAAATCTATGTCCCATGTCCTCAATAGCCTTACGAAAATCACAATTCCTGCTACAATTTCGGCTCGCTCTAACCATTTCACCTAATGGTATAGCCTCTATTTGATGTTTGGGATGAGCACTCGTTGCATGTAATAAAGTATTACATGATGTTGGTTTTCAGTATAACCTGCTCTCTATCCTGTTGTTTTCCCCAAACAATTCAACATCTAAAAATTCTATACAAGTTGTACTATGTTTATGTGTAAATTTAATATTTACCTCATTGTTGTTAAGATAGCTGCAAAAACTCTCTAATGTTTACACTTCTCCTGTCCATAACATAAAACAATCATCGATGTATCTCCCCCAATATAGAATATGCATCTTCCATGCTGCTGCCCCCGGTCCCCTCACCCACTTCTCCTCAAACCACCCCATAAACAGGTTCGCGTATGAGGGAGAGAATCTTGAGCCCATTGCAACCCCCTGTTTTTGTTTATACCAATCCCTCTTGAAAAGAAAATAGTTGTTGCTCAAAATAAGATCAATCATACATAGTATCATGTGCGTGTGTTCCATCAGACTATCTGATCTTCTATTAAGAATATATTCAATTGCTTTCAATCCATATTCATGTTGTATACTGGTATATAGTGCTACCACATCCAAGGTTACCATAATCATACCTGGTTCCCACTGAATATCTGATAACAAGCTCAATATGTGTTTTGTGTCCTTAATATATGAAGGCAAATTGCATACAAAGGGTTTCATAAATATATCCACAAATTCCGATAATCTCTCAGTGGGACCCCCCATACCTGAAACTATCGGTCTTCCTGTTGGAAATTCAGACTGTTTGTGTATTTTAGGCAGTGTGTACAAGCATGGAAGTTTGGGACAATGTACCTGTAAATATAGATATTCCTTCTCATCTAGTAAGTTCTTATCCTGCCAGCTTTTTAATAAGCCATTTATTTTTCCCGTTACTATTGATACCGGATTATATGAAACATTTTCTCATCACTTGGAACAGATAAATTATGGACTTTATTATAACTTGTGTTAATACTTTGTAATTATCTTGTGATATAAACGTGTGCTACTACATATTGTTATATATTGGATAACTTCTATGGAGTTATCGTATGGGGTATAGTGAGGGTGGAGCCCCAGTTAGAGGCACCGTTATTCCAGAATATTTAGGAGATATTTGTGAGAGAGAGCGTCAGTTACTCACTTAGTTTTCACCCTCATTTTGGTTTTTGTTAGTTTCAGATTCTGGTCTACCATGTAAGAACTTTTTTTTCTCAAAGCATTGTTATTGCTTCTTGGGTCAAATAATAAATTAGAAAGAACCAAAAAACCAGAGAAACAAGTGTGGGAAGTTTGTGCAGTCTTAATGTTACCCCTTCAAACTATTATATTAATGGAATGACAAGGAGGCAGACACTATGAGAGAAGTACCTATTTCAAAAGGTGAAGTACACCTATGAGTAACTGAGAAACTACCCTACCTATCCCATGATTATGTGCAACTGAGATATGTGTTTTATGGCACCCACACCAGCGCAGCAGATGAAAATTCACATCATATATTTATGCATAACTATTTTAGCCATGTTTTAGACACGTTATTTTAGTAAACTAGGCCTACCGTTGTGCACTTTATCCCAGTTATATTTTATTCAGCATCGCTTTGTTTTTCTAGCATTAGCCACATTTGCGGTGTTGTTTTATTTTCTCTATCTGAGTGTTCTTTCACTTCACTTTTAGCTTTCCTCAAGGCTACAGCCAGATAGGGTTGCCGGCAAAAGTGGTACACTGTGTCTCCGACATTCACAGAAACATACATGTCCTTACGTGGGGACCTTTTCTTAGAACATCAACTGTTTTATTATAAAAACACTTCTCTGTCCCATACAAGTGAGGGAGATGCCAGCCAGATGACCACGACTGCATGCTGACCGATGAACGTCTTCACTACAGCTGTTTGCTTAGACTGCCGAGTACCTGGCCTATATGGGGACGGTGTCGTTTTAGACAACAGGCTTCCTTGCTCACGTATAGGGGATGATGTCTTCCCAGGAGGGACACCTGAAGGGCGGATTAGGGCTTATCACGCTCTGCTCAAACATATAGCTTAGGTAGGATAAATATATATATATATGTATATATATATATAATTCCTAGTGACAGTATGGTAGGACTGTTTTTGTGCTTCACTCTTCTTGTCACCATTTTGCTTCTAGTGTGTTATATCATCCTAGTTATTGTAATACATGCGATTTTATCTAGGATGCAGTTACTTCAATAAACCTTATTGAACTATACTCTGCTTCTGTTTGTCTTTGCATATGTGAGACTAATGTAACAGAGAGAACGGGATGAGAACTGATTGACCACAATTTCCCTGAAGAGTCCTCTCTGTCATGCGCCCAGATGCCACGATCATCCCCGCTCGAGGTGGAGATGAGGCACTGCTAGTTGGATGGAAAAACCCAGATTGGACCGACAGGTGTCACATGGCGTGGGATTGTACTCTGTATCCAACAATTCAGGTGATTCTGCCGTCCAAATCCAGTAGTCTCATTAGGATAATGAGAACGTACTCAACAAGATACTGTGGTGGATGACAGAGTAAAAGATAGGTCATAAAACAGTGAGTTGGTTAATGACCACTGTGTGAACTCACATATAACATTGTTCCCTCTGTGCCCATACAGATCACTCTCTCATTAGGCTTAATAGTTAATTGCCAACAAAACAAAAGTGAAGATAAACAATTTGAACTGCCTGTTGTAAGTAAGTTAATTTCAAATCAACTGTGTAGACTTCATATAGATTGATAAAGATTGGTTTGGTCCATCATATTGACTATATTAACTGTCACTGGGCTTGGTTCTGCAAGCAAGAAAATGTACACGAAGGCCACAATTTTAATTTCGTTTTTACAAGTCCATTCAGGCTTTCCACGGAAATGCAGTTTTACAATCATCTCTATGTGTTTGAACTGTTTGTTGCCAGAATTATGTTACAATTGGGAAAACAAAAAACATAAAAGGGTTACATTTGTGCCTATGAATCTTAGGGTTTTTTGAATAATATTTGAGAAATATTTTCATGAGTTAACTTGGGACATAGTAAGCCTGATGATCTTTGGCGACTGCAGCTTGCTTTAGAAGTATTGTAGTCCAGATATCATCATCAACTTTAACACTTTCTGACCTCTCCCTTGAAGATATTTTAGATTTTCATTCCAAGTTATCCATTTGTATCTTTTAATAAAACTATATTAAAACTAACAACAGGATATTTGGATGAAAATTTTGAATCATAAAATTGATTAGTTGCTTGTGATATTTCCTGAACTCGACATTGAGAGAAAAGTTGTTCCAGCTCAAAAAGTTGTACAATAGTGATTGACAAATTATCTGTGAAATTTCATTGAAGGGGTCAACTGTGAACAATGTCACAATTTGTCTTAAAACACAAATACACATCATGCAAATTAAGGAGAATTGTAGTGTGCATATTGTTGGTGATTTGAGTGAGCAATGTGAACTTTTTTTTCTCTTCACTGGATGAGACCTTTAACTAATCTTATGCTTCAGACATATTTTGTAATTGTTGGAATGCATTGAAAAGTATTGAATGAGCTAAAATTTAGATTGTCTTGGAATCATTATTAAACCATATTGCAGACAAATTAGTACATCTCAGAAAATACAGATTTTTTCCCAATAACAGATGTGTGCTTTAAGTGGAATGCTTTTAAGGTTGACATTTTTTATTTTAATTGAGGCTGTTATTTTAGTTCAATAACCTTCTAGAATTATAGGTCATATGAGAGCTGTCAGAAAGGTAAATTGGGTTGTTTGAGGTGCTAATAAAATAGGGCCCGTATATCTAGGTAGCGTGGCACTACTCTTTAAAATATGGGTACACTTAACCACTTCCTACATCTAGAATAAAGTTTTTTCTTAGCTATTGAGGTTTTTCAAATTTTGGCAGCATCAACTCTTAACATTTCCAGGAATACAAATCTGGATGTGCTATCAGGTGTCAGTGGATGGGGAATGTCTTTATCTGATTTGCACCTTTAAATAAAACGTTTTTTATATTTGTGTACTAAACCTACAGCAATCTTTTGCAGATGTCCAGCTAACATCTTAGAATAAATATTATTGTCACTATTTTGCAAAGATATATGGAATGATGAAAAGAACAGTTTGTTACCTGGTTTTCTAAATAGTGCAATTGAGGCACTTTGCCATAATGATGGTACAAAAAAGTTTAGAAAGACCATTTGATAAAGGATATTAAATTATTTTAGTAATTTGCTGATAAACGTGTCCATAACTTATTGATGAGACCATAAGAGCCATATCACCAACAATCTTCGAATTGTGCAGACCTTGTTAAATTTTTGTTTCTGTAATTACAATCAAAGATTTAGGGCCTGATTACGACTTTGGCAGAAGGGATTACTCTGTCCCAAATGTGACGGCTATCCTGTCCGCTGTATTACAAGTTCCATAGGGTATAATGGAACTTGTAATATGGCAGGCAGGATATCCGTCGCATTTGGGACAGAGTAATCCCCTCCGCCAAGGTCGTAATCAGGCCCTTAGTTTGCTGTAGGGAATGACTGCATTAACCCATGTCTGTCTACCTCCTTCAGGCCAATCGTAGAGGCACTGAAGATAAGGTGTTCAAAAGTGACTTGTAGATGCTGCTTATATTGTGGCCATAGTACGTTTAGCTAGAATTGTTTGTGTAGCTCTGTTAGATTACTCCTAGTTTTTTCTCTGCATGATTTGAATTTCAGTAGTCCATGGTAATCTCTCTGTCATTCCTTTTAATTGAAGTGTGCTGTACATTCTGTGATTATGCTTACACTAAAGACTTAGAAGGATCCTAAACTGCAAGGATGTGTGCAGAATACATATTTCTAAAAAACATGTTCTTGTTTGACCGTAAATATAAGTTTTAAGTGCTATCAATTACAAATCTTGAAGTAAGGTCCAGTCAAAAATAAAACTAGTATGTTTTCTTGCAGATACTCAACCATTATTTGTTAAAATATTCATAGAGTGATCTAGTCAAATACTTGGACATGTTGTTATTTTTATATGTTTTCTGGAAATGTTTGTGAAGGTGCAAAATAATCAATACTTCAAAGAAGCTGAGTAGAAATGATAGTGTTGTATAATCTGTGCCCATTTGTGATAGGCATAATACAAATGTGTTAACTACTTTCATAATCATAGGTCAGGGAATCAACCATCTTGTTGCTGATCTGTCAATCTACTGTGAGGCACTGTTTTGGTTGCCCCCTCGATGTAGTTTCCTGCTTCAGTTGTCCAGGGGCATCCTGGAACTGAACCTTGATGGTGAGGCTATGTTAACTACTATTTGTCTAGTCTGATAACATTGAAAAATCTGGCTACTACTGGTATGTTGGAATGTTTCCAGTTTTGCTAGAGTGAGGGTGTGATAATAATGTGTACCCTACTAACAGCAATAAGAGGTCTCCATAACTACACAAACACTGTGTAGGCGTACTTTGGGAATGCAGAGCCCCTTTTTCAGTTCCATCAGAACCATGCCAATGCTATGTAATAGCCCCTCTTCTAGTTAGCCTATTCATAAACACTGTCACTGTTTACTTAGAACCAATATGTTTTGATGTCCCTAAGCTGTGCGGTACCAAAGATCCAATTTTGATATATGCAGATAATGCATTTTTACTACCCATCAAAGACAACTCTATGCCATTCTCTATTTATTTCAAGAATAAGGATCTATCCCTTAATAGACATAAAGCCAGGACCATGCTGATGAAAACCACTTTACTTCTGAATTGATCTTTTAAAATAAATGGTTTATTACTTGAAAGGGTAGATCACTTTAACTACCTAGACATGCATTTTCACCATAATCTCAATTGGCACATGCACATGGGAACGATCATAGTTCAATTTAAAGGCTCCTAAAAATGACTTTTTTTATAAGTCTACAGACAGAAAGCTGTTGCAGCAATACTTTAGGGAGCCAAGATTTGGGGACACACGGAAACCAAGGAACTCCAAGTAATAAAAATAACTTTCTGCACATCTTACTAAAATTGGGCCCAGGCACACCATTTATTCTCTTGTATCTAGATTTAATTGCCCTACATCTAGTCCTCCACTGGATTCAACTAAACAGGAACCATTTTGCTAGAGTCTATTTAAGATCACCTCAATAAATGTTGCCTCTTAAAGGCACAGAAGGTACTAGCTAGTGGGGGGTTTGCAAATAGTTTGCTCAAGACCTTGAATCTAAGTTACTTTTGGAATAACCCGGGCCAAATTAATAATGAAAATATTACATTTGTTATGGAGGCATACTGGCTAAGGAAGTTGACTACTGATACCTCAAAAATAGTCTCTGACCTCTAATTATTTATTATATCACAAATATGGGTGTGAGTCTTGTCTTACCTTGACCAGCTGCACCCATAAATTAAGTGTCCCTTCTATATACAATTCAGATTAGGGGCATTTTCAACCAGAGTCTACCATTCAGAAAGGTATGCACAACTGTCACAGTTCTGTAATTGTATGCTAGGGGGAAAACACTACAACTTTGTATGCTTCTCTTTTCTAACACTGACAATCCAAGACTGAAGTGTCTTTTCTCTCTATTTAAAAATAATGATGTAAAACACTATCCTGATGCGCTATCATTATGTCGCAAGACTGATGACACCTCATTTGCTATCTCAGTTGTTTCTGTTATGCGATCCACATGGCTTATGCTAAGGAAAGAATCGTAATGAGCTTTGCTTTTTAAGATTGCAGGTCACACCTATTTAATCTTTTAGAATGTTTTTTAATTAACTGTCATATAGTTTTTTCATAGAATTTATTTTTATTAGAATTTTTAAAGTGTACAACCGGCTGATCCCAGCGCTTAAAGAACATATACCAACAATTTACCAAAGAGATCATTGCTACAGACAATCATGTAACATACATCACTATTATCTATGTCATTAAGCCACACATATAATTTCTAACATCATACATATACTTCTACAGTCGTTACTTTAGTCACGAATAATGTGCCCTCTCATTCTCCTAATTCTCCTCATCTGTTATGTCACTCAGTAATTGACTATCTCCAGCTTCAAAGTTATTTACAAATGCGCCCCTGGTTTGAATGTCTTCGTCTGCTTTATCATCAGTTCTTACTCGTTTAAGGCGTACCTCCTCTGCCACCGCCCACTACAGTACGTCCCTCTGCCATTGCTCCATGCTCGGCCCGCATTGGCTCAGCCAAGTGATAGCTACCCTGTGGTTGGCTAAGAGAAGTGACAACTGGGTAAAGTTATACTCCATCCTCTTTGTTTTTTGAAATTTTATATCTCCTAGGAGTCAAGCCATGCTGTCACAGTCTATGTGGATCCCACACGATTCCTCTAGGTATGTTATCAATGCTTCTCAGTATATCTTAACCTGCGGACAACACCGTGCCAGATGTAGAAAGGTCGCTGCTCTCTCTGAGCATCTGTGGCACACGTCCGATTCAAGGTGTCCATCCTGTGAAGTAATAATGGCGTGACATAGGTACGATGTAAATAATTGAAGTAGGCCAATTTAAACTTCGCATTACAAGACACCGTATGAACCAGTGAAAACATTCTATGCGAGCGTGAGTCATCAATCTGTTTCCCCACATTGATTTAAAGGCCAGTGATTTCCCCAACAACATCCACGTATTGCAATAGTAAAAGTAGTGATTCCCTATGGGATTTTAGGTAAAAAAACATATTGTCTGCATATAACAACACCAGATGTGTTGTGTCGCCCACCAGAATCCCGCATCTCATTAAAGCCTTTCTAATTTGGATTGCAAGAGGCTCCTAAGCCAGTGCAAAAAGCAGGGGTGGCAGTGAACAACTCTGCCACGTCCCCCTATCCACAATCCAAGGAGTTGAGCACAATCGTCCCACTCTCACTTAAGCAATCATTTCAGTAACTGTATCCATGTCTGGAACCGAGGGCCCAACCCCATTGCTTCCAACACTCCCACAAGGTACTGCCAATCTATGGTCAAAGGCTTTAGCAATATCCATGGATACCACTGCCATCTCTTTGAGGGAGTCTGCCGTCAAATGCATCACGTGCATTATGCGGCGCAGATTCAAGGTGGTGCTCCTGCCCAGTATGAATCCGCATTGGTCAACATGTACCAACCACCATCTGTAGACGGAGTGCTAGCAATTTGCAAAGTATCTTCATATCTGTATTAATCATTGTAAGAGATTGGTATGAAGAGGGATCCAAAGGGTCTGAGCCTTGCTTTAATATCATGGTGATACACCCTTCTCTCATTGTGAGGAGCAGAATCCCTGTCAATTGTGCCTCTAGGTAGACCTCTAATAGGTGTTGGCTGATATCCACTGTAGCAGTACGATAGAACTCGCCTGAGAAGCCATTGCTACCCGGCACTTCGTCCCAGGCTGTACTGTAAGTACGTGCCTAACTTCCTCAAGTGTGATATTGGCATCCAATTCCTGTGCTGCCTACTCTTCAACTTGTGGTAGGACAAGAGACTCCAAAAACTCTGACGCCATACCAGGGTTCATCTCATTAGGTTTAGAAAAAACTTATTTCACGTGGGTTTGAATTAAGTCTACTATAGCAGTTTGACTGTAGGCATCAGCCCCAGTAGGGTTCTTAAGATGCATAATAGGGGGCGTGATATCTCTCGACGCAATATCCAAGCCAATAGGCGACCCGAGCTTTCTCCCTTTCTGTGTAATACTTGGCAGTAGGATTTCAGCGCAAAGCGCTCAAGTCTCTCCCTCACCGACAGCACCTTTCGCTGTAAAGCAGTTTCCGCCTCCCTTCCACTCAGTGGTAGGCATTGACATACTGCCAATTCCTCCTCCCCATGAAGGAGTTCAGCCTGTAGAGCCTTACCCACCCCGCACACCAGTGCCACACACTGACCCCAAAGGACCACCTCCATTGCTTCCCATTCTGTGGCCTGACTTTGTGTACCCAACCAGTTATCCGCAAGGTAATGTTGTAATGTTTCGGCCAATATTTCCCTCCCGTTTGTGTCTTGTAATATGTCGGTTGGGAACCTCTGCATGTTTGAGAACCTGTCGCCAACACCCCAGTCAAATGCGCATACTACTGGAGCATGGTCAGACAATATATCGAGAAAGATGTGTCACAGTCAGAGCCCCGCTGACCATATGATTCGATATCAATATACAAGCCAATCTACTATATGTGCTGCATGTCTGAGTGGCATATGTCTCTCAGTCCCAGCTGTGCCATGACGTCACTTAATTGTGTTGTCATCCTAGGTTGAGTATTTAGCCATGGAGGATGGCGATCCAGGTCCCCATGCATTACACAATTAAGGACTTCCACCCAGAATACTTTGACATCTATGGCAGGCGTAACTATTGCCCTAATTGTGCCATAAAAGAAGCTATCATCCATATTCGGCCCGTATGAGTTTACAACAGCCACGTCTATTCTGCCTAGTCTACCACGCAAGAACAAGTTTCGACCCTAGACATCAACTTCCATGTACGTCAGTGGGAATGGTACCCCTGGGGTGAACCACATTACTACTCCACGGGAATAGGAAGAGTATTTAGCATAATATACTTGACCCCTCCATTTTTTACCAAGTTTTTGTGTTACTTGGTCAGGAAGATGTGTCTCCTGTAAACATGCCATGCCTGTGCCCTGCCATTTAAGCATTGAGAGCACTCTATACTGCTTCTGGTAGGATCCCAGCCCAAGGACATTCCAGGTGAGGAGTTTCCACTTATTCAGGATATGCATAATCAGTGTGGTGTATGTCTGTGTGGTCATTTCAACAAAACATTGCCCCCCCTCCCACCTGCCCTAGACAAGAAAGTGTTAACCAGTTTTGCATTCTTGCCTACATATCTAGATGGGCCAGGACGTGCACCTTCTCCACCCTCCCCAATAACCTACCAGTGATGGCTCCGCTCCTCCAACCTCAATATTGACAGTATTTCAATCATTGTACTAAGCGTCATTACATCCCACTGCGCCCCACCAAGGACAATGTTATTAACAAGGGCACATCGAGTATGCCCAGTGCAGATAGTTATCAGTTATCTTGTTAGGAAATTATCATTCATCAATACTGCAACCAGTGAATATACTCCCCTGCCAAGTACATACGGATATTGCTAACTCATGAAATCCTTTTCGCTCAGCCATTCTCCCCATCTCCTATGCAATTCGTTGTCAATCTTGCCTGCATGTACCTCCAAACCAGAACGTTGCTAATTTCTCATTAAGATATTAGCTTACAAAACCCAGCACAATGATGTGACCCTCCTCTTGTGGAATAACCCTGCCTGACTATAAACTGACATACAGTTGACATATCGTTATTACTGATCGCAGTGAGTATCTCTGGCATCGTCCTCTGTCCCAGGAGCCGTGCCAGCCTGGTTCGAATGTATAGGAGCATTCTCTACCTCACTGGCAGAGGTCTCCCCCTCTGTCTCCAGGGTCTAGTGCTGATCTTCTGGTGTGGTAGCCATCGTGCCATCCTCTCGAATCACCACGGGCCACAGCCCCTCTCAGCAGACCACACCCGCTGCACCAGATGGTGCTGCGAGGACCATGAGCTCCCCTACTCTTACCAGTCTGTTCTTGGTGTGTCTGCAGAAGCACCGCTCTGGAGCAATCACATCAAGCTATGAACATACCTCATCAGGCTGTTCAAAGAAGTGCATCTTCCATGGGTATATTATTTTCAGTTTGGCTGCGTAAAGCAGCATGTAACGTACATTCATGGTCAGAAGTCGATTCTTTACCTCTAGAAGGTTTTGTGGCTTTCTTGAACATTATGAGTACAATCCGGGTAAATTGCAATATTGTGCCCTTCATATTGTGGAGTAGGATTGTCTGTAGCCACTCTTAGGATGGCATAATTTAGGAGTCGGGCTATGAAGGTCCTTGCAGGGGTCCCCGGTGGAGGCCTGGCAGCCAGCACCCTATGCATTTTCTCTATCAAAAATTGTGCAGAGAGCCCTGCTGGTTTCTGCTCCGCTCGCACCCAGGCCTCAAGGAACTGTTCAGTTGATTACTCTTCCGCCCCTTCAAGAAATCCCAGGAGGTGGACGGTGTTCCTCCTGGACCAGCCTTCAGCATCCTTTGCTTTTCCAACTGTGCTGTCACTTTAGTCATTTTGGTCATCTGCTGCTTAAGTTGCCTTACTTCAGTTTGCAAGTAAGTTATATTCGTCGCCGCTAGTGACACCTTATTGGTTATCTTGCGCAGGTCTGCTCTGAGTAGATTAAATGGAGACACTGGCTATCTGCCCCTCCAGGGCCACACAATATCCCTGTATAGCCTCCATTGGAGCTGCCCTCGAGGGTTCCTCCTGCTCCTCTAACGATGAATCTGAAGAGTCCCCCACCTTCCTCATGAGTCACTGCGTGGCGGCTTTGTATATTGATGGTGTTGCCCTGAGGCTGCCGTTTTGCCCGATCTTTCCCCATACCTCACTTCGTTCTCATCATATGGGGCAGTCCAAGTTGGTTAGCACCACAGTAAGAGGCCTCCAAATTATTTGCAGTTGCAAGTCAGGCTGATCTAGGCTACACCACTCTCTGATGCACCTTCAGTGGTAGCTGTGGTAAGTCTGTCCCTCTGACAGGGCTGCAGTGTCCATGTGCTCCCTGGCCATACAAGCGCTCAGGCCTTCTAGATGACCCAGTATCCCACCAGGATAATATGCCCATGGCAACTCCCATGGTCAGCGAATCGTCCCTTCCTGCACCCGGACAGGGCCAGTCAGTGTATGGCATGGTTGTTGCAGAATCCCACTGTACTTGCCTACATTACTGCATGCTAGACGCTCTTCTTCAGTGACCCAGTATTCACTGCAGTCGGCAGGGTCCAATGCAAAGTCAACTGAAAGTGCTCTCCAAACCCAGCGGGTGATTTAAGGGCCCTTCCTTCAGTGAAAGGGGGTGACTGCTCCATCAGGGGACCCTGGCAGCTCCCCAACAGCACGCCTCTTGCCCTCACGTGGCCCCAGTGTCCGCTCCCTCGGTGCGCAGTCGGCCATTCCCAGGAGCAATTACCAGGCCCAGTCATCTCCTCTACTGGCTTTGGGCCTCACACAGCCCCCCGCTGCCTGGCTCACTTGTCAGGGTGCCTCCTTCAGCCCCAGCTGTTCCTGGGTCACCGGAGAGGAGGCCCACTCCGTGGACCACCAGGCCCCAGGTCCCAGAGCCCAATGCCGGGGCTGCAAAAGGCCAGGTGGGCCGCGACTGCCCAGGGAGGCTCCAGCAAGTCTCTGCGTTCCTCAATGGCCCCCCAGAGTGATCCAGTAGCTGCCTTATCGCCAGTCGGCTCCTCCGATAGCAGGATCCGTGGCCTTCTCTGCCTCAGTCTGTGGGCTTGATCTACCGCAGGTGGCTGAGTCACCACTAGTGGCTTAACGTCAGGTCGGGGGAAAAGGTCAGTCTCAGCCCCATTGTCAGGAAGGACTTGAGAGTTCACTCCAAGTGGTCAGACTGCTAATATATGCAGGATAATGCAGGGTATGGAGGTCAGCTAGCAGAGCTCCTTAGGAGCGCGTCCTGCCGGCCATGTTGCTGGGCACAGCCCATCCTAACTGTCATATCGTTGATTGGAATTGTATATTTTTACTTGTAAGCATTATTTAATTGTTATATACATTTGTTCATGGTATGCTAAAGCTGAACACATTAAACATTTACCTGAAATAATGTGTATAGCTATAGTCTTACACCAGCACCTGACAAATCACAAGGAGAGCGTGAACTTGGGTAATATCAGTCTAAATGTAGTCCTGCATCGGAGATGGTGTAGGAGTTAAGTAGGCTTCCCAAGGCAAGCAGATTTTATGAAATGAGTAATAAGGTACAAATTGAATTCTGGGAAGCTCACAAAAGAGAATGAGGTTGGACAAGTGAATAACTTTAAAAGAAAACAGACATACTTTAGAAAGATTTTTCTATGGGTGGGTCTGATTTAAACCTGACTTACTCTTAGCCCCTGCCTGCTGATATCCTTCAGCTCGGGGAGCAGAAGAAGCTCCTCCTACCTGGAGCAAAAAGGAAACGGCTATCCTGCAGCCTCCTACTCCTCTTTGGCCAATGCAATATTTACCACATCTTCTAAGCAGGAGTTGTATCATGTTGGTTATTCTGGGTCAGCACAGACCTGAATGCTTATGTTTTTGGAGTGTCTGAAGTAAATTCATAACCCAATATTTCTACGAACTGAACCTTGATTTTCGGACAGTACGGCTCCAAACGGTGTGCAAGGTTTCCCCTTTCCTCTTTTGAGATATGCTGGATAAAATAAAGCACAAAGATGAGGAACTACGAGGTACACCACATATGCATAAAATAGGCACTTGACTCTGCGCTAAGCCAGCTCAGCCCTTCATGATATGACCACAGGTGATGAATGTTTGTTGATATTTCCTCCAAAAGGAAGAACATCATAAAGAATTGATCCTGGTATTCCAGGTTCCTAGTACCTGACTAGTCAGGCGGACATAGGAAGGGGGCAGGTTGAGGTGATGGCTACATCTCCCTGTGACAGGGGAGACCTCCTTGAAGTTAATTAAGGGCTGGGCAGAGCCCCAGGCCATCCTGTCAAAGGTAGGACAGCATTTACCCACTGCCAAGGCCTTTTGTCTCTGTCCTGGGAGCAGTACACATCTCATCAAAGGGGAGCCATCAGCTGCCAAGTGACGGTTGGAAGGCACTGAAAGGCCTTAGAAGCTTTAGGCAGGCTAACAGGTAACTTTCTAAAAGTACCTGTTCTAAACTATTTATTACAAATCCTACTTTACCAATGAATTGGAGGTCATAAATATTTTGAAATGTGCAGGAATTAACTCTGTACCTATTTCCTAAGTGGGAAGAGCAGTATTACATGTAATATTGTACCCTAATTCTATCCAGTTGAATAGTTAACCCTCGTATTCTTTTGGGTCTTTTCACTGTAAAGACATGCTTAACATTAACCTTTTAGATGTGCTACTTTAAGTACCCATGCACTCTGCATTTCTGAACAGTGAGGCCTACTTAGGATTTAGTTTTAATATTTAAAAGGAAGGCTGACACTTCTCAAAAGGGATTATATTGATATGTCGAATTTGCTGTTGAAACCTACACCACTATGCTACATGACAGGCCTGCAGTCATGTTTGTCCTGTTACTGCAGTGGGTGGCACAATATGTGCTGCAGCCCATTGGAGACATTTAACGTACAAGCCCAGGGTACCATATCCTAGGGACGTAAAGGTAAGGTAAATGTGCCAATTAGAGGTATGCAAATTGATCATTTTGAAAAGGGGAGACCAGACTCTTTAACACTGGTTAGCAGTAATATAATGCACAGAATTCTACAAATAGTCTTGGAAAAAAATCTGGGGGGAATATGATGCCAAAGATGGTCATTTCCGACATGAAGATACTACACACAATTCTATTTTGAACTAGTTTGAACCGTTAAGGCTAATGGCATATTATAACTACGCATAAATCATAAATATATGATGTCATGGAGTAGCTACTAGCTTCTAATTATGATATGGCAGAGAAAGTATTCCATGCAGGATATGTTCTCACACGTGGTTAAAATTACAAAGGATGTTTAACTAAGGCTGTGTCTGCTATTTAGAGTGGTAACCTAGCTACAGATGATAAGACGCAGGTGTTTATCTCCTTTCTTTCAAAGGCTCATTTCAGCAAACTCCACAAGAGAAAATTTTTATTTAAAAGTAAGCAGCCACCTATCTCATAGGAAAGGCTATTTCTAAAACTGGACAACCAATCAAGAATCTCTACTTCTAGTTGCCACCCAAGGCTTATTCTTAATACCCACAAGTGACTGCCAGATTATCAGATGCCTGCATTATAAATTTTCCATTTTGGAGTGTTTTTCTGTGTACTTCAATCTTGAATGTCAAAGTGGCAATCTTTTTGAGCCAATAAAAGACGGCTCCCTGAATATATGTAGCAGGATTTATTTACTTATTTATGTATTAATTTATTGATTTATCTTTATTTATTTACCCCATTATTTATTTATTTATTTATTTATTATTTCGTACTTTTATAGAGAGTTGTGCATTGCTGGTCTGCTTTAGGTGTGTGGGATAAACATGCATAAAGCAGACGGGTGGATTAGATTTTGTTTTGTTTTTTGCTGGCACCGTCACCAACATTTTTTATCATTTCTCCTACACTGTTGGAAGACCAGTGGAAACCAAGTTTAAAAAGTTTGTTTTTTAGGAGTTTCCAAACCTATAGGATGTAAAGCACTTGTAATAACAAACAGTTATGTTTGTGGTGGAGTAACCAGTCAAACTCTAAATAAAGGTTCACTAGTAGCCAGTGGAGTGTTTTAATGACAGTTTTTATGTGCCACATTTTCAGAGATCGATAAGTACTCTAACTGCCTAGTTTTGTAGTATTTTATAACATCATCAGAATAATTGTACAGCAGTCCACGTGTGCTATCTTAAACATGGCTCTTGTTAACTCCTCACAATGGACTCTCTGGAGAATTGAGAGAACGGCCTGAGGTGAGTGAGTCATAAGTTACATTGCTTGGCTGTTGTATTGACTTGAAGAATGGTCAATAGATGAAAGATGAGAGTGGAAGGCTCCTTAACTATCCTTTATATGGCAGTAAAAGCACTACACTGATTTGCAAATAATAGAAAAGCATCATAGGAAGGCTGATCAAAACACAAAATAACATGTCAGTTGTTTTCCATGCATGACTCATTATGGAACATCTACGGAATGTAGGGGAAATTAGGTTTTTCATCTTGGTTATAAGTTTCAAAATGCAGTTGCACAATGAATTGCATGTCTGGTACCAACATAGTTGTGCTACCGTTTAGGTGGAAATGGGGGTCATCTTCCAGAAATGATTGTGAAGATTCTAACCTATTTAGAAATGTTGTAGCAGATATGGGATTTGTACCATGTAGGTTTTTGGTGCAAACTCTAGTTCAACCTGCACCGTAGCAGATGGACCTTCAGTTCCATGCTGGGGTTTCACATTAACAATTAAATAATGTATCAGTAATAGTTAAGCACATTTGACACCACAATGATGACAGGTTTGTATATTTGCAAACCAGGAAGAATTATTAGTAGATTAGCAAAATTAAAAACTCAACTAATTCAATTTCTCATAAATGAATGATGATAATATAAATGCACTGATCAGAATAATTTAAAGAGATTTAAAAAATGCCAAATGTAAAGACAAACTGTTTAAAGTTGTCATAAACAAATCAAGCACATTACGTTTCACTTGTAATATGCTAAGCTAAAGGAATCAGGAAAATTAATGTGAGAAGTCAAGCAGGAGGATGCAGTAAGTAAATCCTATTAAAGCCTCTCTAAAAGCCAGAATCAAATAAAGATTTGGTCAGGTTAGAGAGAAGGGCAGGGGTGGCTGGTGAACTTTAGGAGTGGTGGGGCTGGGCTTGACCAGGGTGGGGTGTTGGTGGGTATTAGTTAGGGGGGGAATCTCGGATTGAGTAGGGGGTTCATATTAGACGGTCACAGCATTTTTTGTGAGATCGGTCGCCATTTCCTATGCAAATCATGCAGCGGGTACAATTAAATGCGCACAAAAGTTATACAGGGCTGCATAGTCCTAAATGAACCTCATCCTCTTTACTCCACTACCAGACACTCCATGACCCTTTCCCTCACTCCTGCAGGTTCCTGCCCTCTCCCTTTGTGACACTTTTTCTGCCATTCTCTTCCTTTCTGTCTTTCCCCGTTAGGGGTTTTTCCTTCTCTTGGCAAATGTCTGATGCAGAAAAATAAGTGCCAGGCCCCAAAAATGAGTGCTGGTAGGCCCCACTGGTAACCGCAGGCTCCAATTAAGCACTGGACATATAATTTTACACTCAATAAGGCCTGCCTGTTCTAGGCCCCCCGGGCATCTATCTGCTCCCTAGTTCTATCCTCAGACCCTCCTTGCAACCACCACTATTCTGGGCCACAGCCCCTGAAATGAATGTACTAGTGTTGCCTCCTGCCATTCTACTGATGGAGGCTCTATCTGAAGTTAGTAACTTATTGTACTGCTTCTAAGACATCACACACTTGGCCTCCACCCGCGTCTCATTCTAAGTTTACACAGCACTGCAAATGCAGCCCCCTTGTCTATGCGATCTCTGTATTGAAAATAGACATCTTCCATTATCCAGTACCAGTTCCTTCAACTGCACACTGTACCCCACGTGATCTGCAAAACTGGTCACACCGCACCAGACGAGAGCCTCAAAGACTAGACACATCACCACAGCCAAAATACACTCACAATTTAAACACAGACTCGCAGTACTCAACCTAGTGATGAGAACACAAAAAATATATAATTCAAAATTTTCGTAATTCCAAATATCATTTCCAAAAAGTAAATCGGAAATAGCTATGATTCATTTCTTGTTCTTAGTCTGTCATTGGCAGGAAGATATTGCAGCGAAGCTTTAAGTGGAATAGCGCTTAAGAAAAGATAGTGTCTTAAAAAAGTGCTCCTGATGTTGGAAGCGGAAATCAACTCAACATATACACCTCAGAGGTATGTCACTTTAGACTAGTGTAGCTGTCCTTAGGAAATTGCAATATCTTTGTTGATAGAATTACACCTGTTTCTGGTGCCAACTTGCAGAGGAGTTAGAACGGTAACTTCATAGATGTACCCAGCTTCTTGTACAAAGTAATGTCTGTTTATAGAAGCATGTAATAAGTGACAAAATGAAGTCAGCGGCATAACACAGGATGATATCTCCGGGCCTCTGCAGAATGTTAAGCTGGGCCGTAGTCTCCCATATCACACAGATATTAACTCACAGGGTTGGGTGCTGCAATGCACTGTTGTGACTGGAGGGAAGCTTCAAGTCTAATCTGACACATGCACACCACCTTGTTCGCACCTCAGCTGCCGGTGAAACCACAAACACTGAAGCTCAACTGTGTCCAAGGTCCTGCAGCACGGGAAGCAGACATCTGAAGTCTGTGCAGTGTTTTTTCAAAACTGATGCGCAGACTTGATTTGTCTGCTTCCCGCCTGCAGCCTCTACCCCACCCTTTCCCAACTTGTCAGAGGGTGGGACACACCCCACTCTGTGACGATTTGGGAAAGGGTGGGGTGACCATGCTCTCAACTCCCTGATTGACATGAAGCCCCTGGTGCTACAGGGCTTCAGCCTTAAGCGCCCAGTGCTAACTTTACCCCCACGTCATCAGGGGGTGGAGACTGGTCCTCAAGGCTATGTCTTTCCCGAGCTGATGACCTCACAGGCTTCAGGGCGATGAGATCGTCAGGCAGGCAAATACTGTAGATTTTGGGCGTGGCTGGCAGTGTGTCACTCATGACTCATCACAGCAACAAACAAACGAGCACGGTGAGCAGCAGTCAACTCCGACCATAAGCAAGAGATGTGTGTGTGTGTGCGTTTGTTTTTGTTTTTAAAGAAGCAGATTTAAACAGTTTCCTTTCGTTTTGGCAATGGCTGGCCCTGGGGGTGAAAATAAAGGGGGCGGAGCCCTGGCGCCCTCAACCAGAAACCGCCCCTGGAGAAGGGATTGCTTAGGCATTTAACTCTTTGAGCAGGAGCAAAGATGTCTCATCTCCAGAGAGTGGAAAGGGGCATCTGAATCTAGCTAGACAGCAATGGACAATTAAAACATACTATTCTCATCAAGACGCAACACTCCCTATGGTTTCCAGGGAGAGGGGACCAATCGGAATTGAACATTTCACAATAAGATGGCTTCACCCTTCTTCTCAGCCTTCAAACAATAGAAGTTTTCTGCTGCACAACCTTCATGAGATATCTTGTAGCAGGATGATCCATCACAGTCCGCTTTGACAGGCACAGTTGTGGAAATTCACTATTCACTCTCTAATGAAACACATAAAGATAAATAATTCCCAGAGGAATGAAAGAATTTGTGACATTCAATTAACACAAACTACTGCATGTTGCCTCCTGAAAGAAGGGAACAAGAAAAAGAGAGAAAGAACATAGCAGCCAAAAGGACATTTTCATGGTAGCATGAATAATTTACACTGAGCCCTACATTAACTATTGCTAACATAACGTAAAACACCTACGTTGTGGTCAACCTTATAGGGAAAATCTCACCAGGTATATATGTGTATGAGAGGAAGATTAGTATATGTTATGCAAAATGAAAAATAGTTACCTAGAGTCACCAGATGTTTGAAGTATACCATCATTGAGTGAAAAGAGCAATGGGAGGACATTGTGTCATAGTTCTATTTGTATTTGATCGATTATCCTGAACATGTGCCCATATTGTAGATGAAACACCATTCCCATTCAGATTCATTGATAACACGTATTTTCTACTTATGAAAGGAGATGAAAAGGCACACTTCTTGAAGCAGCACTTCATCACATCATACTAACCTGGATGCTTATCACTTTTAAAGTGTTCCTACTCTCACCCCTCATCACCCTCTTACATTCATAGCTCTGCTCATTCCGTCTGTGCTCTGACCCTCCCTGCAAGCCTCACCCCATACATTTTGTATTCAGGCTGAAATCACTGCTCTTGAAGCCATATCTCCACTACGCCTGCTTCTAAACTACCCACTGTAAAACCCTCTTGAATAAATCACTCCTTGGCTTTGTAGCCACGTTTGAGCTATGTAAGCCAGAAACAAACATGCATAAAATAAGGATCATAAGTCCACAGAGCACAATTCCTTTAGCTTCATAGCTTAGCTAAATATGGGTGGCTATTCAATGTCACACTTATTAAGGAGATTGATGTGCTATTTGCCCAAATTAATTAAAGAACACTCTATGCCTCATTAAAAATTGGCTTATTTCACCCAAAGTGAAAAGTCCAGGTGAAATAACCTCTATCCTCATTACATGTGTGTCCGAGCCCAGAATGATTAGGTGTCAAAACTCCAGGTCCGATAACTGTAGGCTCAGAGACATAGGGTCTATAAGATTTACTGTAAGGTAGGGGCTGTGGGCATCTGCAATACTGGTCCTGACTGATCGGATGCAGCAGTTTGGGTTGCAGATAATGCTCCTCCTCAACAGGTACAAACATGCCCTTCATCACGAATGGCATGTACAAATGATCGAACAGTCTTTAGGTTAACTGTGACTCACAATGTATATATACCTTATTATTACACAGGGTCAGTTCCCACTGTATATTAGTTATATTTAGGTCAGAGTTTCCACACTAAAAGTGTTTTTTGTCTTGCTAATAACTTTGCCGCAGTTTGACAAATCTTTATGAAATGTTCCACCCAAAAAGGTTTGTCCACCTCAGCTCCTTCTTGGAAGGTTTTGGGGTGATCCATCAAGTGGGGGCTGAGAAAAAAGGGGAGTCCCAAAATGCAATTTCACTCTACAATTTCCATAGGAAATACAGCCAAAACACAGAATTAAGTTACATCAAATTTGACAGAAAGCTAGATTTTTACCCAGAAAGCATGCTCTTTGTTATTTGGTTCTGTAAATCTGTTTGGTAGTGTTGGAGAAATTAACATTCAAAATGAATACGTTTATTGAAAGTAGGGCTGAAATTCAAAAATTCAAGCCTCTTGATTGGCTTTTTTAGAGTCAGCTTTTTGAGTTGCTGGCTGCAACATAAACACAAGGTTTGTGGTGTCCACTACATGACTAGGGAACTTGGTCCCCTGCCCTGAAAATGTTTAACAAATAGACATAAGGGGACAGGTTAGGGATATCCTGACATTCTAGCCCTTTTGAAAGAAAATGTTTTTTTGTTTTCTCAGCCCAACAGGACTACCACAAGATCAGCAAAAAAAAGACAAAATAAAAAAGGTGAACCTCCATCTGTCAGTGACTATTCCCTGGGGTGAGCCAGGGCCTGAAGGTCAGTGTATATTTATTTCATTATTGGGGCGGCAGGTGGGTGGCCACCCTCTCATAGTCATGTTTTAGCCACAGGAACCCCATCACTTTGGCCCAGCACAAAACAATCCCAGGAACCCCATCCGTGGGACAGAGTGGTGGGCGTACATTGCCCTGCCCACTGTCAATACAGGCAAGGGAAACTGTGTTTTACTCCCATCAGCAGGACAACAATAGAAAAGGCTGCTCCAAACCAGCAGGAGCATAAAGGAAATGTTGCTACCTTCCACGCAGCCCCAGAGGAAAAGTGCTGGGTGCAGATAGCAGGTGGTGCTGCGTTGGCCCTGGGCTCCATCTGCGTGCCCCCCCCACCCCAACATGGTAAGCAGTTGGGTGTCTCTGGTGGGACTGGAAAACCCAAAAAATAATTAAAGACTGCAGCATGAGACAACAAAATAACAATAAATGAGTGGCCAGCTCCTCATTTATTATTCATGCTCCTTTTTGTGCTTTTTCGTACACCAAATCACAAAAAGTGCAGTCTGCGGGCCAGAATCTGGCTTCCTGGAAGATATGGTGTAATTCTGTTCAGCAGTTTTGCGGTAGTGCTGCCTACAGAAGTCTATGAAAAATGCATGGGGATTTTGTTTTTTTGTGGTCCCCTTTTTTCTCATCCCTGATTTGATGGATCACCCTGAAACCTTCCATGCATAAACTAGGCAAAAAAGAGCACTTATTTGAGAAGTTTCATGAAGATTCGCTAAACAGAGCCAACGTTATTAGCTGACTTAACTATATCTTGGTAGTGATGACTACACATATATGAATATATATTCAAAAACAATGGTTGAAGGGAGATTATAGTTATGTGAAAATGTCAGTTAAAACATACCCTTTTACATTAACAAAACCACTGAAATGTACCAATTATAGTTATCTCAAGTAACAGTAACTCTGGCCCTAAGGTAACTATAACTTGTGCCCCCGCCATGCACAGTGTTGACAATAATGATGTAATTTCAGATGCTGTAATCATTTTATAAATCATTAAGTCATGTCGTAGTACATGTCATGAGTGATGTAATATGCTAGGTAATTAGCAGTGCATGATGAGGGTGCGACATATAGTTCCTTTATGGCTCAAGTATAATTTAAAGTTATCAAAGGCAGCTGTTTGATTGAGGGTGAAGAGGAAGTGGTGACATGCTTGAAAATTGGACTGCATCATTAATTACTTGAACTATCACTGGCTAGGTGTTGTAGTATAGATATAAACTGGATTGGTTAAAATGAGATTATGACAATCGTAGTTTTGAGATGAAAAGTTGAATCGCTACACCACTATCAATAATTTCTGGAGGAAGGTGTAGGAAAGTCGCATCTTTCTGGCATAGTTGCCCCCACTTTTTGCCTGATGTCTGTATGTTTAGACTATAGCACACTGGGATCCTGCTAAACAGAACACCAGTGTGAGTGTTCTCTCCCCTAGATTTACTTGTATGGTAACTTTTATACCCAATTGGCATACTGGTGCATTCATGTAAGTCCCTAGTATATGGTACTTGGGTACCAGGGCATTGTTACACTGTGGGGGCACAGGCAGACGGTGACTATGGAACTGACATTGCAACCTGTGTGAAATGGTGCATGCATCTCACACTCCAGATATAAGGTTTGCCTTATATAATGGTCACTGCCCTCTGACCCTGTAAGTCACCCCTAAGGTATTCCCTTCAGCCCAAGGGCAGTGTGCATGGTTCTAAGTGTGAGGGCACCCCTGCATGAGCAGACATGCCCCTACACACCCCAGACTCCATCTCCTGGGCTTTGTAGGTGCAGGGAAGACATCCTACGATATATAGGCACTCATTGCAACCCTGGCGGTCAGTGATAGAGCGGCGGTAATACCGCCAACAGGCCGGCAGTAACAAAAATGGAATTATGACCACGGCGGAAACTGCTCAGACAGACAGCCACTTTAACTCATCAACCACCACGGCAGTATCAACAAGCACCATGGCGATAACCGCTAACAGCTAGGCGGAAGACAATGTACGACAGGCCTATACGCCACCTTTTCCGGGGCGGTACCAACGACATCAAAAGCATGGCGGAAACAGAACACAGAAGTTAAAAGACTCACCTCTGGAGTCTCAGGGAACAACCACGATGCCATGGAGACCGAGCTGCACATATTTCCCATGCTTGTCTACCTTTTCCTGCATTATGAGCAGCAACGCCAGTGAAGACAACCACACTGAGTACTTCCACCTAGCACACAAGGGTGGGGGGAGGAAAAAGAGAGTGACACACAGATGCAATACGCATCACCCCCAATACCATACACATAACCAGATGCACAAACATTACATATCCACCCCGTACCCCTCAGGAATACTGCAAGGACAAAATGATTGGAAGAAAGTGAGTGTAATACGATAAAATAACATGAACAAGTGCACCAAAATACAAACGTATATACATATTTACAAATGGAGGGACACTGCCCAGTCCTCAATGTCCGTGGGCCACAGGGCCACATCACATAGGCCAAGGCCCCACCTTACTCCTGCAACAACAAGGAGAGAACACTGCAGGGGCATCAAGTCAAAAATACACAGTCACCTCCGGGGGACGGGGAATGGGGGGGCACCTCAGCCAGAAGATGGTACAAAACCATTGGTCCTGGAGAGGGCTACATGCCCTGTGCGATGTCTTGGGGAGTGCAAGGCCACACTCTATTAAGTGGATGGCTTCTCCACTGGTTCTGGAGGGGGCATTGTGCCCAGTGTGCTTCATCCTGGGAAGGATGGGGTGAGTGGATGGCTTCTTTCACTGGTTCTGGAGGGGGCCTTGTGCACAGTGTGCTTCATCCTGGGAAGGATGGGTTGAGTGGATGGCTTCTTCCACTGGTTCTGGAGGGGGACTTGTGCCCTGTGATGCAGATCTTGGGGAGTGCAAGGTCACAGTCTCTCACCTGGGTGTCAGACCCACAGGATTTGCTGGGGCAAGGACGCACAACAGCCCATGGAGGCAGAACTACACACTGTCTGCCGGCGGTGATGGCTGCTCAGTGGTGGCAGTGGCGGTGCTGGTGGCTGTGTTGGCAGTGGTGGGGGGAGACTCCAGCCCATCCCCTGCAGCCTCGGATGGCTGCCCACTGCGGCTGGACCACCATGGTTAGTGGTGGGGGCTCAGATGAAGTCCCGACACCAGGCCTCCTGTCCTTCTTGCCTGCTGGTGCAGGCCCCTTGCCCTTCCTGTCAGCAGCCAGAGATTGCCCCTTGCCCTTCCCTGTTGCAGCTAGTGGTGCCTCCTTGCCCTTCCTAGACGCTGCTGGTGGTGCCTTCTTGCCCTCCCTGTCGCAGCTGGTGGTGCCTCCTTGCCCTTCCTTGATGCACCTGGTGCAGGCACCCTGTCAGTGTTGCTGCCTGGTGCCCCGGTTCCTCTCCCACCTGCAGTAGCTGTCGACACTACTGTGGCCATGGACTGGGTGGCTGAGGTGCTCACCTGGGTTCTGACCACCCTGGCCTGACGAGAAGGATGGGGGCGGGGAGTGGTAGGGAAGAGGTCAAGGGTGGAGATGAAAAGCTTCTTAGAGACAAAGGGGCTGGAAGAGGGTGAAGGTTTGGAGGTGGAGGAAGAGGAAGTGGCTGTAGGAGGTATCTGCTGATTTTGGGTGCGGGTGCATGGGCTGGATGCTGTTGTGAGGTGGATGGTTGTTGGGTGTCTGAGTGCTTGCGTTTGTGTACTTTGGGAGGAGGGGGCACAGACACAGTGGGAGACGACACAGGGGACATGTGCATGAATGTGGGAGTGGTGACTGCCAGTGAAGGGCGTGTAGTGGTAGGCGTGATGGTGGTAGTGGATGAGGATGTAGTGAATGCAGGTGTGAGTGTAGACGCAACTGGGAGGGAGGTGGACAACGAGGAGGAGGGGGACACAGTGGAGGCAGTGGATGTTGGTACGTCTGATTCTGTATGGTGTTTGTGTGAGTGCCTGTTGGATGATGTTGGTGCTTGTGCCTACTACCTCGGTTAAAGGAGGTTTACGTCATCCCCCACCCGGGTGCCACCCCACCATGCGCAAGTAGTATATTGGGGCACTGTACTCACCCCCTTGTGGCTGGTGTGATGCCCCCAAGCACCCATCCAGCTCCGGATAGGGGACTGCCAGCATGCAGGCCATCAGGGGGTCAGGGTTCGACGGGCACCCCTTCCTCGTTGGGAAACAATCCCCAGCTGGGCCTCTGCCGTCTTCCATGCCCATCGTCTCAGGTCCTCCCACCGTTTCTGACAGTGGGTGCTCCGCCTGCCGTAGACCCCCAGGGTCTGCACTTCCTTGGCGATGGCACGCCATATGCCCTTTTTTTAATGGCCGCTGACCTGTACAGAAATACACATAGGAAAAGGTATCAGTCAGACCATCCTGCCTGTTACATTCATGGCCCACCATCGCCCTCACATCCCCTTATGCAAATACAACACGCTGCCCCGGGCCCTTCCACCAACCCCCCCCCCACACGAGGCCTTCATACACACCACTCCACGCATTTGCTAATGCGTCCCTTTATGATAATTTACTACACATCAGGACTCGTTTTAGGCCAATGAATCTTTTGACCCAGTTGAGAGACACCTTAGGACGAGATAGCTAATCAACATGTCAATCAATACATCAATAATGTCATCAATATCTATCACGACAATGCATTTCACTTTAGTCAAAGTCATTAATCAATTCAAAGACGCCACCATGACCTTTCAGCCATGAATAATCACACCAGTTTAGTAGAATTTTATGAGATTTATTCCCTATTAATTAGAATCTAAAAGCAAATGCGTTAATTTCAACACCAAGAAACATATTAGCATAATCAACTTTGGTAAGATTTCATTAAAGCAAGAATCACAAACATCAGAACATAACACAGCGGGAACATAGATCAAATTCAACTGAGTGTCAATAACGCATCAGTTCAACAAAACATAGTCTCGGTCATTTGTCAATTTGCGTCAATTTTTGTGAACACCTGTCCTAACCACTGATCAGCATTCGCATGTTGGGCTTCATGCAAAATAATTTCGAACAACAATTTGGAAAACATCTAACTATGGTCACTGTCAAAAGTAAGCAGTTGGTACCTAGAAAGGAAAAGCAAACAGACAAATCACAATTGCATTGTCATAATTACCCTCCAAAGTTTCGGTCAGCACACAGGTTCAGTGTTCGTCTTCAGGACATCAGTCAATTCGCCATCAGTCAGAACTCAGCTCCGGGGCAAAGGACACTTCCCTCATAAGGAGGCAAAGTGTAAAATGGACAATTCTAAGGGCAAGGATGGTTTTAAGTAAACCAACAAGTCACCAAACAGAGTGATAAAGTTTCTGGATAAAATCAACAGCATTCCCTACCTAATTCTCTACGGCTCCTTGTGACATGGATTTTTATCCCTTTTCCATTGCACATTCCCCCAAAATTCTATTGGACATTTGCTATACCCCACTATCTTTAACCTATCAGAAAATACATTAGGTAACCTAACTCTTCCCCCCATATTATTTTACAAGTCTGGCACGTCCGGTATGATTTGTTTATTCTGCAAACAAGAAAAAGGCTGTGAGAACGGATCTAACATGGTTACATTTGTCTTGAAGGAAAAGAACATGCAGGGTCTTGTCCTTTTATGAGTCAGCACACTGCAAAATAGAAAAATACATTTAATATGAGAGCCATGCGACTAAGCTTCAGCTCATGCTAACTTAAGGCCGATGAGAATTTCAGCACAGATTCAATAATGCAGTCATCAGTGCAAACTTATTCAAAACACAATATAAACATTTTAGTCCTCATTATTAGTCTACGTATACATTGGCAGCCACTCCCCGTGGTCACATTTCAAGTGCACGTTTAAGCAAAAATTATTATTATTGTTTCTATGCAGCATTATCACACATTAATTCATAAACATTTCATGTTAATATAGATTATATAAGTTACGCTCTCTCACATTCATCTCCCATGCATCGTGCTCACAGTGTACTCACTTGTTGGTCTGGAGGCCCATACAGCTTTAGGTGCCTGACTAGGACCCCATCCACCAGTCTTCCAACTCCACAACGGTGAAGGCAGGGGCCCTTTCCCCAGTGACACAAGCCATGGTCGGTTCCAGACACAGGTCACAGCAGCACTTGCAGTGTAGGTCCTCTGCTGTTGAAGGTCAGGTAGCAAGTGAGTGAACAGATAGAAAATGGCAGTCACGTCCATGGCGGTGCATAGCATCACCACCGGCGTACATCACCATTGGCCACTGTAACCCATAGGGCCCAATGGTATCTAATGAGGAGTTGCACGGCGGTTCTCGACCGCCTCCCACAACGACGCACAACGTCAGCGGAATTACCTCATTTCCACCTGTCCCTCCATACAGGACAGGCTGATGCCATTTCAGGTGGGGGCAGGCCATGGCACTTAACTGTGTCACAGTACACATAGGCACCATTTGGGCCTATCCCACAATATACTGTTACAGTCACAACATGCAATACAGTGTGGTGTTTGGAAAAATAGAATACTGACCATCTGCTCACCATTTTACCCCTAGATTGCAAGCGCTGTGGATGAAAAGGAGATGGAGACATCCCCTGTGTACAGGCCCCTAGTGGACTTGCCAACAATGGAGGACAGGCACATTATCTTCACCTATAGACTGGACTGGGCCACAATCACAGAGCTGTGTGCCCAATTGGAACCTGACCTGATATCTGCTATCCGTCAGCCCACCGGGATCCCCCCTCTTGTGCAGGTGCTATCAGTGCTCCATTTCCTGGCAACTGGCTCCTTCCAAGTGACAGTGGGCTTGGCAGCAGGAATGTCTCAGACAATGTTCTAAATAGCGCTGACCAGAGTGTTGTCTGCCCTGATTAAACACATGCGCAGCTACATCGTTTTCCCCCAGGTGGAGGATTTGGCCACAGTGAAAGCTGATTTCTATGCAATGGGGCATATCCCAACATTATTGGGGCAGTAGGTGGTACTCATACAGCATTTGTCACCCCACCCCCGGAGAAATGAACAGGTGTCAGAAATCAAAAGAGCTTTCCCTCCATGAATGTGCAGATAGTGTGCCTGGCAGAACAGTACGTCTCCCATGTCAGTGCAAAGTATCCTGGGTATGTGCATGATGCCTTTATCCTGAGGAATAGCAACATCCCATATGTGATGGCTCAACTCCAGAGGCACCAGGTGTGGCTAATAGGTGTGTCCTGGTTCCCACCCAGTAGGTGTTGGTGCATGGGTATGGTGTGGGCCCTAAGGGTTAGTGTCTGTATAACAGTTCTCCCTCAATATTTTTAGGTGACTCCGGTTACCCCAACCTCTCATGGCTACCGACCCCTGTGAGGAATCCCTGGACAAGGGCTAAGGAACGTTACAATGAGGCACATGGGTGAACAAGAAGAATAATAGGAAGGACATTCGGCCTCTTGAAGGCCAGGTTTCGTTGCCTCCATATAACAGGTGGATCCCTACACTACTCACCCAACAAGGTCTGCCAGATCATCGTGGCATGCTGTATGTTATACAACCTTGCCTTATGTTGCCAGGTGCCTTTTCTGCAGGAGGATGAGGCTGGAGATGGGCGTGTGGCAGCAGTGAACCCTGTGGACAGTGAAGATGAGGAGGCAGAGGATGAGGATGAGGACAAGAGAAGTTCTATAATACGACAATACTTCCAATGACACACAGGTAAGACACTGTAATTTCACTTTACATTGACAGTTTTGTGTTTGACATTGTCGCTGGCTGGCTGATTTTCCCAACTCTATGGCCACTTACTGTCCCATTTTGGCATCTCTATTTTCAGACATTTGTGCCCCACTATCGCTCCTGGTGTGTTGACTGCAGCCAACTACAGGTCATTCCTATGTATACATTACTGTACAGTTGTATTGCAGTGTTTAAAGCTTGTTAAATGAATACATAGTTCAATCATTTGACAGACTCCATACTTGTATTTATTCAAATGGTGTTTATTTAAGTGCTAAGAAGTAGAGGAGGATGTGCAATGGTCTGGGGTGATGGTGGAGGAAAGTCCAGATTAGAGTCCAGTATATTTGTATCACAGGTGCATTGTCCAAGGGGGCATTGGACATGGAGCAATGGCAGTTCAAGGTGGACTGGGTGACAGAGTAGGACACAAGGGTGACAATCAGGAGAGTCTTATTTCCTGGCTGGGGTCTTGCCAATAGTGTCTGCCTTCTGCCTGGATCGCAGGGACCATTTGTGGGGTGGTTCTCCTTCTGCAGGGGGTGGGGTGCTGGTGGCATGTTTTCCTGTGGCGGGGCCTCCTGTCCACTAGCGGCAGTGGAGGTGGAAGGCTGTTCATCAGTTTGGCTAGTTTCAGGGGTCCGCTGGTGTGCCACTGCCCCACTCATGGTGTTGGCCATGTCTGCCAGCACCCCTGCAATGGTGACCAGGGTGGTGTGGATGTCCTCCCAGTCCTCCCTGATCTCCAGGTACTGTCCCTCCTGCAGCTGCTGGGTCTCCTGCAACTTGTCCAGTATCTGGTACATCGTCTCCTGGGAATGGTGGTATGCTCCCAGGATGTTGGTGAGTGCCTCCTGGAGAGTCGGTTCCCTGGCCCTGTCCTCCTCCTGTCGCACAGCAGTCCTCCCAGCTTCCCTGTTGTCCTGTGTCTCTGTCCCCTGAACTGTGTGCCCACTGCCACTGACCCAAGGTCGCTGATCATCCTCTTTTTGTGGGGTGGCCTGGGGTCCCTGTAGCGGTGGACACACTGCAGATTGATGTGTTCTGGGAATAGAGGTATGGGTCCACTTGGTGGGTGCTGTGCTGGTGTTTGCTGAGGGGGAGGGCTCTGTGGTGGTATGGGACTGTGCCTGGGTTACCGACTGTCCGGAGATCCCTGATGGGCCAGGTTGGTCATCCAGATCCAGGCGTCCAGAGCTGCTGTCATCACTGTGGGCCTCTTCTGAGGAGGACTGGAAGTTTCTGGCACCTCCTCTCCGGTGACGTTGGATGGGGGACAGGGGGGTTGTAAATGCAGTGTTATTGTTTCTGTGTGTGTCATCTGGTGCATGGGTGTGTTGCCCTGTCAGCTTTGCCTTGTGTGAATAGTTATTTTGTGGGCTAGGTGATTCTCTCTATTGTGCATGCTTTAGTGATGGGTGTCCATGCAGATCTGTGAAGGGGGTCATGCATTGGTCTTACATGCAGGACTTGGTATTGGGAGGGGTGGGTTGTGATGGTGGGGTGTGTGTGAGGTGGTGGAGTGATGGGAGTGAGAATGAGGGTGGGGTTTTGTGATGGCATGCAGGTAGGGGGGGTGATCGTCATAGAGATTTTACTTACAAGAATCCAGCCTTCCTCCTACTCCTGCCAGTCATTTAGGATGCATGATTGCCAAGACTTGCTCCTTCCATGTTGTTAGTTGTGGGGGAGGAGGTGGGGGTCCACTGCCAGTACTCTGCACAGCTAGTTGGTGCCTTGTTGCTGTGGAATGCATCTTCTCCGTAGGTCATTCCACCTCTTCCTGATGTCATTCCTTGTTCTGGGGTGCTGCCCCACAGTGTTGACCCTGTCCACGATCTCCCCCATAGCTCCATCTTCCTTGCAATTGATGTCTGCTGCACCTGTGATCCGAATAGCTGTGGCTCTACCTGCATGATTTCCTCCACCATGACCCTTAGCTCCTCCTCTGAGAACCTGGGGTGTTGTTGTGGTGCCATGGGTGTACTGTGAGTGGTCTGGGTGAGGGTGTGTGGTGTGATGTGGTAGGGTGTGTGATGTAAGGTGTGTGGGTGGTGTATTGGTGATGGTGATGTGTGGCTGTGGTCTTGTCTGTGGTCTTTCTATCTCTCTTGTGACAATTGTTTTTAATCGTAAAGGGTTGTGGGTGATGTGGGTGTGTGCTTTATAGTGGTGTGGGTGTGGTGTGTGTATGTGTGTCAGGTGTGTGTAGATTGAATTGTCCAATGTGGTGTTGTTTTGTTAGGTTGTGTGTATTTTGAGCGCGGCGATATGTAGCGCCAATAGTTTACCACCATTGAATGTCTGCCGCAGTGATTCGTGGGTCATAATGCTGTGGGCGTAGTTCTGTTGGCGTAACGGTGTGGGTTTTGCTACCACCAGTTTATCACTGACCTTTGGACTGGCGGATTTGTGCGTGTGGCTGTATAGTGACGGATTGACATGCGTGGGTCGTTATATGGTTGGCCGTAATCCGCTGAGGCGGCATTATGTTGGCGGCGGTCAGCATGGCGGTAAGCAGTACTTACGGCCAATATCATAATGAGGGCCATAGTCGACACAGGTCAACATGATTTGTCCAACTACATAATGGCTTCACTGAACAAAGGCATGTTTGGGATCAAACATTTTGGAATCATGCCACTACACCGATTCTGGTGCTAGTTGTACGATATAATGTACTCTGGGGGTCCCCGAGGGGATCCACCAAAATCTGCCTGTCCAGCCTTTCGGGGTGTGCATGCCAGCCCGTGCTGCTGCAGACCCTGGACCCTGTTCTCCCTTCCTGCTGCGGAGCTTAATTTGGGCAGGGCAAGGCAGAACATAGGATTCCCTGTAAGACGTTAGTGTGACCACCTCTTCTTTAGAAATAGATGTTACGGAGCTGGGGTTGGGGTGCCTTTGATCGCCACCAGACTGCTTTGAAGGGCACATTTGTTACCCTCCTTGCATAAAGTAGTTTGCACCAGTTCAGGAAACCCTGGTTCCCACTCTGGCATGAAACCACACAAAGGACAGGGGTGTTGCCACTCCTCTGTCCAACACCTCCTCGAGGGAGGTGCACAGAGCTCTGTCAGGTGCCCACTTGAATCTGCCATCTTGGAAATGAGATGAGCAGAGGCCCCTGGGAGCATCTGACTGGCTGGTCCAGCTGGATGATGTCTCTGACCCCCTCTGATACGTGACCACTGCAGTAAGTGCACCCCCCCTTCCTGGGTTACTTAGGGCTCCCATGATAGTGGGACCCTAGATTTATCTGCAAGACTTTGGGAACCATCATTATGTCTCCCCTGCAAGACACTTCTGAAACCTGGACACCGGAACAACTGCTGTTATTTGCTGGAACCAAGAGCAAGACTGTAACCAGAAGGAGGGCTCCTTTGTTTCCAAGTTCTGCAAAGTCTTCTCTAACCATGTGGCCGTGCATCCTCTAGAGTCACTGGGACTTACCTGCACTAAGGAAAGCAAGAAGCAATCTCCCTTGGAGTAAATGAGTCACTCCCCTGCATCGGCAGGCAACTCAATGACTGGCTTGTGGACCCTGCTGTCCCATGGACTCCTCAAGGCTTTACCACATAGGTGGTGGTGCTGTGGCTTTCCAGAGGTATGACCTATCTTCCTTGCAACTGGGAAGTCTGTGGTCCATCTCTGGAGCTGCTTGACTGGAACCCCAGTGCACCGTGTCTGCTTGTCATTGCCAAGGCTTGTTGACTCTTCATTCCGAAGACCTCCTAGCTCCAAGAAGCCCCCTGCAATTTCTGGTGATGTGGGCATCCATTTTTGCTGTGCTGGTGAGACCTCCCTGTGACTCTCTGTGCCTGCTGCCAGATGGTCCTGCTGGGGGCTCCATCAATTCCTGCTGGCTCTCCAGTGTGCTAAGGGCGGCCCTGACCTACCTGCCTAGGTTTGTTCGCCTAGGTCCTTGCTGGTTTCCACAAATACTGCAAACTCTATGCAATACTCCCATGCATTTTCTAAGGCTTGCTGATGGTCCCACTGACTACTGACCCCTCTGCAGTTCGACAACCAGCGCGAGACAGCTAATGGATGACTCCTGGGATCTTCCTGCATCACCTGGACTCCACAGCTGCTCTTCTTCATCCACTGATCAGCAGGAATACAACTCCAAGAAGGGTGAATATTGCCCTCCTGCACCTCCTGGGTACCTCCGGATGGTCTGGACTCTGTCCCCTTTTTCCCTAGTTCCTCTTCTTCCGAAATCCCCACCCGGGTTTCACCGACCTGTCCAGCTGAACAAACGAGGTCCCCATTGACTTCAACAGGAGGTTCCAACACAACTTCAACCCTGTGCACCTGGGCTCCCTTGCGTAGGCGCTCCACTGAGTTGGGTACCCACAGTTGGGGGCACTATTGAATCTCCCATGTTCCAACGGCTTTCTTCAGGGTCCTCTGAGAAGGGTGCTAAAATGCAAAAACTCTAGCCGCTATTTTCTCATGGTGGCCTATGGACACTGACTCGAGATTACTACTCAGCACACAAGCGCCTGGGGAATCCTACCTACTCACCTTTGGGGTTTTAATACTTGTCCAGTCCTAAGGGTCCTTGGGTGGTAGTGTGGTTTGGGAGTGAATTTCGCATTTCATTTTTTAGTATATGGAATAACCCCCCCCCATAGGGGCCTGTAGCCGGGTATCGGATATCCCGGCTACTTACCACGCCGAAACCGGGAACCCGGATATCCGGGTTCCCGAAAACACAGACAGAAAAGACAGACTGAGCATGCGATGCGCTCTGGAGGAAGACACCATCACCGCCAGCAACCCGGGTATACGGGTTCCCGAAAAACTATAAAGAAAATACGGACTGCGCGCGGCGTGTGCAGTTAAGGAAGAGGACGCCGAAGGGAAAGCAGCGGAGAGTGCTGAGAAAGAAGACAGCGGGGAAGACAAGAGAACTACCGACCCCTACCTTGGGGAAGAAGAAACACTTACTGCCAGAGATAACCCCACAGAGGGACAGGACGGTCCCAAGAAGCTCAAACTCCGCCACGTCCCTGGAGGGACGTCGCTAAAGCAGGTACGGTCCTGCCTGAGGGACAAATTGCGGTTTATGGTGGGAAGGGAGGAGGGTGGAGGAGACGAGTAGAGGGAGGAGGAGGGAAGAGGGAGTTTGGGAAGGGAAGCACCCACAAAACAAAAGAAACACCCACCATTGAGCACGAATTAGAGTGGTTTGATGGTCGTTAAAGAGGAGACTGAAGTCACAGAGGTGTGGGATCGGGATCCTATAGCCCCCCTCAACCTTTGAGCCTCCTTCCTTTTATTTTTCTCTTGGGAGAGGAAACTAATACCCTATTCACCCCACACACTCTCTCTCTCTCTCTCTCTCTCTCCCTCGCTTTCTCTCTCTCACTCCCACTCTACACACCCTCCCCACACGATAAAGAATACAAACTAGCTTACGTGCCTTTCGTTCCTCTTTTTCCAGTCTTCCTGACAATACCACCGCCAGGAACCATCTACAGTCAACGGGAATCCTAAGGGAGAAGAAAACAGAGGAAGATCACCAACCATAAAGATCACAGATAGTGACTGTTATAAAGACAATTAGTGAATCACAATAAATTCACGTATAGTCACCCACCCTCCTGAGTGTCGTTTTACTCCCTATCGCTATACCCACGGCCACAGTGGTGTCAGAAGTGGGATCTGAAATAGCGATAGAGGACAGATCACAAGGGGGACAATATGGAAGTGAAACCCACATTGGAAGATATGATACAGCAACTGGCCGAAGGTCAACGGCATCTTCAAATGGTATTGGAGGCCCAACAAAGGGAAGCCAAGGAAGATAGAGAGGCCCTCCAGAATGCATTAAAAAGTCAGGCCACTATTATGGCAAATAACCAATTGGTGCACGAAACGGCCCTACAAAAGCTAACGGACACCATTGCTGCCAGTAAGGTCCACCCTAACGTACCGAGTTCGGTCCTCCAAAAGTACCAAGAGGGGGAGGACCCCGATGCATTCTTTACAAATTTTGAAAGGGTGGCTTCCTCCGCCCAATGGCCCGAAGAACGATGGGGTCAGTATGTGGCTCCCTTATTAACGGGTATCCTACAAACTACATATCAGGCAGCCAATCCAGATGGGACCACCCCATATAAAGACATCAAAAAGAGTACCCTAGAGAGGGTAGGACACGACGCGGAGAACTACAGCCTACGGTTTCAGAAAATAAAATGGGGCCCTACTGATGACACCCGGACCCTATATTATAAAGTAAAGGACCTAGGACTCAAATGGCTAGGCCCCATAGGAACGGAAAGGGAAGATGTTATAAAAGTGGTCATTCTGGAACAATATCTGGAATTCCTTCCTCCGCTCACCCGTAGTTGGATCCGAAAGCACCCTAACATCGATACAACTATGGCAGTTGACCTTGCCTGTGCCTACCACAGGTCGAACGAGTTCAAGAGTGGAACCTCTAAAATGACAAGTCCTTCGACCCGACTCCAGCCAGTACCTGCTCGGTCCTTTCTCAGCAAAGCTGTCAAGGTCACTACTTTGCCGAGAGCAGGTGAAAAACCTCCTATGCAGCAACCTCAGTGCTACAGTTGTGGTGAATGGGGGCACATAGCACGGGTATGCCCTCAAAAGGAGGACAAAACAGAACCCATGGAAATTGGGATTACTAGGGGAAGAGTCCTATGCACAGGGAAAGGTAACCCCAGATACATGCAGGAGATAAGAGTCAATGGGAAAACTATTACAGCCCTGGTAGACTCGGGATGTAGTCAGTCCATCCTCAGAAGCGGGGTGGTAGACCTACCAGGACAACAGTCACCACAATGGGTTTCCATATGCTGTATCCACGGGGGCAAAAGAGAATACCCCCTTGCCTCAGTTCGTCTAGAGTGGGAAGGGAGACAGGATGAGGCCCAAGTGGGGGTTATGGATTTCTTGGTTGAGGAATGTATTTTAGGGACAGACTATATACAGTTTCCTGAGTTATTACAGAGAGTAAAAACCAGAATCCACTCAGACTCTTGGTGGGCAGAGGCTCCATTTTCGGGTATCCCAATAGAGAGTGAACCTCTCCGTTACAGACCTACTAAAAGGGAGAAGAGGCGCAAGAAACAACTCTATTGGACACAACAGGAGATCCCAAGGAAGGTCTTGGGCACTATCCCAACTCCCTTACCCTCGTTCCGAGGCAGTCAACAGGAAGACCCATCCCTTCAAAATGCATGGAAAACAGCCAAAACAGAAAGCACCGGCGAGGTGGGTCCATATTTTCTTATCTACAAAAACCTCCTGTACCGAGTCATCAAACATGATAATAGTGAGAAAAGACAATTAGTTGTACCGAACCCTACCATACACAGGTGCTCTATCTTGCTCACAATCAACCAGGAGGGGGACACAATGGTAGAGAGAAAACGAAGGAATATTTATTATGCCGGTTTTACTGGCCGGGAGTTTATGCACATATCCGATGGTATTGTTCCCACTGTCCCAAATGTCAACTAGTAGACCCAGGACCCCAGAGAAAAGCACCCTTACAACCCTTACCCATAATAGACATTCCCTTTTCCAGAGTTGGAATGGACTTGGTAGGTCCCCTCATCCCATCCACAAAAGGGCACACATACATTTTAGTTCTCGTCGATTACGCCACCAGGTATCCAGAAGCCATACCTCTTACTAGCATGACGACCAGAAATGTAGCCCAGGTCATGATTGGCTTATTTTCCAGGGTCGGGTTTCCTAACTAAATTTTAACTGATCAAGGTACACCATTCATGTCAGCCTTGATTGCGCACATCTGTAAGACTTTGGGAGTCAAACAACTCAAAACCTCTGTATATCACCCCCAAACGATGGCCTAGTCGAACGGTATAACCGTACAATAAAATCCTCATTGAAGAAAACCGTCTCAGAATCAGGGCGAGACTGGGATCGGAAGCTCCCACTGGTCCTTTACGCTATAAGGTCCCATGAACAAGCCTCTACAGGACATAGTCCTTTCGAACTCGTCTTTGGGCGACAACCCCGCAGTTTAATAGATATGGCGGCTGAGATTTGGGAAGAAGAGGAAGAAGGCGAAAAAACCTTATTAGATTATGTCCATGAACTGAAGTCCCAAGTACAAACAGTATGGGAAGACGTGCGCAGTCATATGGAGAGAGCCCAGAACAAGCAAAAGAGTTATTACGACCAGGGTACGAAAACCAGACAGCTCCAGCCCAACGAGAAAGTTCTCATATTACGTCCCAGTTCCGATAATAAACTATTAGCCAAATGGCAGGGCCCCTATACAGTGTTAAAACCAGTCTCTCCTATTACCTACCTCATAGAATTATCAAAGAACCCAAAACATGTAAAAATCTATCATATCAACTTACTGAAGAGGTGGGAGGAACCCACTATGTCTGTAACCCCTGCCGCTATGGGTTTTCTAATAACACCTGAGAAATCCTTAGATATTGAATTGTGACCCACCAACCCAGATATATCCCCGGAACGACCCCAGATTAATCCCGAAATGCCATAATACCAAAAAAGACAGCTGGATTGCCCACTAGCTCAGCATACCAGCTTCTTTTCCGGAAAACCCGGTAGAACGACTTTAATACAACATCATATTAGAACCCCAGAGGGTCACACCATACGTCAATGACCCTACCGTATCCCAGAGTCATGACGACATCTCATTCAGCAAGAAATAAAAACCATGCTACAAATTAAAGTGATAGAACCATCTGTCAGCCCTTGGTGTTCACCCATCGTATTAGTAACGAAATCAGATGGCTCTATCCGTTTCTGTATTGACTTTCGCAGGTTGAATGCCATATCCCTTTTCGATACAAACCCCATTCCCCGAGTCGACAATCTACTTGAAAAAATTAGGCAAGACCTGGTATATGTCAACTCTCAATCTAACAAAAGGGTATTGGCAAATACCACTAGCTCCAGCGGACAGGGAAAAGACGGCTTTCTCAACACCCTCAGGGCTTTACCAGTTCACGGTACTTCCGTTTGGCCTACATGGGGCTCCGGCTACCTTTCAACGGTTAATGGACCACCTCCTAAGACCCCTTCAAGATTGCGCAGCCGCCTATCTCGATGATATAGTGGTCTTTAGCGAAACATGGGAAGACCATCTTGCCCATCTAAACCGTGTTTTCCATGTCCTACACGGAGCAGGTCTTACAGCTAATCCAAAAAAATGTCATCTGGCCCATGATCACATGGCATACCTCGGGTATTTTATAGGGAGGGGACAACTCTGGCCTCAGAAAAACAAAGATGAGGCCATCCAACAGGTACCTATTCCAACAACAAAGAAAGAGCTCCGTTCCTTTTTGGGCTTAATAGGCTATTACCGACGTTTCATACCCAGACATTCCACAATAGCAGCACCCCTTACCGACCTGTTACAGAAAGCCCAATCATCCAAAATATCAGCCTTGACAGCAGATCAACTATCTAGTTTTCAACATCTCAAATACTGCCTCACGACTGAGCCAGTCTTAAAGTGTCCCGAATTTACTAAAGTCTTTTACCTTCAAACTGATGCAGGATTGTCTCAAACGGATGAGAACGGTAATAACCATCCCATAGTATTTATTAGTAGGAAGTTATTGTCTAGACAACGTCATTATCCAATAATCGAGAGGGAGTGTCTTGCCATCAAGTGGGCCATTGAGAACCTAAAATACAACCTTTTGGGACATCCCTTTATTCTGTAAACGGACCATGCACCTCTCACTTGGTTGGCCTCCCAAAAGAATACAAACTCGCGCATTCTCAGGTGGTTTATGGAACTCCAACCCTTTTCATTTCAGGTCCGTCACATTCCGGTGGATCTCCAGTGTGCTCCTGACTATTTGTCATGCTATCATGGAAACACGGAACTCCATCAGTCTCGTCCTTGGAAAGGGAGATGTAGCCGGGTATCGGATATTCCGGCTACTTACCACGCCGAAAACACAGACAGAAAAGACGGACTGGGCGTGTGATGCGCTCAGGAGGAAGACGCCATCACTGCCGGGAACCCGGATATACAAAGCAGTAAGCATAAAGCAGTAAGTTGCTTGATGATGATGCATGGTGTATATATGCCTCTATATAGAATACTACCACATGAGAATGCCACAATATAGAAACACCTGCATATAATGAGTATAAGTGAGAATACCACTACAGAAATTACCCACTACAGTGAATAAAGCAAGTGCACTAACTTTAAGTCCATCAATAAATGCTAAAGCTCAGTTATGTGTTAATAATAACCCTAAATCCAAACTTAAATGTTATCTTAAACCTAAATGTATCCTCAATCGTACTCAAACCTTACCAGTAACCTCTCCCTAATGGTAAGGCTAAGTCTTACAACACCCAAACCATAATCCAAATCATGATTCTACCCCTAGGCATCAATTACCCTAACGCAAACCACTGTTCTACCAATGCCCCTTCTCTAACCTTCCATTAGCTTACCTATGCTGCAGAAAGCCTACCTCCCACCCTTGACAGTTGAACGTTTCTGAGTATAACCAGGGTGGAAATGACCTAAGATAAAAAAGAAATAGTGTACATTTAGGACCTCCCAGGTGGGCTAACATTCTGACCCTAACCTCAAATTTACAAATCCAGAAATTTCACCAAACCCTACCTGCGATTCCAATGTGTATGGCTAAAATTTCAAAAGCCTTGATTGAGTGAATCAGGGCTGGGACATTGGAAATGCATTAATTTTGGTTAATGTTTGTGACCCATTGCCATTGACAGCAACCAGCAGAAACATGTATCTGACCTTTATACAAAGGCCATTTATTTTGGGGATTTGGGCTGCATTCTGTAATGCATTTAGTACTTTGCCTCGTGATTACACCTGCTTCAGGACAGTGCTGCATGACTGGTGTTTTTCAAGTGCTATTGCAAACCAATAATGTAAATTCACACATAAAGTATTTTGATTTTCTGTTTTTCTGGCCAACTCTGGGCCAGTTTTACTAAAAAGTGGCACAACGTGGTGCTGCGCCAAAATTTGCAGCACTGCACTGCGTCACTTTAGAAATGCAGGAATGCGCCCTATTTACTAAAATACGGCACACCGCTGTGGTTCCCCCTGCACATTTGCTAAATATAGCTGCCAGTGCCAACTCAGGCACCCTTGCAACATAATGCAAGGGTTTCTGCATTTATGTGCAGAAAGGAGTTGCTTCCTGAACATAAACAATCTACATTGGCAATTTGGCACTTCTATGTGTGCTGCAGAATGCAGCACACGTAGAAGTAGCAAATCATCATTTTTAACACCTTCCTGCACATACACATTCCTTCATGCTCTTTTGCTCTTTCTATGTGTGAAAAAGCTACACCTAGGAGGGATAAAACTATTCCTCCTCATTGTGTCATGCTAACCCCACCCCTGTGGGGTGTTATTTTTTTGTGCTGCCACAGATTTACACCTTCTTGTAAATCTGGGGTAGCGTCAAAAACAATGGGTGTGTGGTGGAACGCCCACAGCAACAATGATTGCACACCCCCTTCTGATGCAGAAAACTGTGTCAGAGTGCTCCATATTCACAAGGTGGCATTACGCCACAAAAGGTGGCTTAGCGCCACCTTGTAAATGTGGCGCACTGCACAGTGCCACCGGAATGTTACTGAAAGTGACACTCCGATGGCGCTAGGGCCTTGTAAATCTGGTCTTGTATCTTTTTAAGTCATGTCCATGCTGTAGGCCTGGTGAAAGCAAAGAAAATGACCCCTTTGACCGCTGCTAGGGTAAATATATAAAGCAATAACCAGGGTTCAATAGGACCCGGTCCCGCTGCAAATACAGCAGCAACCATAGCTACTCCCATTCCTGTAGTGTTTGAGCTTCACACAAGTTCTCTTGAAGACTGTTTTCCTCTTAGATAATTACAGGCTTATCCAGTATCGCAGGTTTTTTTCCCATAGTGTTGCATATGAATACAAAGATCTAATCTATGAATACGTCTTAATTTCAGCCAGTCAAAATCGTACCTCAATTCTATACGTGTCTCGCAATACTGTTAAAGAAATGCTGCAAACTATTTGTATGCCGCCAGCTGTGTTGCTAGTATTCCCTCGACACCTTCTCGATCTCTGGTTTGGTCTACCCTGGACTCAAAGCTTATCATTTAAAGAGTTTGTGGAAATTCGCAGGGTGGTAGGGCTTTTAATCAGTGATATTGTGCTGGGATCATGACACTTGTGTTGAAGTGGAAACTCCTTTTAATTTCCCAGGTGTGTAAAGCGTCACAGGTAAAGAATGCACCAAAAATGTATATGAATTAAAATGGCTGGTTCTCAGTTTCACCACTTGAATCAGTATGCTTTTCTTTCCTTTAAAGTCGAGGAGAAAGTTAAAGCATTTAGGGGCATATTTAAGAAACGTGGCGCTGCACACAGCACAGCACCACTTTTCTTGAGTCCTTTACCCCCCCACTGCCACCATGTGTGCGCCGTATTTACAATATAGCGCACCATGGCATAGGCTACGGGGCAATAGAGTCATTTTTTATGACGCTATTGATGTACTCTGCAGGAGTAGTGCTAAAATGTTGGCGCTACTCCTGCAGAATACATAGGGACCCATTGTAAACAATGGTGTGCCCCCTTTTAACGGCTGCTCTGAGCAGGCGTTAAAAGTGCTGAAAAAAATGACGCGAGGAAATCTAATAGATTTCCTGGCGTCATTTGTTCGGCTCCCCCTAACGGGGGAATGTCCCCTTTGCATACATTATGCTTGGAGCAAGCATGATGTGGTGCAAAAGGTTACAAAGTGGCGCAATGCATGCATTGCGCCACTTTGTAAACATGGCACATGGATTTTGGCCTCGTTGGACCACATTAGCATAAAAAAATGACGCTAATGTGGCACAAGGAGGCGCTAGGGGCTCTTAAATATGCCCCTTGGTTTGGTAGGAGAAACGCAGTGACCCATAAAGGTTTGAATAGAAAAGTGTGGCTAGTGTTTGCTTCAGTTCAGGTAATACGTTTGGGGATTGTTTAGGGCTTGTATGGGGTCTTGTGGTTTTGTGCGCTAATGCTTCCACTTCAGGGATTTGTTGTGATCCCATGGTCAGAGGTGTGAATACTTGTGTACCCACTTAACCATTCATCTTTCCGAGGTCAATAAAATGTGAGAAGTGTAAAATCTGAAAACCTGCTAAAACCAAGTCATATACAAGAATATTAGCACACAAAAGACAAGGTAGGTGCTATCTAAGAAAATTAACAGGAATTACAAATTTGACTTCCAATAATTCACCTCAGAAGAAAGATTTTGCAATTGTAATTGTAAATGTTTTTATATAGCGCTTACAACCCCTGACAAGGCATTGAATCGTTTTTTTCAGTGAGTAGTACGCCACTCTGGGACCCAAGATTGGTAGTTAGCAAGATAGTACATTTGTTTTGTTTTTTTCTTGTGCTTTAGTTGTGTTAGGATCATCCTATTGATTTCTTGTGTGTTTAGTAGAGTTTATGGTAGTGATAGAATAATAGAAGTGAACTTGAAAAGGGGAAGTAGTGAGTTGTTTTGTAAGTAATGGTCGGGTGTACTTGTTATCTGGCAGTATACCTTTATCTAAGTACTCTTTCTCACATGTACTACCGGTACATATTTTGATATAGTCACCTCCGACATATACTCATATACTCATCAGCAGAGCGCAGTGACAGCATGTGCTCACTAAGCTCAGCTCCCTGGGCCACAAATTTTGAAATAAGCTTCCTGTTTAGTCTAGGTTTATTCACATAAGAAGGCAATGTTACAATTTAAGCATAATGTACTGCTGCTATCGCAACAGAACATCTTTGTTCACGTGATATGTGGAGATCGGGGTGTACGCACGTGACGTGAAGTACGTATAGACCAGTCTCTTGGAGCGAAGGCGCGTAAGCGGGTGGAGCAGCAAACCTCGAGTCTTGGAGTGGGTGCAGCAGCAGCCTCATGCAGTTAAAAAGTGTTGTAACACTACTCTGCAGGTCGGTTAGAAAGTGCTGCAGCACTGCCCAATTCAGCCTTTTAGGTGATAGACCAAGGCCTGTATTTATACTTTTTTTTACATAAAAGTGGCTCAAAAGTACACTGCTTTTGCATCAAAAAATGGCGCAAATGTGGTGCAAAAAAAAGTATAAATACAGGCCCAAGTGCCACAGTCCTGCACTACTTTCAACCTCATTGGTGCAGCAACACAGCCAAGCCCAGAGCCTTTCGGTCTATGCTGATGAGTGTCAGCACCCTCTCCAATGTAAAAAAAAAAAAAAAAAGGTTAATCAGGTCTCACAGAATGACAATTTTTTTTCAGGATGTTTCAATAAATTCTGCAGCTCTGGAAATATTTTGCAGTTCACACATTGCAGTTATGTTCAGTTATCCCTTCTGAAAATGCAATCAAATACATGATTGCCAGCATATTAGTGTCAGCCTGGTCTACCTAGAAGTTAAGGTTTCCACAGTATGAGAAACAGTATGACAAACTGTAAGGGTAATTTGATTCTCACACTAACAACTACACAAGTAACAAAAGATATTACTGATGGCCCATAACAGAGTGGCTCTTGGCCACTCACTTCTTCCACTGAAAGCCTAGGCCTCTGGGGCATAGTAAATCCTTTTATTGACAAGAAATATTGAGCCTCCCTGCAGATCTTCGCTTTAAGGAATGCACAAAACATGTCTTGTTGAACACTAGCACATAGGTGTGGACTGTGCATACTCACTCGTTAAAGGTTCCTCAGCCTTTAGGCTGCTTCTCCATCTACTTCCAGAAAGGATGGGTTCCTTCTTTATACACATATATTTTGCTAAACATGTCGAACTACACATTGTACCTGGCAGAAAAGGCTTTAATCTGAGCCTGATGTTACATTCTATGTTAGATATTACTTCCCTAGTACAAGTTCTGCAAATGGGAATTGAAGACAAAGTATTAATATCTTAGTTTTCCTGCCTGACATAAGTTGGAAAACTCACAATAATGTTATTTACTCACATAAAGTCTGCTAGAATTTACCTACTGAAATATGCGAATGGAACATGTGTGGTATTTAAGCACTACGATTTGGGCCCATAGTCATTTGCACCCGAGTTGGGACTAGCAGCACCCTTAACATTATGGCCTCTAGAGGCACTTTCAAAGAGGGCCGTTAATGTCTAATAGTACTGAAACAGTTTGCAATGACATCACAAGTTGAGGCCCAGTCAGCCAAATGTGGCCCAACTGTGTCGTTAACGTGAAATATAAAGAGCTGTGGTTTTATAAGAGTGAATAGAAAGTTGCACCAAGAAGCGTACAATCTTTTTAAAATTGCCATTTCTTTTTGCCTTGCTGAGAGGTGCTCTTCTGTAACCCGGAATATCACCTCTCATATTGCTATGTAGTGTTGTGGAATAGTGTAGTGTAAACACAGCCGGCATTGTTGTTTTCGAATGATCGGTGGTTCTGTGCAATATTCAGTGAAGGAGGTTTATGGACGACTACATACTTAAATAGCTGATCGGTTGACTCTGTTGTGATCCTCTTCAGGGCACAGAGTGAACACATTCCTGGCCACCTGCTGTTGAATTTCAGTGTGCCTTCATAAAATAACAGTGCGATTGTCACTAGAGAGCGCGTGATAGAAAGGTGAGGTTTGTCATTTTCAATACATTGGGATTCTAGATCCTTATGGGTTCTTCATAGTTTTAGAGAGTTGTTGTCACATGATCTGATCTTAAGCATTTCCTAGTTCACTGATGTAGGATGGAAGTTCTTCAGAGTTCCTGAATCACTTAATATCAGAGTTTGGTCTAACAAGATAATCAAAGCTCATTTCGTTGGCAAAGTACAATAGATCAAGTCATTCTCTAGGAGGAAGGCTACTTCTTAGAGGAGTTTGGCTTTCTTTGGACTAAGGCCAACAACAAGCAAGCCACTGCACCATCTGTGCTTTGCAGAGGCCCTCTCTGGCTCCACAATGCCTCCACATTGGCTCCCAGGGAAGCAGGGTAAGGGCAGTGGTAGTGCAGGCTCCGAATTTTCACAGATGCGAATTTGATAACTGATGGTGTGAATTGAGAGGAAAAGGAACAGGGTTTTGAAATATCCAGTGCTAGACCTGTGTCTTCGAAACACCTATATTCAATTGACCAAGAGATGAGGGAATTTCAATGGATGTAAACCTAAAGATAGAACCGAGCATGTTAAATAAATTTTACAAGATGCACATTTTCTCTGCTATTTATTAGCAAATATGTACATGAACATTAGCTGGTTCCTGTGTTCCCTTACATAATCTGTAGAATTTTGCACCAATATTTCTCCATTACTTCGTTTACATAAAATCTTTCACAGCCAATTGGATCCACTGGGTCGAAAATTTTGTTTTTTGCATTGTTCGGTTGGCATAAACTGAGGGCCATATTTTCATGCCGCATGCGCCATATCACCTTTTTTGATGCACCAACGATGCAGGCTGCAGGCCCTTATCTGCAGGGCCATGCAAAGCCACTTTGCATGGCTTTACATGGGATTGTATCTATGGAGTAAGGCAACACAGCACAAATCCAAATTGGTTGAAAATTACTGATGGAAAGACGATGGTCAATGTGAAAAGAAATTCCAAGCTTCAATTATCACTCTGAGGCCCAGATGTACTAATGCTTTGTGTTGACATGCAAAGAGGCTTATGGTGTTTACTATTCACCTCCAAAAAGTGTTATGCTTTAGAAAGGTGGTCTATTCTCCTCAGTACAGAAAAGCTCTGTCCTGCTTTTCATCACTTTGCATTGAATGGCCACTACTGGGGTGAATCACAGAAACACCCATAGGTTCTAATACAAAGACCTGTCTTCTAAGAATTACTTGAAACAGGTGTAAACAAGGAGACATTTGTTCATTTTCCAAAAATAGGATCCCTTGTATGTGTGCTGCAGTGCACAGCACATATTCAATGCACAGGATCCTCTTAAATCTGTCTAGGCATAGGAATTTGTACTGGACAGTATGCCTCAAGTACAAATCCCATGATAGCACATTCTCACCTCTGCATCATGGTGCAAGCGGTGCATCATGCAAAGCAGCTTCATTAGAGCACCAGTATAGGGAATTATCGTTGCAACATTCCAATCTAAATAGTTATGAATCTGTGCTCTGTTTTAACTCGTGCAATGCAGCACAGCAAATGTGGTTGATGCACTGGGTTGGGTGAAGAATTAATACATTTGCACTTACGTCTCCCCTCTACACCAGGGCCACTGGCAATATATGGCAGGGTAGGACCAAATTATGCTGCAGTGTTGAAAAACTTATGCGGCAAGTAAACACAAATTAAGTGGCTGAATGTGACTCATTCTGTGATAACATTACTTCATTATTCTGTAATTCTTACGCATGTTAGCACTGTCTGGGCAACATTTACACTCCATTAGTACCAGATCAACATCCAAATACTGCTATCAGCAACTGAAAGGTGACAAGTAAACCTTCATAAATGTTCTTCCACTTCACTGCAGCATATGTTACAGTGTTTTGTTTACTTTTGATCTGTCTGAGCTAGAAACCATATTTTTTGCTAAAATCTGCAGATTATGCAGCAGATGGTGGAGTATGTGAGAAATGCAGCAAATTTAAAATAATGCAGAAAACACCTCAGAACCACATTTTTCCAGTAGCCCTGCGCTACACCTGTCATCTTGCATATGGATATTTGTAAGTTAATACCTGGGTTTGCCCTTACTGTAAGATTTTATAATAAACTCTGTGTGATTGGATCTTGATGATGCCATCTCAGACTCAATCACTACATATTGTCACTTGCCATTCATTATCATGTCAGCATTAATCGAACCTTGAGGAAATCTACATGCCTGACATTTTTTTTTATTTTGCCTGCATTTACAATTGTCCTTCTAATTGTTCCCCCACAGAGTTCAAGAGAATTGTTAAGCTTTAACCCCAGATACCATGGAAGTTGAGGTAATTTCTGGCTTTATGATGGTCTCTACAATTCTAAGCCTTTCTTGGGTTGCTTTATTCGGCACCTGATGTTTTGGTCATCTTACATCTATAATAGCCCCACGTTCGTCACCCTAAATTGATGTGGCTGTCATGTGACTTAGGAATTACTCATGCAGGTATCCCCAGAAAGAAATATCTTCACTGGACACATGATTGGCTTAGAACAAAGAGACAGCACACAGAACGTTATAAGACCAGCTGTTGAGTAAGCTTATCACTGTCATAGAGATTTATTAATTTACTTAGAGTAAAATCTTATTGCTTAGAGTTAAATAGCTTCCTTCAACTATACCGTATTCTACATTCTCATGATAATAAGAATAACATATTCAACATTCTATATTTACTTACATTCACTTAAGAATAAACAGAATACATCTCCTGTCTTTATGAAATACAGATTTTGAAAAGATAATGAACAGAAAATAAATCAATAAACGAATATGAAATTAGAAGTTGCAAGAAAATACTTTAAGACACTTGTTATAACTTTTTAAATATCATGTCACATAATCTTGCAGATATACAGGATGTTTAATTTCTCTCCCACATTTACTACTTGGAGATATTCCTGGGTACACCTGAATCGGTTCAGAAACACATGCAAACTTCTACTCTTGGACACAACTTTGTTTATTAACATTGTCATTAGTCTCAAAATCGATAGTCTCTGACACATCTTCCCTTGTAATCTCTTGTTGTGATCCCAACCAATTATACTTTTTACTACCTGGCTCCTTCAAAAACTTCTCCTTCCTGTCTCTACAAACAGCCAAGCAGCTCATATCATCCATCACTGAATTTTGCTGAATTGGTGAAGACCTCCAATACCTCCAATGGCCCAGAATATTTCCTTCTCCTTTTTTTACTTTAAATGATAAATTTACATGAATCACATTACCTTTCCCCAACCTAGGAACCTTTGCTCTGTTTTTCTTATCTTTGTATTATATGTTTTCTTGATATTCCTTAAATATTTTTCTTTACTTTTCTTTACTTCAGCTGGAGACCATTGACTGAACCTAGAGTTATGTAACCACCCTTTATTATTCTTGGTAAAAGGAATTTGCCCTCTCATTATAATAAACAGACTATATCCAGTTACCATATATGTGGTGTAATACATTCATACCATTTCCTTAGCACACAATTTCCAATTAAGATGTATTTGTTCAGCCAGCTGTAATATATCTTTAATCATGTAATTAGACCTCTCTACTGTCCCATTCCCCTGGGATGATAGACTGAAGTTACTTTATGTTCAATGCAATTCCTTTTTTTTAAACAAATCCTTCCCTATACTTTACATTGTACACCACTGTCTGCTATCACCTCCTTTGGTAGACCCTCCCTTTGAAACATCTCATCCATAAACAAAATTTAACTTTCAGTATCAACTTTGCTTACAATTTGTATGTCCGGCCACTTATAGAAACAATCTATTGCCACAACCACGTACCAATTCTCACATTGCTTGCTGATTAGTCCCATAATATCAAAACCTAGTGTTTCCCAGGCCATATCTGAAAAGGAAATAGAAGAAAGTGAAGGCTTCAATAATGTTTGTGATTTATCTGAGTTCATACACAAACTACACTGTCTGACAACTCTTTCTGCCTCCACATCCTGACAAGGCCACCAATACACTTCCTTAATCCTGCTTTTGCTTTTGACAATACATAACTGTCCATCATGACAAAGTTTAATCAAACTCTCCCATAAACTCTTAGGTGGAATAATTCTCTCTCCCGACAACACATTGTCATGCACTATTGACAATTCATTTTGTACCCCCCAGAACTACTTTAATTCTGTATCCAATGTCCTTTTTTCAGGCCATCTTTGTACAGTAAATGTTTTTATTCTACTCAAGTCATTATCCTGCTGACTTGCATCGTTCCATCCACCTGCACTGATGGCTTTATTCCTAATTTTATCATCAGTCCAAGCTACACTGATTCTTCCCATCCTCCAGAATCTTCTTTCGAAGGTAAGGGCAATCTACTTAGGCAGTCTGCAACCTTTTGTTAGCAACTACTAGGGATCCTCCCATTAAATGGCAAGAACTGAGAGAATACCTTTTAAATTACATTGATACTCTTGAAGAAGCTGCAAACAGAAAAAAGAAAATCTTCCTATATTCTTTAGGCTGCAAGGTCTTAAAGTATACAACTCTTGAGAAGAAAATTCAACTTGCAAGTGAGACAGATGTTTTTAAGAATGCGCTGGAAGATTTACACTTGTTTTATTCTATGTCTGTTTGTATAGCCATTGACCATCATAAATCCTTTACCAGGAAACAAAGACCATCTGAAGTAATTAAAGGATTTGTGTTTGATTTAAAAAAAAAATATGTTGACCTGCAGGTTTGGATCTTTACATGATGAGTTAATTTGTGATCAAATCATCCTGCATGTTAATTATTAACATGTACAGGAAAGGTTGTGGGTACATGGTGAGACTCAATTGGGTTAGGTAATCCATTTGGTTAAAAAAGCAGAGATATCAACTAAATGTGCCAAACTTAATAATAATGATACAAAAGATAACCAAAACGATGTACCTAACAAAGTTAGAAGTAAAAGTAAGAAGGTCAAAATGAAAGGAGAAAGAGTGATTCTAAAACATGGGAAAATAAATGCTATAGGTGTGGAAGTATGTATCATCTCGCTTACAGCAAGAAGTGTCCTCCAAAAAGTCAAAAATGTGGAGAATGTGGCAAGGGTGTATAGGAGTGGGAAGTAAGGGACATAAGTTTATGTAATCCAAGATGAGGAAAATGGTGGTTCTGAACCTGAAATGTCTGTTGGTGAAGGTACACACAAAGAGTATGATTGTGCCTTGGGTGTTAATGGATTTAGCTCATCTGGTGAAACCAATGTTAATCTTTTAAGTATACAGTACAGAAACAAACCTGTTTGTAATATAAAACTGGGAGGAGTAGAAACCCTTATTGTTGCATACTCAGGGACTCCCTACACTATAACTGACAAGGATGTTTGGGATGAGAAATGTAAAGAGGCTTTAGGCTCATCATTACTTCCTATAGGTCTAGCTGCTAAGAGTTTTACTGGGGAGCCAATTCCTATGATTGGTTATAGAAAAGTATCATTTGAGTTCAAAGGGTGAAAAGCCATTGCAAAGTGTATGTTGCAGAGGAAGGTCCATTGGTTTTTGGGTGTATAGCTCAAAGGAAAATAGACATTATTTGGACCCTAATAGTGCAGGTAAGATTGATACTCTCGAAGGGTATCCCCACAAAATTGTCCTTAAGAAAAATACCAATCCCAAGGTGCAGAATTCTAGATAAATCCTGTGGGCTTTGAAAGAGGAAGTGAATAAAGAGATAGATGCTCTAATCAAGGCAGGAATTATTGAAGACGTGGATGCTCCAGAAAGGATTGCACCTTTAGTTGTGGCTCGCAAGGCGAATGGGAAGATCTGTTTATGCGCAGACTTAAGAAAACTAAATAAAAATATAGTGGTAGAAAGATTTCCATTGCTGAACATAAGTAAAATGTTAGCAATGACAAAAAATATTTAATGGTTTTCATCCATTGGCTTAGCATTGGTGTGCCATCAGGTGAAATTACATACCAAAATAAAGAGTTTAACAATTTTTATGACTCCCCAGGGTTGTTATCAGTATATCCGTATGCTGTTTGGCTTAGCGTGCTATGTGTCAAAAACAAATGCAAAAATTATTTCAGAACTTACTTGGTATTTTTTTTTTCATTACGAAATTCTGGTTATGGGAGAGTCAAAAAAGAACATGATGTTAGAGTGAATAGTGTATTGGAGAAACTGCAAAAACATGGGTTAATAGCTGAATGCACTAAATGCAAATTTGGAGTGAATTCATTACATTTTTTAGGTCATTAAATCTCTGCTGAAGGTATCAAACCCAAGATGAAGGTTGAAAGTTATATAATTTAAGACAATTGTTAGAAAACAAAAGTAAATTGCATGTGGTCTTGAGTTTTGCAAAAGGAGTTTGAAAATGTTAAAGAAGAAATTTGTAATGCAAAGCAACTGCATGAGTTTGATCCTGAATTGACATACGTTGTGACTACAGTAGCCAGTAATAAGGGAATTGGTGCTGTTTTATCTCAGAAAAACACACATAATAGGGAGTGTACAGTAGCCTATTCATTGAGACTACTATCACCAGCAGAGGAACAGTACTCTATTACTGAAAAATAAACTCTTGCCGTAATCTGGGGATTAGAATGCTTCGGGGAGTTTCATGTGGGGATTTCATGTGGAAGTGAGTTGTGAGCATAAGCCCCTTTTGAATGTGTTGTCTACAGAAGGATTGTTGAAAGCGACACCAAGAATAGCAAGAATGTCCATGAGATTGTTGGATTATTGGTGTAGCATGAACTATTTGCCAGGGTTATGAATAAGGTTGCGGACTGCCTAAATATATTGCCCTTATGTTTGAAAGAAGATCCAGGAGGATGGGAAAAAATCAGTGTAGCTTGGACTGATGATAAAATGTGGAAAACAAACATCAGTGTAGATGATTGGAAGGATGTAAGTCTGCACTTTCTGAAGAGCAGTCACATGCTTGAATCCGTTGCAGGCTTCATGGAAGCTGATAGAAGAGCATTTACGCGCTGTTGGATATGCTGCAGGCTTCATGCTACAAAGAGGTCTTAGCAACTTTAAAGGTAAACAGTCACATGCAACTGATGAGTGATCAGCGCTGTCAACAATGAAAAGTTTCAAGACTAATTTACTTCATGCAGAACACCTCTAAATATATATTTTACCAACGCGTTTAACTGCTTCACACTGTTTATGCACTTCACGATGGTAGTGCTCCATAGTTAAATCTAATAGGGTCTTAGTGAAAGTGTAACTGTGAATCATGTAAAACAATCCCCAGAGTAAAACAACTAGCCGATTTCAGGGTTGGCCCAGAAATAACTTGGTGCTACACAACAGTAATATTATAACTAACGGCACCGCAGCACTAGGTTTGAGAAAATCAGTCCCAAGATGCAACATCTTCTTGTAGGTGGTTTAAACTGCTGCTTGAATATTTCTGTGTTCCTTCCTCATCTCGTCGCCAATACTGATAAGCGCGCTTCTCACTCTGAAGGAGATTTAATAATTTATTTAGAGTAAAATCTTATAAATTAAATAAGACGTCTACTCAGCTGAATAGCGTCCTTCAACTGTCATTCTCTTGCTAATAAGTTTAAGTAAGACATATTCAACATTCTACATTCACTTACATTCACTTAAGAATAAACATAACACCAGCTACTATGAGAGGGACAGGGCAATATACCATAAGGCACATCTTCTGTCAGTTTTGCTTCTATGCCTCCTTTTTTGTCATTCATATATACAGGTACTTTTTCCCTCTCGAGCCTCCCTAAAGTTAGCACCAAAAGTTAGCCAATCCTTTTCATCCCTGGCACAATACTAAGCATTAGAATGGCCAGAATGCTGAGCCTCAGTCCCTGATTATGACTCAGACAGAGCAGAATTACTATTTGGAATTCCACTCTGCCTGATTCGGAGTAGACCAGTGTTCCCACGCCTTGTTTTCTCAGGTGTTGGAACACTGGACCCAGTGTTACTGGGCAGTAATTCCTCATGGGAAAATCACCTAAGGGTTTAGTTGACTCTTTCTCCTTTCACTTTTTCTGGTGATGGAAACATAAAATGCTCCCCTTTGACGTAATTTAGGTTCCCGTTCCCTCCTCTACTCTTTGCATCCTGATACCCCACACTGAGCCATAGCATACATTTAAATCCTCCACACAGAAGGTGGTAAACATACATTAGACAGTATAGAATTGGCAAATCCAGGGGCGTCATTTACCAGGCCCTAGCAGCGCACTGCTGCACTGGAGTGTCATTTTATTTAATGCTCCGATTGCCAGCTCATATTCAGAATATGGACCCATTTCACGCATTAAACATTGCGTGAACAGGGCATTCCGTGGGTGTTGCTTGGGGTGTTCGCAACACCCATGAAACAAGTCTGGGAATGCATCAGATTCCTATGCCACCTCAAGGGGGGCATAAGAATGATGCAACGGGGAGAAATATAATTATTTCCCCCCATTTCTTCCTCTATCTATGTATGCCTCGATCTGCAGCACACATAGAAAGAAGAAAACATCTCTTGTGATTGTTTTTGAGCAGGAAGGTGTGCTTCCTGCACAAACATAATCACCCCCACAGCAAGGGCACACCTGCACTATGATGCAAGGGTGCCTTCATTGGCGTAAGGCAGCAATTCATGCACCAACTCAGAAGGAGAGGGCAGACATGCGCTCTATCATGTAGATGTGGCGCATTTCTGCCCTGTCCTAGTGGCGCAGGGTGGCACAGCAAGGTACTTGCTGCACTGTCCTGCGCCACAGGCCTTGTATAAAAGGCCCTAGGTTTTTTATGGCTTCTCAATTTGGTCCCATAAGACAATTCCCCATCCCATGGGGTATAGGTCATAATTGCATGGCAGTGGCATGGTGTTACTACAAAGTAGCATTATTTTCGCGTTCAGATTTACAACGTTGCCAGTACCATGCAACTGCTAATCAGCCCCTCAATACTTAATTTACATTGGACATCGATGGAAGAGATTTCAAAATACAACTGACTTGGGAGAAATATAAAAGGAGCAAAAAGGAACCACATGTACACTGCCTTTTAAATATGTAATCAAGCTAAATCTTAAAGATATCCAACCGAATCACCACAGAAAAGCATCTTTACATTATCTATCTGAAAACCCTGTCAAATGTCTTATTTATCCATTGAAAACAGATTAACTGCAGTGAGATTATTAGTTTTAATCTGTGTGCTTGAACAATAGTGTCCCGCAAATCACACCATTTACCTGATTAATGGCAAAGCAATACCTGCCTGCTTGTCTCTCTGAGGAGGTATTTTGCATTAGCTACGCACATTAAAGCATTAAGCACTGCATGCCTTTGCTGGTGTCGAAATGAATTGAGCATTTAGTCTAAAAGCTCAGCTTCTCCCTTGTACTAAAATCAGTATGACTTCCGGTAAAGAAAGCAGACTGATGTAAAGCTGTGTCAGCGGCAGGGAAGCCTGCAAAAGTAAAGGGCCCAGGCACTGCAAAGGACATAGATGCACCAATTTGATTTGCTGGACCAGGTCAAATTAGCACTTGAAAGTAAAACCAATTAGACAAAATGGCTGGTTTTTCAGATGCAGAGAAGCATGTCTATATCAAAATAAAATATTTGGAATTAAAAAAAACAACCAGCAATTCTCAGATCGAACCAGCATAGCAATATGTTGTTAATGATGATCTTTTAATGAAGTAAGAAATAATTTCCTAATGTAAAATGCTCATTATGAATCGTAGGGGGTTATAATAAGGCATACACAGGCGTACCCTCTCAAAGTGGTCCATGGTAAGGAAACATGAATCACTGTGAAATGAAAGCAACAGAAAAGGACAATTTTGGCATCAGTGTGCCGTGCATGTTTTATGTGTGTAAACTAAGTAAGGGAAGAGATGCTAATGTTGGAGTTGGGGGGAATACCTAAATCTTAAGTGTTAGGTTTGAATTACCATACAAACCCTGCCACTGGTCATATGGACTTTTTTTGTTGACAAGGAGAGAGTTAGGAGCAATCATTTACATACATTTTCAAAAACAGTGAAAAAAGCGAGGCTCCGACAAGGAGAGCTGAAGTGAATTTAAAGGGTCTTATTATCAAATTTTAATCAGATTAAAGTCATTGATAGTCAGATAATTAAACCATAAGTATTATCGTTATAGATTCAGATTATCAAAAAGCTGATATTGTAGCAGGAGGTAAAATATTACAGGAACCAAAATTATATAAATAATACAGAATATCCAGAAAGTTTGTGCCATAAAGGAAACCTCTAATCAAAATGGAAGAAAGGCTAAGCTGAGAAAAATCATTTAGTTTGGATAAAGTGTTAGATTCAGAAAACAAAATAAAGGCTTCTGATAAGAGACTAAGGGGGTTATTACAACTTTGGAGGAGGTGTTAATCCATCCCAAAAGTGACGGTAAAGTGACGGATATACCACCAGCCTATTACGAGTCCATTATATCCTATGGAACTCGTAATACGGCTGGTGGTATATCTGTCACATTTGGGACGGATTAACACCTCCTCCAAAGTTGTAATAACCCCCTAAGAATGTTTAGGCATGAAGCCTTTGCACTCAGCAGTGGAGATCAGCAGAGTCAAGAATAGTCTTCTCAGTTGAAGATGGCCAGCATCTCTGTAAGTGAGTCTCTCCTATCTAAGGCACACAGTATTACATTAAAAACATTAATTGCAACATTACAGCTCCTTCCTTCTCTCAAGAACCAACCATTTTTCTCCAAACTCTGGGAACTGGTAAACACCCTTATTTGTGATGTCTAAATAATGATCCATGCATGGCTATGTGAAAGAATGAATGAATGCATAAATGAATGGGTAGGTACTTATAAAGCTCACTGTCACTCAGAACTGAGCATCATAGTGCTATTTCAGATACATAATTATTTATCAACACCTGCTGAGAGAGTTGCTGCATTCAGGTCCAGACAATGAATGGATTGAAGTTAAACTCAGTCGATCAGTCATCTGCAGAAATCATCTGGTAAAGAAAAAAGCTAGGGTTAAGATGATTCCTGAAAACAGTTGCACTATCTATAAATCTGAACGATACAGGGCACTGATTCCAAACTTTGGAACCCAGCTAGGTGAAAGATTCACCTCTTTTTGTTTTACGCCTGAAGGAGAAAATGACTAACAGATTCAAGTTAAAAGTTCTCAAGATTCTTAGGCCCATACATATGGATTTTGCCGCAAAACTGCACTAATGCAGTTTTGTGGCAAAAACCATAGCGCCTGTTACCACCATTCCATAGCGCCAGCCAGTCGCCATATGTAAGGAATGCTGCACGGTGGCACAAAGGACAGGCTAGCGTTTAAGGAAAAGACGCTAGCCGGGGGTGCTGGGGAGAGGGGAAAAGGCATTAGTAGGACAGAAATGACGCTTGGCTGGGTAGCAACAATAAATATGCTGCTAATCAGCCTAGCGTCATTTTCTGATGCACTAGCACACAAAGATGACTCCTGTCTCAGTAAAGACAGGAGTCATGCACACCGCCAATGGCCAGCCCAGGGGACCAGTGTTTCTTGGGCAAAGCTATTACACCCAGTGCCAGGCAGGGGGCCCAATGTAAGGGGCCTCCAGTGGCACTGAAAAAAAATACTTACCTACACTTACGCAGGATGGGGTCCCCAGCCAATGGCATCCCTCTGGTGTGGGCGCGGGTGTTCCTGGGGCATGGGGTGGGCATCTGTGGGCCCATTCCATAGTATAAATAAGATAGTGGGGGGTTAGCATCATGTTGTGGATGGGAACGCCTACCTTGCATCTAATTAGCGCAAGGTAGTTTGCCGCATCCACAACATGATGCTAACTTAATTTTGTTTATGGTAGACGGGTCTAGCGTCAAAATATAAATATGGAGTTAAGTTTGTGCCATTTTAGCATCAAAATAAATGACGCTAAAGTGGTGCAAACCAAGTATAAATATGCCCTTTAGAGTCTTATAATGTCTAAAATGATCATGCCACAGCAGCACCTATTGCATTTTGATGATGCCTCAGATTTAAAGGTTTTTGTAAACCTGAGGCAGCGCTAAAATCTAACGCCATCCAAGGGGTGGCGTTAGCATGGCACAATGAGAAGGAATATTTGTATTCCTCCTCATTTTTTGCGTTTTCTATGTGTGCTGCATTCTGCAGCACACATAGAAAGAGCAAAATGCCAGACATGATTGTTTATGTGCGGGAAGGTGTCCCTTCCTGCACATAAACAATCATTTCAAAATGACGCTTTGGCACTTCTGTGTGTGCTGCAGAATGCAGCACACACAGAAGTGCCAAATCGCCGTTAGTGATTATTTATGTGCAGGAAGGGACACATTTCCACACATAAACAATCAAAGCCCTCACGATGGTGCAAGGATACCTGCGTTGGCACTAGGCAGCTCAATTTAGTGCCAGCGTAAGGGACAACACAATTAAATTAAATACGGAGCATCCCTGCGTTGTGAAATGATGGAGCGCGGTGCTGCCAATTTTGGCACAACATCGTGCTCTGTCATTTTCTCTTAAATATGGGCCTATATGTCTTTTGCATTTGGTGAGATGAGAATTTTGGAAGAAGTATGTATTTCTGTTTATGATTTCAAATGTGACGTAACTCCTTGTCTTCTCATATTATGGGTCACTTTTAAATCAAGGCCAATAGAATAATATCTTCTTTTCAAGGCTAGTAAGTTTTATTGATCCAAAAGAAGACACCTCCAACTTGGGCACTCCTAGGTCAGTTATACAGGGCCTGTGGGACTGAAATGCAAATTTGCAATTTCTGTTACAACTATTGCCATTGTCATTGGAAACACAGAAGCCAGGTATTATTGTCGCTCAATTGCAAGGTGCCTCATCTTTGGGTTTTCATTTTCTTGGGACACCAATGTCAAAAGATCAGGTCTTACTCTTGAGGGTTGTGTGGGGTGCATGTCTACATCAGCTAATAGATTTATCACTCATAACACATATATTATCTAAGAAGTGTTGTGCATTGCTTAAACAAAATAAGACTTCAATTGCAATTTAAAAATTATGATTAGTAGGTTAAGGGATTCGGAAATTGTTATAATTTCTCTAAAAGGTATTACAGTTAACCTGTAACTATGTCCTCATGTTGCAGATCGATGGGTTTCCATCAAAAACATAAATGTATCAGCGGCTGTGCCAACTATAGAGACCACAGAGTCTCACAAAATGGGTCACCCAAAGTCTTCTCAGGGACAGCAATGAGCAGAGGCACACCAACCTCTTACAGCAGGAAACAATTACTCTCAGAAGTCTCACAGTAGTTACACGTGTGAAGGCACACAAGCTCTCAAACAGTCATTTTAGGGATAAAGAGTGGTTGAAGCTTCCAAATTCAGCAGTCTCAGCCTCCTCAGTACAGTGTTCTGGGTGCCAGACATGAGTTCTGGTCGATGGAAAGGCTGATTCCCTGCATCCTTGGCAGTCTGCATCCTTCTCTTCTTTCGATTGCAGCAGTTCAATCAACTCTGCAGGCTTTAAGTGCAGTGTCTACCCTCCCAAAGCAAAAAGCAACAAAATCTGCTTCTGGTTCTAGTCTTTCTCACCCAAGTAATATTATGCAAGTCACATACATTTAGGAGTGGTTCATGACACTCCAACAACACATTCACAGAATTAAAGAGGGGGAGAAATTAGGCATCTTCCTTACTGGAGTCAGTGTAACATGATGAGTATTTCAATACTATAACCACTTTAATGGCCTGGTTATGGAAATGGTAGTTTCCACCGTTGAAATGAGCACTACATTTAGGGTCCCCCATCTTGCAACAAATTACTCTCTTGGCAAGTAACAAACTAAATCATGTGGGTCATTTGTCAGAGCACTCTTAACGTGGAGTTTCTGAGTAATAAATGTGCTGGGTCTGCCAAAATGTGAAAATTAAGAGAACTATTGAAATGTAAGAGTTTATAATCTAAATTTGTGAGGTCTTGACTTTGGGATCCTCCTCCTTTTGAACTAATAAAAAATAATACGATCATGCAGCCTCCAATAATAGGGTTGAGGAAGGGGCTAGGGAAACTTTGGAGAGGAGTGCTTAGGGGAGATGGGTGTGACCCACTCTAATTAATGATAGAGTAAGTGGAATTCTTGGCTGGTGATATGTAGGAACAGACACCACTTCTTATTTAAGTCAATAATGTCCACAACAGCAAAAACAACTGGTAAATAGGAAGAGTCAGACTGCACAGAATGTCATAGGATTGTGCATCAGGCTGTATCCATCTGATGTGATCATGATGGTTGGACAATTAGAACAGAGATGTTGTTTGGTATCCCTGTGGTTGATTTAGAGCATGGTCGTACAAATATACTTGTGCCTACTGGGTCTGTGTTGCCAACACAGATCCAGAAGGCACAAGTATATTTGCTCGCAAACATCATCCGATCACACGACCTCAACATCGTCTTCTATGCCGACGACACTCAGCTGATCCTCTCCCTCACCAAGTACCCCACCATCGCCAAAACCAACCTCCATCAAGGAATGAAGGCCAGCTGCCTGAAACTGAACTCTGACAAGACTGAAGCCCTCATCCTCGTCTCCACCCCCTCCACCTGGGATGACTCCTGGTGGCCTGCTGCACTGGGAACCGCATTGACACCCACCAGCCACGCACGCAACCTTGGGTTCATCCTGGACTCATCGCTATCAATGACCCAGCAAGTCAACGCCGTCTCTTCCTCCTGCTTCAACACCGTTCGCATGCTTCAGAAGATCTACAGATGGATCCCCTCCGGAACGAGAAGGACGGTCACCCAAGCCCTCCAAAGCAGCAGACTGGACTACCGCAACGCCCTCTACGCAGGAACCATGACCAAGCTCCAGAAAAGACTGCAACGCATACAGAACGCCTCTGCATGCTTCATCCTGCACATCCCCCACCACAGCTTCATCACAGTCCACCTCAGAGACCTGTACTGGCTCCCCGTCAACAAGAGAATCACGTTCATGCTCCTCACCCATGCTTACAAAGCACTGCACAACGCCGGACCAGAATACCTCTGCTTCCCTGGTTGAGTAGTAATAAACAACCATACCTATGGTGCAGTAGGACCTATTTCCCATCTAGTTCGGGTTCCACTGTACCTGCTGTACCAATGATCGCCAAATCTCTGGATAACCTGTTTTAGGCATGCCTGCATAATTTCTATAAACCTGAAGCACTGCTAAATGCTACTGTGCCACACAAACCAACTTACCACAATACACTGAAATAGGACACAATACAGTTTGTTGGTTAAATAGAACAACCTATATCATTTAGGAGGGAATGAAGTGTCAGAGCACCTCTCACAATATGGCTGATGACCTAACCTCCCTAGCATCTGAAAGAGTTGAGGGTGAAAGATGAAACACTTTGTAACTTGTTGTTCAGACAGCACAAGAACAAATCATCCTACCCCGTGTTACTCTTAAATCCACACCTTTCCCTTCTAGTCAAATACTTTACTATACATTCAATATGATCTTCTATGCCTAGTCCTTTCCCTCTCCCCAACGACCCTCAATAATTGTCCTCTTACCTCCAGCAAGACAACTTTAATGCAAAGAATAGTATCCAAATGGTGTAACTTCCTCTTCTAGAGAACTCCTAATTCAGCCTCTCTGAATTCTGGCTCGAGCCAGAAAGCAGTATGTTCATGAGAGCGTAGTAGTCCCTAACGAAGTGTAGGGATTTTCCAATCCAAACCAACCATCAATCAGTTCATAAACTTATTTGTGAAATACATGTTATGTAAGCCAAATGTGATATGTCATAAGTTATTTTGGTAAGTGAAGACATCATCTGTTCTTGAGTTGACTTTTCTTTCACCAAGGCATCACTGAAAAATATTGATAATGCCAAAGTCATGCAAGAGTGTGCAATCACTTAACTGTTTGTTTACTGAAATAATGTATTCCTTTCTGCAGCAAGGAATATTTTTCTATGAAATGTCATCGAGCAAGGTACTATGCCTAGCGTGAAAGCTAGGTTTGATGTACCACTTAAGCCAGAGTGGATGACAGAGTTGTTGTACAAAGTAGCTGCATTGTGAAAACAAGCATTGGCAAAGCCAATAAGTATTTCCTTTGGGACCGATTTGCTTTACCAAATGCTGCTGGGGATGGTGCACACCATTGATACTCACAAACATTTTCCCAGGAACCAAAACGTATGGTCTGTAGTGTGGCTAATGACCACATTGATGGCAGCGGGGTAGGAGTCAGGGGAGAGATGGATATAAGGCAGGCATAGGGAGAGCAAAGCACATAAACGGTGTGGACAGTGAGCCGTCAAATTATTTTGAGAGTTCCATTTTATACTGAAACATAAATTATACCCCTAGTTTCTAAAAGAGACACTATTGTGTTATGCTGTTTCTTACTCGCTATCCATCTACCCTATCTAAGGGTAATCATTCTCTGCTTGCTAATGCTACCTTTAGGGAGTTGAGTGTGCAAAGAAAGTAAATTGATTTTTCAATTAGAATAAAGTAGAAATGTAGCCTCATAATCTCCTTATTCCTTTAGTCTCTTATCTGTAAACATTAAGAAAGCTTAGAAACAGACTTGGTTAAGGTAGCAAACGCAATAAAACTATTTGTCAAAGACCCCTAGTTGTTTAACAGTAAAAGGAGCAGTTGGGTAGAACTTCTAATTGTTGTTCATGATGTTCGTGCACACAGTTCATTTATTTCATCTGATTATATCACAGTGTAATTTAAACTCTTTTGAAAAGTCCTTTGAATGTGTCCCAGTACTGTTTTCAGCAGGTCATATTAACATCCAATGTTTTGTTTAGATGTGAATTACAGATGGTAATACAGTAATTTTTGCATGCTTCATTGATGAAGCCTAATCATGTTCAGCACTAAAGGAAAAGTTGATAAGTGTGGTGTGCCAGACGTTTGAGTAAATGCTATTTAAATGATAGAGCACTGCTTCCTTCAAGACATGAGTAAAAACAGGATAGTTAAAGAGAAGTGTACCAACAAGGGCTTACGCATGAATGACATTTAGCAATCGTCATGAGCCAGTGGTGCTGGTACAATTTTCAGAGAGTGTTGCTGCCATTAATGTTCTATTGCGCTAGATTTAGGGATTGTGAAAAATTCATGTGTCGTGCAATGAAAATGGGCAGCAAATGTGCTGAGCAGAGTGGTAAGGGTATGGTATGTAGCTGGTGGTACATTTTGGAGCACATTGGCGCAAACAAATTACTAAAGCATGGTGTGGTAGCCCACTGACTTTTGCGGATAACACATTTTCCACTGAATGACCACTAATTTTGCACCGACATAGTTTTACTGATAAATCTATGTAGCTCAAAAATGATAATGTGCGGAAATCAAGTTTCAGTGAATAATACATCTGCATATCACCAAATTTACTGATTTCTTTTGTTCTTATTAAAATCTTTGTTTCCACCACACAACAGAATTACAAAATATGTGTTTCGTTTGTTCTTTGCTAACTGCTAATATGTTCTGAAATATTTGCACAGTTAACTTACAGGTATTTAAGTTTTGTCGTGTGCTAGAAAAGAATTACACCTTTCCTTTCACACTCCCTGCACCCAACAAGATTGTGACATAGTTCACTTTACCAAATCCTCTCATTTTGCAGTCAGAAAAGTAAACACAAACCTCTCTTTTTGAAGAATAAATGGCAATTTGTCAAAAGACATAGGCCAACATATGCCCTCTGCCTTTGAATGCACAGCAAATGTCATGATAAAAACAAAATGTAAGGTGCTCTTTATTGTCCGTTCACTCTAGCATTCTCAAAGGCATGTGACTGATGAACTTCAAGTGCCAGGGACAAGTAGAATCAGTCTGCAGAAAGATAATTCTCTGATGAAAAGAAAACTGCTTGAACACAATGTGGACAGTGGACAGAAACTTTAAGTGGTCTGCCATGAGTTGTGGGTTACATATAAGATCATTTCAGTAATCAAAAGTGTAACCATGTGGGAAACATTTTTAAAGAAATGCAGTACATTTATTACAAACCACCTATCTTCAGAAGCGGCTCTGTGAACTAGCATACAAGGGAGACAGCTTACAACACAAGCATTCTAAAGAAGTACCTCTTGAAAAAATTAAAAATTAAGAGTTCATTTAAAATGAGCACTATTGGACAAATACAAGGAGTCTGTCAAAGAGGTGGTAAAGAGGCTATGCTTCACAGGAGGAACAAAGACATGTTCAGCATCCCAAAGTAATTAAAGCCAGCAAATACTGCATTATAAAACACAAAGCCAAGAGTAGGCAGTGGACGAAAAGCATTCCTAGATAAGCTTTCAGCATGTCCTGTGGCTGTCTGGTAGACTTCGATCTAAAAAGACACACAGGCACTTAACATATAAACACAATGTACAATTAGAGTTTTACAAAATAAGATATTTACACATTGAGTTCCGGAGTGGAATGAGTTCCTGTGTTTTACTGACTGTACAAGTGGTCCTTCAGGGCATCCTTGCATTTGATGAGCGGGGCAGGCTCTGATGTCAATAGATAGAAAGGTTTGGTGAAATGGAATGAATAAGTGGAGATTGGAGCCTAGAAGCCGCATAGGGAAGCTTAGTTGTATTTAGAAGATACTGGTTGCAAACCAAATATTTTTTTAACTTTTAGAGTGCTGTAAGATCAAAAACAATTGTATGTTTCCTGTTTGTAAATGCACCCTCTCTTTGGAACGTAAGCAATGTAAATGCAATCACTGTGGAGAACGTTAAAATAAACAGGGATTAGGTCTGACATGCATTTGGAGTTCGAAGACATTTTTTAGAACGTTTCTGCAGTAAAAACTGAACGAAACTCAGTTGCTTTATGTATGTAAAGCATATAAGATAAATCTAAGGTGTCTTGAATCAGTGCACTTTTGAGATGAAAAATAGCCCTTTAAGCATTTAGATGCAAGCATTCTGTGGGAGGTTGAATGATACACTAAACAAACACTAGCAAGAGTTGAGTAAGAATGCTTCTCTGGGTGAAGCCAAAGTCCATTCTGTGTGGCAGATTTACTAAGGGTTGGTACCCGAGGCAAAGTCACACAAAGTAGTGCAAGCTCTTCCATGGGCATTTAATTTCCAGTACAAAAGGTATTTTACACCGGAAGTGTGGCCCGTTTCTCAGTACAAATAGCGCATAGCACCAATTTATATCATAGGGGCTTACGTGAATAAGAATCAGCAAGAGTATCTGAAGTCTTTGACGCAAAGTCTGATCGTCACAATAGCAAAACTAAGTTTTGCATGAAACAATAATGCCTCCTTGAAGGAGGGACAAAAAATAAACTTTTTTCATTTCTCTCGACATTCCACATATTGTGCTGGAGTTTACAGCACACATGTAATACATGGAATGTTTAAGATGTTGTCTATACATAGAATTGTGTAATGGAAGGGTATGTTTCCAGTACAAATCCTATGCTAGATAGTACGCACACACCTCTGCACCATAAGGAAAAATGTATGCATGTCACTAGAGCAGCCTGTTTGTGAACTAGCTCAGTGGTAGTGGGCATCAGCAGACCATTTTTAGGTTGAGCCTTCCTGAAAGTAGAGCTGTCTGGTTGGAAAAGACCTATTGTATGCTGAGCAAGAAAAGCTTAAAGGGGCTTAAAGCCTTCCCATTGCTTACCATCGTTTGCATTTATTGTGACTCATTTGCATGCTCTTTATACAATGGCTTTCCTTTTCCCACCTTGTCCATCTTGGGTCTCTACCTACCCTTGCACATGGCCTCTTTAGCATCTCTTTGATTCTATCCTATTTCTACTCATTTTAGGGTCTAAGTACTTTTTCCTTTTGGCTTAGTCTTGCATGAAAGTGCATATGATTACCAGCTCTCTCTCTTGTGCTTCTGCACACCAAATACCCAACCTCCCCATGCTACTATCTCCTTCGTGTACTGCAAGATCTGTCTCATGTGCTTCTTTCACTTGCCAAGCTCCCACCATGCTTTGTGTTGCTCTCTCCTTTGTGCACTACCTGCCCTTTGTTTCTTCTCCCTTCTATGTTGCTTCTATCCAAACATTAGGATACCTAGGGGCATATTTATACTCTGTGCTGGATTTGCATCATTTGTTTATGCAAATCCGGCACAAACTTAACTCTATATTTACATTTTGGCGCTAGACATGTCTAGCACCAAAATATTGGAGTTAAAGTCATTTTTGCCTGCAGAAAACTACCTTGCATCAATGAAATGCACGGTAGCGCCTTATTTATCCTCCCGTGCAAACATCATGCATGGGGATTGGGGTCACAAAATGGTGCAAAGCTTGCTTTTTTAATGCCTGGGTCAGGGCAGGCATTAGGGGACCTGTGGGCCTATTTCCATGGTGTAACACTGTGGAACAAACCCACAGGTGCCCGCCCCAGGGACCCCTGACCCACCCACACCAGAGGGACAGCAGAGGATGAGGGACCCCCACCCAGGTAAGTATAGGTAAGTACAGGTAAGGTTTTCTTAAGTGCCATTGGGGGCCCTGAAATGAGCCCCATGCATGGAACTGGGTGCAATGGCCATGCCCAGGGGACCCTGGTCCCCTGTGCTGGCCATTGGGGTGATGGGCATGACTCCTGTCTTTTCTAAGACAGGGGTCATGTGGTATGGATGGTTTTGCATCAGACAATGACTCTAGGCCGGTTAGAGTCATTTTATTTTACTCTAAACTGCCTAACATCATTTTTTAGGGCAAAATCACCTTCTTCTAAACTGCCAGCTCCACCCGGCTAACATTTTTTTTCTACGCTAGCCCACTCTTTGCACCGGCTTGCACCATTCCATAAATATGGTCCCCGGCTGATGCACAGAAATGGTGCAAGCCGGTGCTACACTTTTACACAAGTATAAATCAGGGCCCTGGTATTTCCCTGCACGCACTGCGGGACGTGGGCACGTAAAGATTTGCGGCATTGCTTTCCGTCTCTACAGACATTGTGATGTGATCTTGATTGTGTTATTGATCGATTCTGATGAGCTTATCACACTCTCCTCATCTCTTCTTTTCTGAAAGATATAGCTTTAAGATAGGCCAGATAGCTACATTTGTCTTGATGAAGGCACTTTCTAAATCTTACTCTTAGGGTCAAAACATTGACATATTATCAATCACATGTTCATTCAATGGAAGAACTACCAGTGTTGTGTGATTACGTGATTTGGATTTCTGTATATGCAATCTTTTGTCCTGCTGGTTGATTAATTTCTCATCTTGTATACTTCTTTGCGTGTTGGGCATTGTACATATTTCTCCACACTTTTTTCACTTGATCACCTGTGTACTGCGCCATCCCGCTTTGCATTTCATTGTCACATTTTGTGTGAGTAAGAATTATTTTTTCTACTATGTCCATATTGTTTGACTGGCTTAGGATTTTTTTTGCCAAAATAGCTATATCCTAACATTTCTCTCTGCTCCCACACACTCCTCGTAGCTCTGTTGCAGCCCCCATCTGGTTGATCCTTTTATTATTTTCATATATTTTGTTTTTGGGAAGGCCAAGTAGCATTTCTGCTGACCCCACTGCTTTAAAAAAGCACTTTCGTGCTGCTTCATGTTGATTTTTGTTTATTTACAGTCCTATCAGTAAATACAAAAATGGCCCCTTTGCCTACAAAATGATGTGGCCAGCCACGTCATCAAGCTTTTTATTTATTTATTAATTTGTCTATTTTCAACTTTTGGCTATGCTGCACAGTATCACCAAATGGCATTGGCAAAGCCTTTAGGTCCCATGGGTACGGCCTATTGGCTTTATCAGTGCTTGTTATTAAATATGGCAACGTACTGCTTTCTCCCCCTTTCACAAGTCTAAAAAATACTTGCCTTGGAATAATGTTTAACGGTTTCAGGTAATCTCTCCATTCATAGACAGTTATTCCAGTAATGGGGTGGGCCGTTGTAGAGATGCTCTCTCCACATGCTAAACACAAATACTGTCTCCATCCTCACAAATAGTAGTATTTTATACAGCCACCACAGAATATTGTTAAACTTAACTGGATAATTCAAGATAAACAGTTTTGGAAAGACCAGCTTAAAAATAAAAGCTGCAGGAGCAAAGTGGCCGTTAATCTGAGGGTGATTCTGCTTGGATTTATTGGGCAATGCACTTGCCGTTTCGCTTTGTATTTAATTGAACGTCCACATCACCACAACACTGTAATGAACCCTTTCTACTGCTGGGCGTGTGAAGCAAGGCCTCAGACCACACAGACATTTACGAGAAACGCCCTCTGTCGCTACACTGTTACATCCAGGACAGATTCAAATTCAGAAAATAGCTGCAAAAGATCAACATAAAGTCAGGAAAATAAACGACCACAGAGACATGCCATTTGGGACTACAACATTAATACTAAACAGGGCGACTTTTTAAAATCACCTTGGGACTTTTTGAAAACAATTGCAAATAAAATGAATACACTTATAATATAACAGTAATCATTATAATAGTAGTCTATTTTCTGTCGAAAGGTGAGCTATCTACCACTAGGGGACCGAGATGCTACACATCAACCCAACAAATGTTTCCCTAAGGAACTCGTTTTATGCTTCTTAATAAACCTTTTTGAGAATTGATTGGATTTCCCCTACTGTATTGCGGTGTTTTGCCATTTTACAAAATTAAGTAGTGTGCTAATTTAGCGAAATAATTTAAGAATGCTATGTTGTGAAATACTGTGAATAGAAATGAAGGCGAACCTTCATACTGAAGCAAGTAAATATGGTGTAAAAAGCATCTGATCTGTGATTGATAGTGTGTCAAACGTATTGTCACAATAAAATATAGACCTGAAGGTACTATAGTTTGGCGCAGGTCTTTGGGTACTGCTGAGCAATGGGGATATCACAAAGCAGTAAAAATGACAACACCAATCAACTTTCTCATGCTAAAGCTACTTTGTGCAGAAAACAGATGGCTTGCAGTGCGAAAAATGGTTCGCATTGTGGAGGATCAGACCCTCCTTCTAATTTAATAAAAGTGATTGTGAAAGGCAAGGGCAAGTACAAAAATCTCTAGGAGCTAATGCAAAGCCATTTAAATAGAATAGCGTGACCTAGCTTTTTCCTAAACACTAATGTCATTGAAACCACTCCTCAACAATGAGAAAGCAAAATTTTGGATGATTACGGCAAGAGTGACATAATTATCATGCATATGTTTGTACATTTTGCACTGTGCAATGTAAGGAGCTCTGAGACCATTTGAGAATGGGGCACACTATATAAAACAACTAATAAATACATGAAATTAAATATATGGCAGTCTGGCCGAAAACGCTGGTATTGTCTCACTAATATTGTTAAGATCTAGCAGAGAAGTCCTGCTTCTTTCTAACTCACAATACAACTTCCTTGAGAAGTGTTGGTATTGTCCTCACTTGCCTAACAGCATATCCAGGGAGTGTTTCTATTAGATCTGGCATCCTTGGTGTAGTTTTCCCCCAAACGTTTTGACTTCCCTCCTTCTGTTTTGATGAAATTGTTTTTGTTGGCCTGACAACTCTGCATGCTTTACCACTGTAACCAATGCTAAAGTGCTTGTGCTCACTCCTCTAAACATGGTAAAGTTGGCATACACCCAACTGGCAAATTTCATTTACTTGAATGTCCCTAATAAAGTGATATCACATGCACCCAGAGCCTGTACATTAAATACTACCAGTAATCCTGCAGCACTCATTATGCCACCCACTTTAGTAGCCTTTTTAAACATACCTCAGGCCTGCCATTTCAGCCTGCATACAGTTTTAACTTTATATTTCAACTTGTCAAAATAACCCTTCTGCCAGCCTCAACCTCCCTTTTGAATGCATATGTCACCTCTAAGTAGGCCCCAAAAAGGCCCTTAGGGTGAGGTGCAGTTTATTTGAAAAGTAGGAAATTTACTTTTAATTTTTACATGTTTTGGTAGAAGAAAACTAGTTTTTCACTTCTTCACGACCTACCGCTCCTATAGGATAACATTGGGTTACCTTATTACATTTATTAAGTGATAACTGTTGATTGGGAACAGGTAGGAATTTCGAGTTTGGTCTCAAATGAATTGTAATTTAAAACCTTCTTTAATGGTAAAATTAGACTGCAAGTCACATTTCTGTAAATGCTAACTTTAGAAAGTAGGCATTTTCTTGTCCTAACCGTGCCTGCAGACTGTCACGAGTAGGTGAAGTTAGCAGTTTGCCTTTGTGTATTTCTCCCAGACAGTATCACAAATGGGGACTGGTTTTTGGTGGGATTGGCCTTCCTGAAAGAATGAGGGTGGTTGGGGGGAGTTGTCACTTGTGCCACACTTTCACTTCAATGAGTGTTGCCTCCTGTGCTCAGAAACAATTTCACACTAGTCTTTTGTCAATTCTAGACATCTTGGGACCAGGGAGGAGAAGGAAGGAAATTCCTGATCAACAATTGAGGGAAATTGCACAAGGTATAAATATTGGACTGCCTTAACCACTCATTACATCAGTTTTGCATCTGTGGAATACTCAGAAGAACAGTTTTGCTGTTCTACTTCTGAAAGACTGTCCTCCTGCCTTCCCACACAAAGGATTGCCCTGCTGTCTGAGGAAGGAAGACTGGACTTGCTCCTTCAACCCAGAATCACCTAAGTGGCTCCAAGAGCTAGCTGACTGGCCTCCTGTTCTGAGGTGCTTTAGAGATATAAAGTCCAGAGACCTATCCTACATCTGCATGCCCAGCTGCCCAGACTCACCGAGACCTGCCTGTGCCCCAGAGCTGGCCTCTGCTGGAGTAAGTCCTGAACTCCAAGTGGTGTCCACCATCATCCTAAACTCTTGGTTGACATCAGAGTGCACTCCGCTTGGCCCAACTGTGGGTTCCCTCAAAACCAACTCAGGCAACGCAACTCGACACAGTGAAGCAGGACCTCGCATCACACCATCTCACAGCTCCTGATCGCCAGTCTCATTGTAACCAACACAGCACAATGCATCCTGATGCAGTATCTCTCATCGCAGCACCTTGCAGCTTCTGATCAGTGGCGTCATTGGAACCAATGCAACATAATGCATTGTGGTGCACCTCGCAGCACCTTATTGGTAGCCTAATCGGAACAGAAAACAGTTGATGTAGCACAATACAGGACCTCGAAACTCAGTCCAAGTAAAACCAGGTACATTACCTAGTGGAATGAACTCAGTACTGCACCTGGCCCGCGCACCATCACAGTTGATTAAAACATGTAATTTTGCCCCAGTGCAGCATAACCAGATAACCCTATTGGTGATTTGCGCTTTTTGGTGCTATATTTACCTAAGACTTTGACACTGCATATCTTTAGGTCTACTGATTGAAATTTGCCTTGCTTATATCATTTTTTTCTTGTGTTGTTTTCTCACTTTATTACTGTTTGAGTGCTGCATACATACTTTACACATTTCCTCTAAAATAAGCCTGAGTGTTTTTGTGCCAAACTGCCAGAGGGATCAGCACAGGTTAATCTAGTGACTTTTGTGGTTTGCTCTGACAAGGACTGTGGCTGTTGCTTGTGAAGGGTTTTCACTCCCCCAATCAAAACTCCAATATCTCACAGTTTGTTATACCCGTTACAAGTGTAACGGAAGTCTGAGAAATACTGGTACTTGTATACCAGTCCTGCATAGAATAACAGCTATTGTTTAAAATAGCCCTGCTGAAAAGTAGTGGTGATGTTCAGTTCTTCCCAAAAAACATTCACTTCCTTGAATAGGTGATTCTGCTGATATCTAATATATGATTGACTTGAAATAAGTTGGAAGAAAGTAAGCATGCTTATCATGGCAACTCATATGGAACCCTAGTGCCTGCTCTATGTAATTTACTTTAAGAATAGCATGATGAGGGGTTAAATTCTCTCATGGTTAGCTGACCACATTTTAACTATATATTTAATTGGAGGTGGTGGCTCACATAACTTCATATCCTCTTGCCTCACTATGGGCCATATTTACAAGAAAGTGGTGCATCACTAGTGATGCGCCAATATTCTTGCGGGCCCCTTGCGTCCCCTAATGCCACCATGGTAGCACTGTATTTACAATACGGCACACCATGTCACATGACAGGGGCAATAGTGTCATTTTTTTATGCTATTGTAACATTATACTGGATTAGCGTTGAACAAAAATGACACCATCACTATAATCCAGTATAGTGTTAAGAGGTCTATTGAAATCAATCAGAGCCTCATTTTAATGCCTGCTTGAAGCAGGCTTCGAAAATGACGCTAGTAATTGCAGAAACAGAATCTTGTAGATTCCATTGCGCCATGTTTAGTGACTGTCTAACGAAGGAATGCCCCTTTGCATACATCATAATGTTATGCATGATGTGGTGCAAAGGGTTTACAAGGTGGAGCAAACCTAGTTTGTGCCACCTTGTAAATATGGCACTATGGTAGTGGCCTGTTTGCATCACATTTGCGGCAAAAATGTTGTCACAAATCTGAAGCTAAGTGGTGCAAGGGTCTTGTAAATCTGGCTCTAGTCTTTTTTTAAGGAAGGTTTGTCAGAAGCTTTTTTTGGGCCATGAGAAAAAAATACATTGCAGGCCCCCACTTTAGTATCTCATCCAAGAAACAGCTTGAATAAAGGACACATGTACTGGGGAAAGGGTACATACAGTATTTGGCCCCGCCTAGTGGTGTGTTGCATTAGCTGCATTACAAAAGAATAGGTCAGGCTTGGTTTATATTGTGTGACTGTATGTAACAAGAAAGGAGCAGGACCTGGAGCAAAGGGACCAGAATACCCTACCCTTGTGACATTCTTAACCGAAGTATCAGGGTTTGTAGTGTGATTTTTAACCGCAAATTCCACTTACAACCAGAAAATGTTTAGAAGTATGCCAGATTTTCCACAGTCATAGCTATGGCCCTAGGATTGTGAAGATGGGTTGTCTCAATGGATGGGAAAAGGATAGTCTTTGGGAAGGTTTGAAAACCCACAAACTTGTAATGTTGTGGCCACACTTAGACTTTTCAGTGTTTTTCTGTAGTTAGGCCTCATTATAAGCTGTGCAAAAATGGATGAGATCACATTGCATCTGGAACTGGTGATACCATAGTCCAATGACTATTCTGGGACCTGCATTCATGCACAATTTTAGAAGGTTTTTCCAGATGCTGAGCATTTTTCTAGAGACATACACCTCTCCACTTTCATACTTTGTGTAGCTTAACATAGTGTGACCTCTGACCCAAGCAATATCATAGAAGTGTCTCAAGTAGGAAGATTGACTGGAGAGCTGTGGTGTCAGGATCCCGATAATCATGCTGTTAGTGCAACAAAAGAATCCATTTTTCTCCTCCCTTAGTGTCTACAATTAGCCCCTGAGCATCTGAATTGTGTGTGGGAAGGGGACGGAGGTCTAGCAAGTGTTGTCTTAATGTCTCACCAACCACATGTCAAGGGAAATACCCTATTTGCTCATTTTGGATTGCCAGAGCAAAGTCAAAGTAACGCTGAGGGCCATTATGAGAGATAGACAGTTCTGGTGCAATGTTTGCCAATGAGGAAGGGCTGAGTAGAGAGTTGTTGTAAACGGTAATGAACCAAGAAAGAAACAGAATGCGATTAGAGGTGGTGTGTAACTGAAGATATAGAGGGCAGAAATCTTGAGATAGCCTGGGGCTGAACATCATCAATAAACCTAAAGACCTGTCAACTTGGAAACCTTTTTCACCCTGGGAGATGAGGCTGAGCCTCGGAGAGGGCAGTGCCCGGAGAAGGGGATAGGCTCATGACTGCCTGGTGTACCTTGGATGGAAATTTGAAAGTGAGGACGCAATGTGGTCAGTGCTTTAAGACATCACAGCTATGTAGAACATTGGAGGAGTAGGGCTTGATAAGGGAGTGCCCGCCTCCTAAACAGGCCAAAAACGCAAAAGACTTCAGAATATGCCACCCAAGTGTGTCCCGGGAAGGTTGTGTATCCTGTAATAGATTTCAATAATGCAGCGCACCCAGGCACTATCTGGATGAGGTTTTAAATTCATTAGTTGTTCAGCGAGTGGTATCAGCTTTTCACCAGTTTCCTGTGAGAAGATTGCCGATTATCGTGGTGGCAGCAAGTGTGCTATTGGCCCTCTGAACTTAGCCGGGGGTTTACAAAACGGGACTATGTATCGGAGAAGTGTATGACAGAGAGAGGGGACAGCACCAATAATCTCCTCACTGTTTCGCAGCCTTCTGTGAAGTTTCGAAATGCGCTCTGAGCTAACTCTTTTTCTCACTGCTTATTTCTCCTCATGGTAAATCTGCCACACTGCCATGGCACAGCCAACCCACACGTTCCATCCTATTAGTAGACACAGCATCGGGTTTGTCACCATAAGATCATAAGATTTGTGGGTGAGGTGGAGAGGGGAGAGGACTAACGTGTGGCACGCCCCAAAAGGGTAAATTAAGAAGTGTGTCTATTATCCACCAGGTTTGCACTTGTGAAATGTATTAATGGATGAATCAGTAGTTGCTGGTTTTACTTCACAGCTCCTAACATCAATTCAAACTGGCATTACCACTGAAAATGAATCACCTCTAAAACGGTATTAAAGGCAGTAGTGCGAAAATACTCAGGAATAAGTGAGCAAATTGGATGAAAAAATAAGATGGAGGGACTGGATTTTCTAGATGGCGAAAGAAAGCAAAACGCTAATGTACATTTCCATAAAACATAGCTGGGGATGTACATTTGAAACCTGTGATTTACAGAGATTTCCGTGTCTATTGAGGCAGATCTTTATGAATCGCCAAATGCATGCATATTACTGCTTCTACTATTCGCAGATACTGAGGTATTTTCGTGAAGAACCTTTCAAAAACTGAATGAAAGGGAAACAAAGTGTCCTCTTCAATCGATACTTTGAAATAAAGCAGACTGCTGATATGCTTGAGGCTGTTTCTCAGTGTCTAGTCGATGTCGTTGGTGTGTTCCTCCACGGGTTTCGAATTATGATGCATCCCACATTCCAGTCTGGAGGCGCCAGCTGTGCACAGCATGCCAGGCCCAATTTGGAATGTAAACAAGAACTGACGCCTGGCCTTCGCACACGACCCCCCCCTGTACGTGACCCGCACTGCACGTATAGAAGCTTCAACACAGTAAGTCCCGATGTTTTTCCAGGACCGCAAATGTCTGGAAATACCCAAAGCTATGCACATATGTCTTTAGCCTTGTGCCTCTTTTAAACTCGGAGAATGTCCAGAATCTGGATCTGCCAAAATGGAGGTGTGTCAAATGCCTCGTGCCAGACAAATGGCGGCAAAGTTAGAAGTTTCTTTTAAAATAGCTGCGACTTGTTTAGTATAAATCACATATTATCTGCGTTTTGCAGCCAATATTTGAGCCATCGTTGCATTGTCACAATTTCCTCTTTCAAATATTAAAACTTCTCTTTGTCGAATCTGCACAGTACAAATAATTCTATCCCCAAGGCTACCCTAGGAGCGAAACCTTTGCGATTACAGAAGCGTGTAGCGAATCTGCAGTGCATGATGCGCCCCCTTAAAATAAACGGCAGTTGTTCTTTTGTAAACAAAGATGTTCAACGCATACAGTTTCAAATTAATGAATTATCTACCACACAAATATGAACGGTATTACCTCTGCCACTGACCTAAATTTAGCAGATAAGAAAACGAAGGCACTAGGAAATATAAAACGGCTTTCTGGGGATTACTGGGTGTGGTTAAATGAGGTAGAAATGATTCATTCGAAGGTATACTGGCTCCAAATTAGCTACCGAGGAATGCGAAGGGTGCATAAAATGTGTGACGTATGACTGTTCAGGAGGAGTAGTGTATAGTAGGAACGCCACTGCCATCAATCAGCCTCAAAAGAAAACGGTCTGATGTGACTGTTGGCTGGAAAATTGATTTATCATCCATGTCACCTAAACTGATAATCTCTGTGACAATCCTCTATCTTTGGCAAATGCTGCAAGGACTGCCTGCTGGGCCCTCGCTTCCTGTTACATTAGCATAGCATGAATGTATGAGAGCTTAGCATAGTCATACCAAACTGTGGATTTAGATGTCTCTATACGCCTGGTCAGTAAGAATAGAAGGCCTATCATATGAGTTTCTAAATAGTGCATACAATATTACTGTCCTTTCAATGGGAAAACAATCTAAAATATTTCAATATCTTTCTTCCAGTTTTAAATAGATGGAGTGAGGCTTGGCTTCAGTGATCCCTGGAAAGAGCACAATGGAAATGTTAAACTGAAACAGGCTCAGACAGAATTCTTGACAGCTTGAAGCCTCAGTGATGCTACCAATGCTATGCTGCCATTGGATATGCAGATATTGCAGCATTTGGCGTTTGCCCATCTGCAGATTTAAAGAAATGTAGTTCTAAATACTAAGGGCCTGATTTGAGAAAAGTGGTGCTGCACCCAATGCAGCACCACTTTTCTTGCGCCCCTTAGCGCCTCCCTACCACCACCATGTGTGCACCGTATTTAATATATGGTGCACCATGGCGCAGGGTAGGGGCAATAGTGCTATTGATGTACTGTGTAGGAATAGCTCCAAAATGTTGGTGCTAATCCTGCACTGTACATAGGGGGCCCATAGAAAGTAGAGGAGTGCCACCTTTAAATGCCTGCTCTGTGCAGTCAACAAAAGTAGCTGCAAAAAACGACGCAGTGGAATCTGTTAGAGTTCACTGTGCCATTTTTGTGGTCCTCCTAAAGGGGGAACCTACCCCTTGCATACATTATGCCTGGTGCAGGAATAATGTGGAGCAAAGGATTACAAAGTGGCGCAATGCATGCATTGCGCCACTTTGTTAACATGGCACGGCGAGTTTGGCCTCGTTGGGCCACATTAACATTAAAAAAATGATGCTAATGTGGCACAAGGAGGTGCTAGACCTTCTTAAATCTGGGCCTTAGAGTGTGTAGTACTAACATTTACGTAAATACATTGAAATGAAAGAAGTAGGAACATCCCTATCAGTAAGGACTGGACACATGAATACATATAAAACATATTCTGAGCCAAGATTGTTTTTAGATTTGACGTTAGCCAAGACCTTTTGATTTTACTAAAATTATACTTAAATTATACTTAAATATAGGGACTATTAGCCAGGTCTCTTCATTCATTGATTTGTTATTGTGTCATTCACATTTTCTTCTCCCCACTTCAGCATGCAACACAGGTTAGTCTTGGCGGATTTTCAGATTTTCGGGGCTCAGGGCAGCAGGGCAACATACGAGGCCTCTCTAATTTCAATTCAATGTGACATCATGGGAAATGAAATCACAGGAAGTGCAATAAGTTGACTATTGGCTCTCTGGCATTTTTGAAGCAACTTTCCAAGAGGCAACTTTCCTAGTGAGGATATGTGTAAACCAATTAAACATAAATAATAATAAACTTACTAAAAAGCATATATATTGGAAGCTCTGTTAAGTGAAAATACTTTATATATTTTTCATACTGGGTCGAAAGTTTGGCCTTTGTCTCTCATAAACATGCATCCTTACTCAAATGTTAAATTGTTTCCAGATTAGAGTGATGTGTGTGTTTGTGTATAGTATTTATAAGGTGCAAACTTAGAAGAATGTCAGTGGAAAGCTGTATAGGGTCAAAGACAAAGACACATTCAACAGATGTTAGAAGTGGTATCTGGTTGTGGACTGTTACTGTATCATGATGTGGTGTTCATTTATTAATTAAGTATTCTGCTGATTTCTAAATGAAAGCTGAGTTGAGGCTGTGCATGAGGATTACTTGATATCATTTTAGATCCTTAGTGCATTGATGGAGAAGCCATTTTTTTTGCTCTTCTTTATCTTCCGCCTGAAGGCGTCTTTACTACATGTGTGTGGGGAGCCACCAAAAATGGTGAGTTTGTTATCCAAATAAGCAGAGGTACCAGACATGATGGCTTTTGTAGAACATACAGCAGGTTTCTAAGGTGAGTGGGAAGACAAAGGGGGTGTGTTGCAGCATGTTGAATGCCCCTAAGGAGTGCAAGGGGGGCAGGGTAATTTACAATCCCAAGATGCTTTCCGAGAAACCCAGTGCAAGATATGGTGTGTAGCAAAAAATATTTTTCAACAAGAAAGATATGAAAACTAACTAAATATTTAAATTAGCTTCACTTCCTTGTAAGACTCCTACCAAAAATGAGATGGTGCTAATGCCCTCAGAAACTCCTTCATGGCCCAAGGGTAGCTGGCCTAAATGTATGCACCTAAAGTTAAACGCAGTCTGGACAGTCACCACAAGATCAATCAATCACTATTAATACAAGTGACAAAAGCGTACAGTATTTGCTTTGGTCAAATCAATATCTTAAACAAATGTTTACCATACATTGACAGGAATTAGCACATAACTGAAGCCAAAGTCATGACTCAATCTATGTAGGATTATGCTAAGGCAAGTTATTTAGCTGCATCTAAGAAACTGCTTTTTGACTACTAAGACATATAAAAATGTCACCATTCCTAATAATACTGCACTGGCTCCTCACTCAACCTAGAGTTGTCTTCAAAGCCCTTATGACCATCAACAGAAGATTACATCACCACTATCCTACCATTTTCTGGTCCAAATATTACTTTATCAGCAAAATAAAACCATGTGCTCCACAAATCATTTCTTACTAGCCGTGCCATGAAGTAGAACAGTTACATGTAGAGATAGACCCTTCTTCAATGCATCTGCCAAAATGTGGAACACTCTCCCAGCTACCTTTTTCTCAGAAACTACTTTAAATAAATTAAGGAAAGTCATCAATACCAAGCTTTTAAACAAAACCCCATTTAGCGGCAAGAAGTTTAGCATAATTGCGCTCTACAAATAAATATAGCACAATAAAACTGTTTTATATCCAGGCCTGGCTGCAACAAAAGTGAGAAAGAAAGGGTAAAACTAAAGCTTATGTAGGCCAAGTATCACAAAAATTGGAAAACTAGATCACTGGATGTTTCCACCGTTCAACATACTTCATCTACTCACGCCAGGTCACATGTTTGTTACAATAAGCTATCTATGCAGGCACACTTTAGCACAGCAGATCTATAGTTCTGATGGATACAAACTACCTGTGGATTCCTCACCTTATGGATTCCTCACCTTATGAATTCATCCTTCTGCCAGCATCCGACGGAAAGTCTTCCTCCTAGCTCTTCACGTCGACGAAGAACGCCACAATTGCACGGCTCCATGCGACTCCATCTAACGTCACCGTTCCTAAAAGAGGTCCTCAGCGGTGTGCTGACGTCAGTTTCCTTTTTTCTGTGCCTTCAACGCTAACGTTTTTTTCCTGGCTCATTTGATAGTGTGTAGCTTTAGTAGTTACAATGTCTCCCCCGAGAAAATCGTGTTTCAAGCCTTGTAATGAATGTGGCGGTAGGATGTCGGTCACTGATCCGCATGAGAACTGCCTTTGGTGTCTTAGCTCTGAGCACGATGTCGAAGGGTGTAGATCATGCCAGAGCATGAACCCTAAGGCAATAAAAGAAATAAAGGCCAAGCTTTCCTTAGCAAAGGCTAAGAAGAAGGGCCACAAGAGGATTTCATCTCACGCTTATTCCAAGAGGCACAAGAAGCGTCGTTGTCATGACTCACGGCGCCGATCCACACGGAGCCGATCGAGGTCGAGGTCTCCATCTGCTAGACGACAAAGTAATTGGGAGGTGAGCCCTACTGTGACTCCACAGCCCCAGAGTCCAGAAGTATCTCTGACATCATCAGTCTATGAGGTGGCTCATCATAGCCCTCAGTTTTCACTGGCGCCGCAAGAGCCTGATGTGCAGCAGCAGGATCAAGATCAGAGATATCCTGCCTTCCCGGCTCCGGGAGTGGATCTGGCAGCATTTTTAAATGCCATGTATGCTGTTTTCCAGGCTATTGCCCCTGCTGGTGCACCGCCAGGTCCCACGGGGCCATTAGCTTTTTCACTGGGCTCCCCGGCTCCATATAAGATGAGGTCGTTTATGCCGTTTTGCCCAGTTGAGTGTGCCGAGTCGACCCCGATGATGTCTCCTCGAGGTATGGCATCACCATCTAGATCCGTGGTGCCGTTGCCATCTCCGTGTCAGCCGACGCCGATGCTCTCCCCTGGCCAGCCGGCCCCATTATCTGCGTGCCAGCAGACTCTGAAGAAGGCGCCGTTGGAGTCCGTGTTGGCACCGGGTCTGAGTGATTCTCGGATCCATACATCTTCTTCTGTGCCTGGTTGGGATTCGGAAACAGTGGTTTCGGCGTTGGTGGATTCGATGTCGACGCTGAGGTTAGAATCCCGCTTGAGATCTCGGAGGAAGGCTTTGCGTCTCCTTGAAGAAGAAGAATACCAGCAGTTGGAAGAGGACGAGCTTATAGATGAATACCAAGGATTGGGATCAGCCAGTGGGATGGATATTTCCCCGGAATGGGACATTTCATCTCCAGGGGAGTTTACGGAGGAGGCAGCGTCATTCCACTCAGTGTTTAGAAAGGCAGCAGACTATTTAGACCTGCCTTTATCTGCAGCAGAGGTAAAGACAAATCTGCTAATAGAGGTGCTGCATCCCTCTACATCCTCAGCTGATCCTTTTCTGCCCTTCACCGAGGCATTGTTGGAGTCTATTCTGAAATTGTGGAGGAAACCAGTGTCGTCTCTGGCTGTGAATAGAGCTGTGGCAAGGAGGCATAGAGGAGCATTCGGGGATCCTGGGGTCCTGTCACGTCATCCAACCCCGGAGAGTTTAGTGGTTCAAGCCTCTTGCTCCACAAAGTCTGCTCCTGGTTCGTTCCCTGTAGCCCCATCTGATAGGGTGTCCAAACGAATGGAACAGTCTTCAAAAAATACCTTTTCGTCTTGCAGCATGGCGCTCAAGGCTGCGAACGCTACCTGCATGCTGGGCAGGTATGTCCATCCCCTTATGGACTCGGCCAAGGCAATGGTCGGGGATATGCCACAGGAGGCTCAGAGGCCTTTTGGAACACTCTTTTTGGATGCACAGGCTGCGGCGCAGCAGATTATACAATCTGGCCTTGACACAACAGACTCAGTTGCTAGGGCAATGGGGATATCTGTTGCTACAAGGAGGCATGCTTGGCTGAGGTCCTCTGGATTCTCCTCGGATGTACAGACCACCTTACTAGACTTGCCCAACGATGGTGAAAAGCTGTTTGGGGAGAAAGCAGACTCTTCCCTTGAATGTTTTAAGGAGAGCTGAGCTACAGCGAAGTCCTTAGGGTTACAGGCTACCCCTGCTGCCCCTTATAGGTCTTTTCGCAGGTTCAGAGGTTTTGGTTGTGGGGCGTTTTTTTCGGAGGCCCCAGTTCTCAGCCCAACAGCCTGCCAATCCATCTTATCGACCCTTTAGAGGGTGTGGGAGGGCTAGAGGGGCAGCCCAGCCGCATCCTTATTCGTCATCCTCTTCCTCCGGTGGACAACAGCAGGGGAATCAGCCCTAGTTTTCCCCACTTTATCGAACATGCCTCTCCTATAGGGGGAAGGCTTCGTCTTTTTCTCCGTGAATGGGAGTTGATAAAGCAGACTCCTGGGTGTTGAATATTGTGGAAAAAGGATATGCTCTCCACTTTCAGGAGTTCCCTCCTCCCTTTCCCCCCATCCCTTGTTTTGTTCAGTAGACCATCTTCTGTTGTTGCAACAGGAGGTTCTGGCCATGTTATCAAAGGGTATGGTAGAGTTGGTTCCAGAGCAGGAAAGGGGTCAGGGTTGTTATTCAAGATATTTCCTGATCCCCAAGAAGGACGGTCGTCTGAGAACGATCCTAGACCGGAGGATTTTGAATTGGTTCCTCAAGCAGGAGAAATTCAAAATGCTGGCTCTAGCGCAGGTACTTATGGCATTGAACAAAGAGATCTGTCGACTTGGAGGGTGCGTACTTTCATATCCCTATACTCAAGTCGCACAGGAAGTCTCCGATTTGTGGTGGGGTCGCAACTCTACCAGTTTGCGGTCCTTCCATTTGGGATTACTTCAGCATCTCGAGTCTTCACAAAGGTGATGTCGGTGGTTTCAGCACATACCAGACGGAAGGGAATAGCGGTATTCCCTTACCTGGACGATTGGTTGGAACACTCTTTTCGGTTGGTCAAAGCCAAGTCTCCAGAGCTGGTGCTGCATCATCTGCAGCTGACAACCCAGTTGTTGTTTGATCTGGGGTTTTTGGTAAATGTGCCCAAGTCTCACCTGGAGCCCTCTCAACGCCTCCTTTTCATAGGGGCAGTACTGGATACAACATTGTATCGGGCCTACCCTATGCCTCAGCGGATTCGGGACATTCAGGCGCTGATTCCAATGTTTCGAAATGGAGCGGTTGTTCCCGTCCTCAAGGTCTTACGCCTGCTTGGTCTGTTCGCTTCTTGCATTCTGTTGGTCACTCATACACGTTGGCATATGAGGGCTCTTCAGTGGTGCCTCCGCAGGCAGTGGTTTCAGCACAAAGGGGATCTAGAGGATTCAATAAGGATCTCCAAGGACACTGCAGCGGATCTCCAATGGTGGGCAGTGGACGGCAACCTGTCCCAAGGAAGGTCGTTCTCACTACCACCTCCAGTAGCCACAGTTGTTACGGAGGCCTCCACTCTAGGGTGGGGTGCTCATCTGGGGGATCTGGAGATCAAGGGTCATTGGTCTCCGGTGGAACAGATGTTTCATATCAATCTATTGGAACTGCGGGCGATATGTCTGGTTCTCAAGGCCTTCCTCCCTTCCCTTCGCGGTCAGTCATTTCAAGTCCTTACGGACAACACTACCGCGATGTGGTACGTAAATAAGCAGGGAGGAGTAGGGTCGTACCTTCTCTGCAGGAAAGCTCTGCAGCTCTGGTCCTGGGTTCAGGACCATCAGATTTGCTTGATAGCAAATTATTTGGCCGAGTTCTGAAAGTACGTGCGGACAATCTCAGTCGGCACTTCTTGGCCGATCACGAGTGGCGTCTCCATCCAGACCTAGTCCGGTACATCTTCGAGATGTGGGGGTCTCCACAGGTAGATCTATTCGCCACTCGGGAGAATGCGCACTGCCCATCGTTCTGCAGTCTCCAGTATCCGTTGCAAGGAGTGTTGGGGGACGCGTTTCAAATACCCTGGGACGGCCAGTTGCTTTACGCGTTTGCCCCCATACCCTTGATTCCTCGGGTCCTGAGGAAGATTCCCCAAGACAGGGCCCAAGTCATCTTGGTGGCACCGGATAGGCTGAGAAGGGTGTGGTACACAGACCTTCTACAACTCTCAAAGTGCCCTCCACTCCATCTCCCGCTCAGGGCAGACCTCCTCTCCCAGTCGCAGGGGCAGGTTCTACACCCCCACCTCTAGAGCCTGCACCTTCATGCCTGGAGATTGAATGGGGAAACCTGAGTTCCTTTTCTCTCCCACCGGATGTAGTGCATGTTATTCTATCGTCCAGGCGACACTCCACTAAATCCATTTATGCCAGTAGGCGGGCTAAATTTGTTATTTGGTGTTGAGAGAAACAGTAAAGATCCTTAGAAAGCCCACCTTTCCGATGTTTTGTTATTTATTCTTGATTTAGCAAAGAAAGGCTGTTCAGTAGCTACAGTTAAAGGTTATTTGTCCGCTCTATCGGCTTTTCTTTGCCTCCCGGACTAGCCCTCTTTATTTAAATCTCCGATTGTAAATAGGTTTATTAAGGGCTTGCTTAATAAGTTTCCTCCCTCTCCCTTTCACATGCCTCAGTGGGATTTAAATCTTGTTTTAACATTTCTGATGGGTTCACTTTTCGAGCCCATGCATTCATGTCCTTTAAGGTATTTGGTTCTTAAGACTGTCTTCCTTATTGCTATAACCTCTGCTAGGAGGGTAGGTGAGCTTCAAGCCCTGTCTGTAAAGCCCCCCTTTACCTTGTTTTTCCCTGATAAAGTGGTACTGAAAACCAGGGTGGCTTTCCTGCCAAAAGTTGTCACTCCTTTTCATATAGGGCAAACTATTACCCTTCCTTCTTTCTAGAAGAAGAGAGACTCCATTGGTTGGACCCTAGAAGGGCTCTAAGTTTTTATATGGAGAGGACGAAAGACTTTCGCCTGGAGGATCAGCTGTTCATGGGGTATGTTGGTCAGCGGAAGGGCTGAGCAGTCCATAAAAGAACAATCTCCAGGTGGGTCATTCTTTGTATAAAAGTTTGCTACTCACTGGCAAAGAAAGCTCCTCCTAAGGGTGTCAGGGCCCACTCCACCAGGGTTAAGTCTGCCACTTCGGCCCTGGCAAGGGGAGTCCCGGTGGTGAACATTTGTAAGGCGGCAACTTGGGCATCCCTCCATACCTTTGCAAAGCATTAGTGCTTGGATGCTGAGGTTCAGAGGGATGGCCATTTTGCGTGATCTGTTTTACAAGATTTCTTGGTGTAATCAGACGGGCACCCACCTCCGAGTGCGGTACTGCTTTGGGACTCTATTCATAAGGTGAGGAATCCACAGGTAGTTTGTATCCATCAGAAGAACAAGTTACTTACCTTCGGTAACGCTTTTTCTGGTGGATACAATAGCTACCTGTGGATTCCTCACTGTCCCACCTGCCTCCCCGTTGCCTGTCTGACTGCACTCGGATTTGTGGTTGTATAGATATATGTGTAGATCGATATTTGGTTTCTGTATATATAAATGATCATGAAGATGTTATGTATATATGTATTTATTGGGATTATTGTGGAATTCGGTTCTCACCTGTTAGCCTCAAAGGAACGTAAAAAATGGGTGAAACTGATGTCAGCACGCCGGGGAGGCCCTTTTATTGGCACAGTGATGTCAGACGGAGTCGCGTGGAGCCGTGCAATTGTGACATCCTCGTTGACGTGGAGAGCTAGGAAGAAGACTTTCCGTCAGATGCAAGGATAAATTCATAAGGGGAGGAATCCATAAGGTGAGGAATCCACAGGTAGCAATCGTATCCACCAGAAAAAGCGTTACCGAAGGTAAGTAACTTGTTCGTCTTACCCAAAGATTTTCAAGCACTTACAGTAGACATAGTGGACCAATACTAAGGTTTTTGTCACTGGACTGTGTTTTTGTTACAAATTTATTTTTTCCTTGGTCGACCCTTTGTGTTACAATGTATCTTGTTAGTATTATGTGCATGAAATTGTGTAACCTCGGATGTTTTAAATTTGTGTATAGATTTAAAAGTTTTAACTAATATAAAGCATTTTTATGATGATGATGACTGTTGCACAGTTTCAATCAGTCAAATCTACTTACACTTTGTGGACTGTCTTTAGCATAACATAAATTATTATCTACTTCTTCACACAAATAAAGCAGATCTTTGTTGAGTGGACATGGCCATGTGAAATCTGAAATGTCCCTGTGCAACAAATCTCTGGATAGATTCTGTAAACAAGCAGACTGGGATCTGGGTACATCTAGTTTGCAACCAAAAATCTTCAGAAGTTAACAAAGGCAAGCCTGGGGCCCATTCCCTGAGCCTCACAATATTTGACCAAGACTGTGAGATCGACGAGAGGGAGGGCCTTTGCCTGGACCTCGCACACATGATCTAGCACTGAGAGGGTGGTGTATTGCCACCCCAGACTTTCATTGCTTGACCATGTCTATAAAGCCCAAGTGAGGGAGGGCCAGGACTGGGGATCACAACTACTGTCCTGGGCTGCAAGGCCCAGGGTAGGGCCCTTTCTCTCCTGGGCTTCACAGCACTAGGCCAGGGCCATGGTTGAGATCCCTTGAAGAAAAGAATCAGTCCCCTTCCCTTCTCTAACTATTATTTAAAAGTGAAGAACAGGCTCCGCTCTCACAACCCCATCCATAGAGCTCCCTCTCCAGAAGGCCAATCAGTGTTCAGTTGTCAATTCAGAGGACACTTAACACAGTTGTGTTTCACCAAAAAGAAGTTTATAGGAGGATTTCAAAATTGCTGACTTCATTTTAGGATTTTCATCCCTTTACACATAAACCAGGCACCTAATATCTTTAACAGATAAAACATGGCCTAGTGAGAACATTATGGTTCTTGAGGTAACCAGTCCTGTGTTGCAATCTTGGTTCTACTTGACTCTGTTGTTTTACCTTGGATTAATCATGTTCTCCATGGACCTTTCATCCTTGCCTGCCATTATCTCATGGACTAACTGACCATTGTGTGAATGTAAATATTTTACAGTGTGTGTCTGCTCATTTAGGGCTTTTTCATTCTCACTTTTTATATTCCACCTTTTTGACACTCCTAGAGGTAAACATTTTAATAAAGTGGCCTGTGTAGTTCACCTCTTATGCTACACGACATGCCACTTTTATATGCGAACAAATGCCAGCCTCCCACATCTCTGCACAGTGGTTGTTCCCAGTGCTAGTGCTGTAATGCCCCACTGGGGTGTTCCAGACTTCTTAGCATGCCTTTTTGTTTTATATCCTATACTGATTGGCAAGGGATCAAAGTAAGTTGGGCATTTGGCATGCTGTAGGATATCAGGACAAATATCTAAAATAAAATGAGGGTTAGTTCCGCACATGACTTTGCTGGGCCTCACAGCATTGGACCATGGTCCCTGGTGAAAGCAAGGTGCATTGGCCACCCCTATCCATTGGCTTGGCAGGAAAAAGCAGCCATTCATTTGGTACATTGGACCCCTAATTATCCTATGCAGTGGTGCAAAACAACTTGCTGCACTGTTGATAGAGCTGCCCCCTCAGGGAGGAGTCATTGTGTGGGTCTCACAGCCATGGCTCCCCACCTTTATGCCTCAGAGTGGAGGACCACGGCTAAGAGGCACAGGAGAGGGGAGCCAGTGGCATGTCAATGGGTTCCATGATACCTGGTGCAAGCAAGTTAAATGCCCCTAAGGGTGTCAGGGCCCACTCCGCCAGGGTTAAGTCTGCCACTTCGGCCCTGGCAAGGGGAGTCCCAGTGCCATTGACTGGACAGTAAAACAAGCCATATTTTGTGTACATTGTGCCTGTTAAAGCATAATTTACTCAGGGTTATGCTTTACAACAAGGTTGATAAATCTTTTCACCCAGCATGAGGGGTGGAGAAGTAGTTCATCAGAATCCCTTCAAACAATACAATTTAAAATTACATTATGATCTTTTCGGCCACACAAGGAAAACTCCAGTTTGAAATAAAGTTGAGGGGTTTTATTACATGCTCGGACTCAAAGTCATGTAGACAATTCTTTAAACAAATTTATAAAGATACAGAATCACCATGGGTTGACCATGAATTGACAAAGGCGATGGAAAAGATTCAAACGAATTAACATCAAAAGAACTAAACATTCAAAAATGAAGATACAAAACAACAGCAAGATGAACTAATGAGTAGGAAACACGCTCCGTTCTGTTCTTTTAAGCATTAAGGCAATTTAAAATTCATCTAAGTGTAACTAGCTGGGGCAAGGGAAATCCCTACAGATTAGCAAATCAAAAGTTAACATGTCTGGTCATGTTCCATATCATCCTTTTGGCAACCTATAATAAGTATTTTTCCCACAGATGAAATAAACACCTGATATGGTGGGGTCTTGTTCAGCTAACATGAATGTCTAAACACTCCTATACAAAAACACATGTCCACATTCACTAGTCCCAAAACTTTTGTGCAGTTGTTGATTTAGTCCTATATACACACACTGCTTCCCTACATGTTGCCAGTCTAAGGCAAGGGATCCTTGACTTCCTGCTAATGAATGAATTTCTTGTTCTCTACTCCATCTATGTAGCCTTAGCTTGCATTGCTCATCCTCTGTCTTCAGTTTGTCCTATGAACGTTTTTTGCACTGGGTTGAGAATACAGGTCAGATTGTTTGTATGTGCATAGACCATACCAATGCCAATATAGGTTCAAATAAACCCCCTACTGTGTCACTGTTTGCAGCTTTGGCAATGGTGCTCAAATATTTCATGATGGGGCAATTAAGAAAAATAGGTCATAGTTGGAATAGTAGTACTGGAAATATTATAGCTGATACAAAAGAGTCAGCAACAAACTACAAGAAATTCCATAAGACAAAGGGATACTATGAAAGGTGATTCCCTCACTAACTGATTAAGGAAATTGGGTGCAGACATAACAATCTTTAAACTCCATGGTATTTCCATACTCATATAACAATTTGTAATATATATTTGTAGATAGATTGCATCTGCAACCATCTGCATGTAAATCTTGTTCATTGAACAAGGAATTTTTGTTTGTTATAGGGCTTGTAGAACTTGGGCCACTTGTAAATCTAGCCTTCTCTGAACTTATAGTTGTGGGTAAACTCAATCCAATAAGCAACAATATAATCATTATAACTGTCACAACTAATAATTCTACACAAAAACGCTTAAACTTATGACTCTTGTTTCTGTTTGACTCCGTGTGTTCTCTAATTCCAGACCAAAAATCATGTAGAAAATCAAAAATATAAAAGTGTAAAAATGCATTAGCAGCAACAAAAATATCAACTGTCTCTTCCAATCTTTTTTTATTTGTGAGCCAATCAAATATCAAGCAAATGTAAAAATAAAAGTTAAGCTCTTTTTTCCTTCAAGGTTCAGATGTAAAGTTGAAAAATCTTCTTCTAGTTGCCTCTAATGGAAAATCAAGTGTCTCTACTAAATGAGCAGTTCAGAAAATCACCAATAAACATATTTAGGATATAGGCCCTCATTACAACCCTGGCGGTCGGTGATAAAGCAGCAGTAATCCTGCCAACAAGCCGGCGGTAAAGAAAATGGAATTATGACCACGACGGAAACTGCCCACACAGACAGCTACTTTAACACACCGACCACCACAGCGGTAGCAACAAGCACCGCAGCGGTAACCGTCAACAGCCAGGCGAAAGACAATGTACCGCCCACTGTATTACAAGAGGCCAATCTGCAACCTTTTCCGGGCGGTACTAACGACATCAAAAGCACGGTGGAAACAATACACAGAAGGCAAAGGACTCACCTCTGGAGACTCAGGGAACAACCACGTTGCCATGGAGCCCGAACTGCAGGTGTTCCCCATCCTGGTCTACCTCCTCCTACACCAGGAATACCAGCACCAGCGATGATGACCACGGTGAGTAGAGCCATCTAGCACAAGGGGGAGGAAAAAGAGAGTGACACACACACGCAACACGCAACACCCCCACCCCCACCCCCAACAGCATACACACAAAAAGATGCAACAACATTACACATCCACCCCGTACCCCTCTGGAATAATGCAAGGACAAAAGGAAGTGATTGAAGTGAGTGTAATACGATAACATACTAGAAATACGTCCTCAAAAATCAAATCAGTATTTACATATATACAAATGGAGGGACATTGCCCAGTCCATAATGTCCATAGGCCACAGGGCCACATCACATAGGTCAAGGCCCCATCTTACTCCTGCATCAACATGGTGCAGAACACTGCAGGGGCATCAGGTCGAAAGTACACAGGCACCTCAGGGGGATGGGGAATGAGGGGGGCACCTCAGCCAGAAGATGGTACAACACGACTTGTCCTGGAGGGGGCAACATGCCTTGTGCTCGGTCCTGGGGAGTGCAAAGCCACAGTCTCTCTAGTGGGTGGTTTGCCCACTGCATGGTCCTGGGGAGTGCAAGGCCACAGTCTCTCTAGTGGGTGGTCTGCCCACTGCTTGGTCCTGGGTAGTGCAAGGCCACAGTGTCTCTAGTGGGTGGTTTGCCCACTGCTTGGTCCTGGGGAGTGCAAGGCCACAGTATCTCAAGTGGATGGCTTCTCCACTGGTTCTGGAGGGGGCTTTGTGCCCAGTGTACTTCATCCTGTCAAGGACTGAGGTAGTAGATGTATCTCTCCATTGGTTCTGGAGGGGGCCTGGTGCCCAGAGTGCTTCATCCTGCCAAGGACTGAGGTAGTGGATGTATCTCTCCACTGGTTCTGGAGGGGGCATGGTGCCCAGAGTGCTCCACATGCAGTGTGGCCGGTACAATTCCCTCACCTGGGTGTGTGTGCCACGAGATTGCTGAGGTACAGGTAGCATGATACGCCATGGAGGCAGCGACATACCCCACACTGCTGCGGCTTCGCCTTTCATCTGCAGGTGCAAACAGTGATGGAAGTCATGCCTCATGGAAGCTGGCCAGGGTCCAGGAAGTATCCTCCAACCACGGACGACTGACCACTGGGGATGGTAGCCATGTCAGCGGTAGTGCCACTGTCCGAGCACGTCGCGGGGCTGGTGGCAGTGCTTGCGGTGGTGTCTGTGGCGGCGGTGCTGGCGGTGGTGCATGGATCAGCACCTGCTGAGGGACACAGCAGGATGTCTTCTGAAGCCTCGGACGGCTGCCCACTGGGGAAGAGGCTGGGGACTGTCGCTAAGGCTGTAGACATGCTGGTGGCTGTGCAGGTGGCGGTGCAGGTGACGGAACAGGTGTCAGGGCAGGTGGCGGTTGTGGTGGCAGGGCAGCTTGTGGTGTTCGCCACCGAACAGGTTGGTGTGGTCGTGTACAGAAGGTGTGACACTGGTCCCTCAGTCAGTGCCACCGTGCCCTGTCCTGACCTGCTCTTCTGCTTTTGCCCCTTCCCCACCTTTGATGGTGCCGCAGTTGTCTTGCCACTATCCCTTTTTGTTTTTGCTGAGCCCTTGGTGGCTGGTAGGTGCTGCTTCTCTCTCCGGGATGAGGGCACCTTTTTCACCTTGGCAGGTGGTGGAATGTCCTTGCCCTCGCTACGTGGCACACTGGGAGCCCTGATGGGTGGTGCATTTGATGACCCCGCAGTTGCTGGCACCACTGTGCCTAAGGATTTGGTGGCTGGGGTGGTGGGCTGGGACCTGGAAAGCCTGGCCCTAGGGGAAGGATGGGGGGAGGTGAAGGGAAGAGGTCAAGGGTTGCCAGGAAAAGTTTTTTAGACACACTGGGACGGGAAGATGGAGGGAGTTTGGGAGTGGAGGAAGAGGTAGTGGTTGTAGGAGGTGTACGTCTGCTGAATTTGGGTGAAGGTGCATGAGCCGGAAGCTGTTGTGAGGTGGATGGCTGTTGGGTGGGTGTGTGCCTGCATTTGTGTAATTTGGTAGGAGGGCTCACAGACACACTGTGAGAGGACACAGGGGATGTGTGAATGGTAGTGGAGGTGGTGATTGCACGTGAGCGGTGTGTGGTGATGGGCGTGCTGGTGATGGAGGTAGTGGCTGAGGATGTAGTGCATGCAGGTGTGAGTGGAGACAAGACATGGAGGGAGGAGGAGGATGTGGAGGAGGGGGACACAGTGGAGGCAGTGGATGTTGCTGTATCTGCATGGGGATGGTGCATGTGTGAGTGCCTGTGGGATGTGTGGTGCTTATGTTTTCCGGAGCCACTTTTGTGTGTTGATGTTTGTGCATGCTGGTCTGATGGTGTGCTTGGAATAGGCTGAGGTACAGGGGATTGGGTCTGGGTGGAGGAAGTTGGAGGGGGGAGGTTGGACACAGGGACAATGGCTGCCATCAGTGCTGACGCCAGAGCCTGAAATGCTCTCTGTTGGGCTGCCTGCCCAGAATGAATGCCATCCAGGTATGCATTTGTTTGTTGCAAATGCCTCTCAACACCCTGGATGGCATTCAAAATGTTAGATTGCCCAACAGTGAGGGATCTCAGGAGGTCAATAGCCTCCTCACTGAGGGCAGCAGGGCTGACTGGGGCAGGGCCTGAGGTGCCTGGGGCTGAGGGGCTGCTGGGAGGGCGGTGCTGGTAGGGGGGTGTCGGCTGTACCTGTTGATGCAGTGGGCACAGAGGTGCCCGCCACCGCAAGGGAACTCCCATCAGAGGAAGAGTCGCTGTCTCTGGTGTCTGCTCCTGTCCCCGCCGTGGAGCTCCCCTTGCCCTCCATCCCACTGGTGGCTTCAGACTCCGTTGCTTCACCCTCCAGGGCCAAGTGGGTTGCAGCTCCCTCCTGCTCCGGTGCCACTGCTTCTCCACCTGATGATGCTATTTCACACAAGAACAGGGAGACCACAAAAAGTGGGGGAAAGACAGAAGAAAAACATGTTCAGTGCATGCAACACCACTACCGTTGGCGGACACAACACACAGGGAGCTGCCCTCAGCACTACGCCATGCACTAACAGTTCCTAGAAAATTCACCTGACCATGGGGTAAGAGGCCTAAGCCCAATTGCTGCACACCTGAAAGTCACAGGAGCCTGACTAGGTGTAGATGGCTCTTACCACTAGTGGGGTTGGGGTGCCACATAGCCTGCCTCACAAGGGACCTTGCCTACCAAGTTCACCCTGGCCTAGAGGAACCCACTGCCCACCTCCCCACCCAGACACCTCATAATGCGCACAGAGTCAGCTGAATGGGAGTGTACTCACCCCCTTGTGGCTGCTGTGATGCCCTCAAGCGCCCATCCAACTCCGGATAGGATGCCAGGATCCGGGACATCAGGGGGGTCATGGTGCGATGGGCACCCCTTCTACGTTGGGAGGCCATCCCCAGCTCGGCCTCTGCCATCTTCTTGCTCCAGCGGGGCAGGTCCTCCCATCTTTTACAGCAGTGGGTGCTCCGTCTGTGTTAGACCCCGAGTGTCCGGACATCCTTGGCGACGGCATGCCAAATACCCTTCTTCTGATGGGTGCTGACCTAGTGGAATGGTACAGGGGAAAGGAAATTACTCACCTGTCTGGACCGTCATACTCATTGCCCACCAGTTCCCACCCATGCCCTGATGCACATACACTCACCATCCGCACATGCAGGCCTCAGCCCCCCTCATGTATCTTCCATCCACACCACTCAAAACAGGCATTACACATGCAGCATGCTCACAGTGTACTCACCTGTTTGTCTGGAGGACCGTACAGTTGCGTGTTCTGGGGATGACCCCATCCACTAGTTTCTCCAACTCCTCCAAAGTGAAGGCAGAGGCCCTTTCCCCAGACCCTGTAGACATTGTCGCTTCCAGACACAGGTCACAGCAGCACTTGCAGTGTAGGTCCTCTCCTGTTGAAGGCCAGGTATCAAGTGAGTGAACAGACAGAAAATGGCGGTCACGTCGGCGGTGGTGCGTACCGTCACCACCGGCGTACATTGTCATTGGCTCCTGGGACCCATAGGGCCCAATGTTAACAAATGCAGAATTGCGCTGCGGTCTTCGACCGCCCACTGCAACGGTGTACAACGCCAGCGCAGTTACCTCATATCCCCTTGTCCCACCTTACAGGTCAGTCAGCCGCCATTTCAGGGGGCCACATGGGATGGATGAAAACTGCGTCACACCTATCTAGGCTGGGAATAGAGACAGATACCAGCACATTGCAGATTATTAACGTTTCTGCAAATAACACATTGTGATACCTCAGTTTTGGATGACTCTCTGCTCGCTGTTCTCCACAATAGGGCACGTCTGCTGGGGCAGGTGATGAGATGACGGCATCCCCCGGTATACAGACCCCTGGTAGACCTGTCGACAATGGAAGAGAGACACATCATAATCACATACGGACTTGATTGTGCAACAATCATGGAACTGTGTGCCCAGTTGGAGCCAGACCTGATGTCAGCTATCCGCTATCCCACAGGGGTAACCCCTCTATTGCAGGTCCTGTCTGTTCTCCATTTTCTGGCCAGTGGGTCTTTTCAAACAACAATGGCCATGGCACCAGGGATGTCCCAGCCAATGTTCTCCAACGTGTTGTCCAGAGTGTTGTCTGCCCCGCTGAAACACATGCACAACTACATCGTTTTCCCTCAGGTGGAGGATTTGCCCACAGTGAAAGGTGACTTCTACGCCTGGGACATATTCCCAACATCATTGGTGCCATTGATGGTACACATGTGGCATTTGTCCCCCCCGCGGGAATGAACAGGTGTACAAAAACCGAAAAAGCTACCATTCGTTGAATGTGCAGATGGTGTGTTTGGCAGACCAGTACATCTCCCATGTGAATGCCAAGTATCCTGGCTCTGTGCTTGAGAAATAGCAGCATCCCTTATGTGATGGGGCAACTCCTGAGGCACCTTGTGTGGCAAATAGGTGAGGCCAAGGTCCCAATACAGTTGACATAGGTGTCTGGGTATGGGGTTGTCCCTAAGGGTTAGTGTGTGTCTAACAGTTGTCCCTCGACATTTGCAGGTGACTCCGGTTACCCCAACCTGTCATGGCTACTGACCCCAGTGAGGAATCCCAGGACAAGGGCAGAGGAACGCTACAACGAGGCACATGGGTGAACTAGGAGGATAATAGAACGCACCTTCGGCCTCCTGAAGGCCAGATTCTGGTGCCTCCATCTGACAGGTGGTTTCCCATACTACTCACCAAAGAAGGTGTGCCATATAATCGTGGCCTGCTGTATGCTGCACAACCTGGCTTTGCGACGCCAGGTACCTTTTCTGCAGGAGGATGGGCCAGATGGTGGTCTTGTGGCAGCTGTGGAGCCTGTGGACAGCGAAGAAGAGGAGGCAGAAGAAGAGGCTATTGACACCCGAAACAACATCATCATGCAATACTTCCAGTGAGACACAGGTAAGAAGATGTCACTGCTTCCCACATCTCATACTATTGTTGGAGCTAGCATAAGTCTGTCATTATCACTCAGTATATGGACACTGACTTGTTACTTTGACTTTCCATTTCACAGATCTGGGTCCCACTTTGTGCCCTCTGCTATGTTTACTCCTGGCCTACAGCTGTGTTACATTGTTATGTGAACAAGTAAATTGACATAGCTATATTCCATAGATATTGCAATTACACATTTGTGAAAGCACAGACTGACTCCAGATTGTTTTGTGATTGAAGTGTTTTTATTCCTGTGCAAATAAGTGTATGGGGGTTGTAAAATGGTCTGGGGTGATGGTGGAGATTTGTCCATGGCATAGTACTGTCTATTTGTTTCACAGGTGCATTGTCCAAAGGGGCATAGGAAGTGGAGCAATGGCAGTTTAAGGATGGACAGGGTGACATAGTGGGACAGAAGAGTGACATTCAGGGCGGTCTTATTTCCTGGTGGGGTTCTTGGCAATGTTCTCTGTCTTGTTCCTGGATCTCAGGGATGGTTTGCAGGGTGGTTCTCCATCTGCAGGGTGTGGGGTGCTGGTGGCCCGTTGTTCCTGTTTCACTAGCGCTGGCGGAGGTGGAGGGCTGTTCATCGTCCAGGCTAGTGTCAGGGGCCCGTTGGTGTACCACTGTGTCCCTCCTGGTGTTGAGAAGGTCTGCCAGCACCCCTGCAATGGTGACCAGGGTGTTGTTGATGGACTTTAAGTCCTCCCTGATCTCCAGGTAGTGTTCTTCCTGCAGCCGCTGGGTCTCCTGAAACTTGGCCAGTACTGTGCCCATGGTCTCCTGGGAATGGTGATAAGCTCCCATGATGTTGGAGAGTGGAGAGTGGGTTCCCTGGGCCAGTCCTCCCCCTGTCGCACAGCAGTCCTCCCAGCTTCCCTGTTATCCTGTGCCTCTGTGCCCTGAACCGTGTGCCCACTGCCACTGCCCCCAGGTCCCTGATCGTCCTGTGTTAGTGGGGTTGCCTGGGTTCCCTGTAGTGGTGGACACACTGCTGATTGACGTGTCCTGGGGACAGAAGGATGGGCCCGCTGGGTGGGTGCTGTGGTGGTGTTTCCTGAGGGGGGAGGTTCACTGGTGGTTTGTGACTGTGTCAGGGGAACCGACTGTCCCAAGGTCCCTGATGGGCCGGGCTGGTCATCTTGATCCAGGCGTGCAGAGCTGCTGTCATCACTGTGGGTCTCTTCTGTGGGGGGACTGGATATTTCTGGCACTTCCTGTCCGGTGACACTGGGTATGGGTCCTGTTGGGGTGTAAATGCATAGTTATTGTATCTCTGTGTGACATCTTGTTCAATGGGTGAGTGACCCTCTACTCCTTTGCTTGCATTATTGGCTTGGTCCTTGTGTGATTGGTGATTTGGGGCATGAGTGAGTCTCTGTACTGGACATGCTTTGGTGATGGGTGTCCATGCATTGGTGTTACATGCAGGGCTTGGTTTTGGGATGTGTGGGTTGTGTTAGTGGGGTATCTGTGGGTTGTTGGGGTGATGGGTGTGAGGGTAAGGGTGGCGGTATGTGATGGCATGCAGGTGGGGTGTGGGGGATAAAGTAGTAAAGATATGTTTTACCAGAGTCCAGTCCTCCTGCTACTCCTGCGAGGCCCTCAGGATGCAGTATTGGCAAGACTTGCTCCTCCCATGTTGTTAGTTGTGGGGGAGGAGGTGGGGGTCCAGATTCAGATTGCAACACAGGCTCTGCGTCGATCTTCACTTCATCTTCCGGTTCAGCTATGTGGTGATTTTCTCATCGCAGGGCAGACTGTGTGTTGTTTCTGGCAGGCTTTGTGCCTATTTTCGGCGCACAAGGAGTTTAAGAGATTAAGGCCTTCATTACAACCCTGGCGGTAAACCTCGATTTCCTCCGTGCAGAAGACCGCCAACATACCGCTGCGGCCGCGGAATTCCACTACAGGTATTACGACCCACAGCTTGGAATCCTCCACAATACAGACACCCACACAAGTCTGCCACACCAAAGGTCAGTGATAAACTGGCGATGCCAAAACCGACAGCGTCACGCCAACAGGAATACACCCACACTAGCACGACCCACGAATCAACGCGGCGGTCTTTCAACCGCGGAAATACATTGGCGGTACACACCGCCTCGCTCAAAATACACACACACTTACAAAACACAACCACATTGGACAATTCAAAATACACACACCTGATACACATGCACACACCACACCCACACACCCAATCCAATATAAAGCGCACACCCACATCACCCACAAACCCTTACAACCAAATATTTGAAAGAAGGCCAGAGAGAGAGACTACCTAAAACAACACCAGCATCCAGACACACAACACCATCACTTACACAACATCCACGCACCTCAAACAACACACACCAACACATCCCCTCACACATCACAACAGACACCACCTCACACATCACCCACACCACATCATGGCACCTCAAAGACAACCCAGGTTCTCTGAGGAGGAGCTCAGGGTCATGGTGGAGGAAATCGTCCGGGTAGAGCCACAGATATTTGGATCACAGGTGCAGCAGACGTCCATTGCAAAGAAGATGGAGCTATGGCGCAGAATTGTCGACAGGGTTAACTCAGTGGTACACCATCCAAGAACACGGAATGACATCAGGAAGAGGTGGAACGACCTACGGGGGAAGGTGCGTTCCGTGGTATCCAGACACCAGATTGCTGTACAGAGGACTGGTGGTGGACCCCCACCTCCTCCCCCACAACTAACAACATGGGAGGAGCAGGTCTTGGCAATACTGCATCCTGAGGGCCTCGCAGGACTAGCAGGAGGACTGGACTCTGATAAGTCAAAGCTTTACTATTATATCCCCCACCGTATCTGCATGCCATCACATACTCCCACGCTCACCTTCACCCCATCACTCCAACACCTCACATATGCCCAACTATCACAACCCACCCATCCCAACACCAAGCCCTGCATGCAACACCAAAGCATGGACATCCATCACCAAAGCATGTCCACTACAGATACCCCCACAGACCACAAACCTAATATCACACAAGGAACAAGACAAGAATGCAAGCACTGGAGTACAGGGTCAGTCACCAATTGCACATGATGGCATACACAGATGCAATAATCATGGCTTTACACCCCTGTAGGACCCCAACCCAACTTCACCAGATAGGAGACATATCCAGTCCCCCCACAGAAGAGATCCGCAGTGATGACAGCAAGTCTGCACAATTGGATCAAGATGACCAGCCCGGCCCATCAGGGACATCGGGACAGTTGGTTCCCTGGACACCGGCACAAGCCACCACAGACCCTCCCCCCTCAGGAAACACCAGCACAGCACCCACCCAGCGGGCCCATCTCTCTGTCCCCAGGTCACGTCAATCAGCAGTGTGTCCACCACTACAGGGAACCCAGGCAAACCCACCAACCCAAGAAAATCAGGGACCTGGGGGCAGTGGCAGTGGGCACAAGGTTCAGGGGACAGAGGCTCAGGAAAACAGGGAAACTGGGAGGACTGCTGTGCGACAGGGGGAGGACAGGCCCAGGGAACCCACTCTCCATGAGGCACTCTCCAACATCATGGGAGCTTACCATCATTCCCAGGAGACGATGGCAACGGTACTGGCCAAGTTTCAGGAGACCCAGCGGCTGCAGGAGGAACACTATCTGGGGATCAGTGAGGACCTGAAGTCCATAAACAACACCCTGGTCACCATTTCAGGGGTGCTGCAAGACCTTGTCAACACCAGGAGGGACACTGTGGCAGAACAAGGGGCCCCTGACACTAGCCTGGACGATGAACAGCCCTCCACCACCGCTGGCGCTAGTGGACAGGAGGCACCGCCACAGGAACTGCGACACCAGCACCCCACCCCCTACAGATGGAGAACCACCCCGCAAACGGTCCCTGAGCTCCAGGCACAAGACAGAGAACATTGCCAAGACCCCCGCCAGGAAATGAGACCCCCCTGAATGTCACCCTTCTGTCCCACTTTGTCACCCTGTCCATCCTTCAACTGCCATTGCTCCACTTTCTATGCCCCTTTGGACAATGCACCTGTGAAACAAATAGACTGGACTCTGCCATGGACATTCCTCCACCATCACCCCTGCCCATTTTACAACCCCCTCCACTTACTTGCACAGAAATAAACACACTTCAATCACAAAACAATCTGGAGTCTGTGCATTCACAAACGTGTAATTGCAATAACCATAGAATATAGCAATGTCAATTTAATTGTTCACATACCTATGTAACACAGCTGTAGGGCTGGAGGAAATATAGCAGAGGGCACAAAGTGGGACCCACATCTGTGAGATGGAAAGGCAAAGTGACAAGTCAGGGTCCATACACTGAAAAAGACAGACTTATGCTAGCTTTAACAATAGTATGAGATGTGGGAGGCAGTGACATCTTCTTACTTGTGTCTCATTGGAAGTATTGCATGATTATGTTGTTTCTGTTGTCTATCTCCTCTTCTTCTGCCTCCTCTTCTTCACTGTCCACAGGCTCCACAGCTGCCACAAGACCACCAGCTGGACCAACCTCCGTGAGAAAAGGCACCTGGCATCGCAAAGCCAGGTTGTGTAGCATACAGCAGGCCACGATGATCTGGCACACTTTCTTTGGTGAATAGTAGAGAGAACCAACTGTCATATGGAGGCACTGGAACCTGGCCTTCAGGAGGCCGAAGGTGCGTTATATCACCCTCCTAGTTCGCCCATGTGCCTCATTAGAGCGTTCCTCTGCCCTTGTCCTGGGATTTCTCACTGGGGTCAGTAGCCATGACAGGCTGGGGTAACCAGAGTCACTTGCAAATGTCGAGGGACACACACTAACCCCTAGGGACAACCCCATACCCAGACAACTATTCACACTGTATAGGGCCCTTGTCCTCACTTATTAGCCACACACAGTGCCTCTGGAGTTGGCCCATCACATAAGGGATGCTGTTATTCCTCAGAATGTAAGCGTCATGCACTGAGCCAGGAAATTTGGCATTCACATGGGAGATGTACTGGTCGGCCAAACACACCATCTGCACATTCATAGAATGGTAGCTCTTCCGGTTTCTGTACACCTGTTCACTCCTGCGGAGAGGGTACCAAGGCCACATGTGTCCCATCAATGGCACCTATGATGTTGGGGATATGTCCCAGGGCATAGAAGTCACCTTTCATTGTGGGCAAATCCTCCACCTGAGGGAACACAATGTAGCTGCACATGTGTTTCAGCAGGGCAGACAACACTCTGGACAACACATAAGAGAACATTGGCTGGGACATCCCTGATGCAATGGCCACTGTTGTTTGAAAGGAACCACTTGCCAGGAAATGGAGTACTGACAGGACCTGCACTAGAGGGGGTATCCCTGTGGGATGGCAGATAGCTGACATCAGGTCTGGCTCCAGCTGGGCGCACAGTTCATGGATTGTTGCATGATTAAGTCTGTCGGTGACTATTACGTGTCTCTCTTTCATTGTCGACAGGTCCACCAGCGGTCTGTACACCGGAGGATGCCGCCATCTCATCACCTGCCCCAGCAGACGTGCCCTATGGACGAGAACAGCGAGCAGAGAGTCAGCCAACACTGAGGTATCACAAAATGTCATTTGCACACAATTATTAATCCGCAATGTGCCTGTTACTGTGTGTATTCAAGGCCTACATTGGTGTGACGTAGTTAATATTAATGCCATGTGGCCCCCTGAAATGGCGGCTGCCTGACCTGTAAGGTGGGACAAGGGGATATGAGGTAACTGCGCTGGCATTGTACACCGTTGCGGTAGGCGTTCGAAGACCGCGGCGCAATCCTGCATTGGTTAACATTGGACCCTATGGGTCAGAGGAGCCAATGACGATGTACACCGGCAGTGACGGTACGCACCGCCGCGGACGTGACTACCTTTTTCTGTCTGTTCACTCACTTGATACCTGACCTTCAACAGGAGAGGACCTACACTGCAAGTGCTGCTGTGACCTGTGTCTGGAAGTGACAATGGCTACAGGGTCTGGGGCGAGGGCCCCTGTCTTCACTTCGGCAGAGTTGGAGAAACTAGTGGATGGGGTCCTCTCCCAGTACTCACAACTGTACGGTTTCTCCAGACAAACAGGTGGGTACACTGTGAGCATGCTGCATGGGAAATGCCTGTTTGGAGTGGTGTGATTGGAAGATAAATGGGGGGGGACTGAGGCCTGCATGTGCTGACGGTAAGTGTATGTGTGTCAGGGCAAGGGTGGGAACGTGGGCCAAGAGTATGACGGTCCGGACGGGTAAAGATTTCCCTTTCCCCCTGTACTATTCCTCTAGGTCAGCGCCCACCAGAAGAAGGCTATTTGGCATGCCATCACCAAGGACGTCCGGACCCTGGGGGTCCACCACAGACAGAGCACCCACTGCTGTAAAAGATGGGAGGACCTTCGCCGCTGGAGCAAGAAGACGGTGGAGGCCCAGCTGGGGATGGCCTCCCAATGTGGGAGGGGTGCCTGTCGCACCATGACCCCCCTGATGTTCCGGATCCTGGCGGTGGCGTATCAGGAGTTGGATGGGTGCTTGAGGGCATCACAGCAGCCACAAGCGGGTGAGTACGCTCTCATTCAGCTGACTCTGTGCGCATTACGAGGTGTCTGGGTGCGGGAGGTGGGCAGTGGGTTCCCCTAGGCCAGGGCGAAGTTTGTAGGCAAGGTCCCTTGTGAGGCAGGCTATGTGGCACCCCAACCCCAACAGTGGTTATTGCCATCTACACCTAGTCAGGCTCCTGTGACTTCCATGTGTGCAGCAATTGGGCTTAGGCCTTGTACCCCATGGGCATGTGATTAATCTAGGAACTAAAAGTGCATGGCGTAGTGCAGAGGGCTGCTGTGTCTGTTGTGTCCGCCAATGGTAGTGGTGTTGCATGCACTGAACATGTCTTTCTTCTATCCTTCCCCCCCTTTTTGTTGTCTCCCTGTTCTTGTGTGCAATAGCATCATCAGACAGAGGAGCATTGGCACCGGAGCAGGAGGGAGCTGCACCCCGCTTGGCCCTGGAGGGCGAAACAACGGAGTCTGAAGCCACCAGTGGGACGGTGGGCGAGGGGAGCTCCACGGCGGGGACAGGAGAAGACAGCAGTGACAGCGACTCCTCCTCTGATGGGAGCTCCTTTGCGGTGGCGGGCCCCTCTGTGCCCCCCGCATCAACAGGTACAGTCACCACCCCCCTACCAGCACCGCCCTCCCAGGAGCCCCTCAGCGTGTGTCCCGTGCCCGCTCACCCAGGAGGGTGGGTATCTCCTTCACCCCAGGCACCTCAGGCCCTGCTCCAGTCAGCCCTGCTGCCCTCAGTGAGGAGGCTATTGACCTCCTGAGATCCCTGACTGTTGGGCGGTCTACCATTCAGAATGCCATCCAGGGTGTTGAGAGGCATTTGCAACAAACAAATGCATACCTGGAGGGCATTCATTCTGGGCAGGCAGTCCTACAGAGAGCATTTCAGGCTCTGGCCTCAGCACTGATGGCAGCCATTGTCCCTGTGTCCAGCCTCCCCCCTCCAACTTCCTCCACCCAGACCCAATCCCTTGTACCTCAGCCTATCCCAGGCACACCATCAGACCAGCATGCACACACATCAACACACAAGAGTGGCTCAGGCAAACATAAGCAACACACATCTCACAGGCACTCACACAAGCATCACACCCATGCACACATACCAACATCCACTGCCTCAACTGTGTCCCCCCCTCCACGTCTCCCTCCTCCCTCCCAGTCTCGTCTCAGCTCACACCTGCATGCACTACATCCTCAGCCACAACCTCCATCACTAGCACACCCATCACCACACACCGCTCACGTGCACTCACCACCCCCACTACCATTCGCACATTCCCAGTGTCCTCTCTCAGTGTGTCTGTGAGCCCTCCTCCCAAAGAACACAAACACAGGCACACACCCACCCAACAGCCATCCACCTCACAACAGCCTCCAGCTCATGCACCTTCACCCAAATTCAGCAGACGTACACCTCCTACAACCACTACCTCCACTCACAAACCCCCTCCATCTACCCATCCCAGTGTGTCTAAAAAACTTTTCCTGGCTAATATTGACCTCTTCCCTACACCCACCCCCGCGTCCTTCCCCTAGGGCCAGGCTTTCCAGGTCCCAGCCCAGCACCTCAACCACCACATCCCCAGGCACAGTGGTGCCAGCAACTGCGGGGTCATGGAGTGCGCCAACCATCAGGGCTGCCAGGGTGCCATGGATCAAGGGCAAGGACATTCCACCACCTGCCAAGGTGAAAAAGGTGCCCACATCCCAGAGGGAGAAGCCGAAAACACCTGCCACCAAGGGGTCAGGGAAAACGAAAGGGGATAGTGGCAAGACAACTGCGCCACCATCAAAGGTGGGGAAGGGACAAAAACTGAAGGGCAGGCCAGGAGTGGGCATGGTGGCACCGACTGAGGGACCAGTGTCACACCTTCTGTCCACGTCGACGCCAATCTGTATGGCGGAGAACACCGCCACCTGCACCGCCACAGACCCCGCCGCCAGCACCGCCGCCACAGACCCCGCAGCCAGCACTGCCGCCACATACCCCGCAGCCAGCACCGCCGCCACAGACCCCGCTGCCAGCACCGCTGCCAAAGACCCCGCAGCCAGCACCGCTGCGACTCACACCGCCGCAAGCACTGCCAGCGGCCCTGCGACATCCTCAGACAGTGGCACTACCGCAGACATGGTTACCATCCCCAGTGGTCAGTCGTCTGAGGCTGGTGGTGAGTTTCAGGACCCTGGGCAGCTTCCATGAAGCATCACTGTCATCAAAGTTGTCACCTGCATATGGAATGCGAAGCCGCAGCAGTATGGGGTATGTCTCTGCCTCCATGACATATCATCCTACCTGAACCTCGGCAATCTCGTTGCACACACACCCAGGTGAGTGTATTGTTCCGGCCACAGTGCACGTGGAGCACTCTGGGCACAAAGCCCCCTCCAGAACCAGTGGAGAAAGGCATCCACTACCTCAGTCCTTGGCAGGATGAAGCACTCTGGGCACAAAGCCCCCTCCAGAACCAGTGGAGTATCTAATTCACTACCTCAGTCCTTGGAAGGATGAGGCACTCTGGGCACAAAGCCCCCTCCAGAACCAGTGGAGTATCTCATCCACTACCTCATTCCTTGGCAGGATGAAGCACTCTGGGCACAAAGCCCCCTCCAGAACCAGTGGAGAAAGGCATCCACTACCTCAGTCCTTGGCAGGATGAAGCACTCTGGGCACAAAGCCCCCTCCAGAACCAGTGGAGAAAAGCATCCACTACCTCAGTCCTTGGCAGGATGAAGCACTCTGGGCACAAAGCCCCCTCCAGAACCAGTGGAGACTGTTATGCACTTGAGAGACTGTGACTTTGCAGTCCCCAGGATAAAGCAGTGGGCAAACCACCCACTGCAAAGACTTGAGAGACTGTGGCTTTGCACTCCCCAGGATAAAGCAGTGGGCAAACCACCCACTGAAAAGTCTTGAGAGACTGTGGCTTTGCACTCCCCAGGATAAAGCAGTGGGCAAACCACCCACTGAAAAGACTTGAGAGACTGTGGCTTTGCACTCCCCAGGATACATCAATGGGCATGGAGCCCCCTCGTGGAGCAGTGGCGCTGTGCGTTCATCAGGCTGAGGTGCTCCCCTTCCTACTCACTCTGAGGTGCCTGTATATTTTCTATGTGATGCCCCTCCATTGTTCTCTCCGTTTGGAGTCAGTTATCATGTGTGGGCCTCGCCCATGCATTTTGGGCCCAGTGGTCCACGGACAATGATTGGTGCACTATCCGGACTTGTGTAGTTGGTGTACATAATTGTATATACTGGATTTTGACTTTTGACAAATGGATTTTTATTAATTACAATTGTTACAATAATTGTGGGGGGTGGGGGAGTATATATGTAATGTTGCTGCATGTATTTGTGTGTATGGTGTTGTGGGTGAGGGTGGGGGTTGGGGGTGTTGTGTGTTGAGTGTGTGTGTCACTCTCTTTGCCCTCCCCTCCCCTGTGTTGTAGGTGCAGTACTCACCGTGGTCGTCGCCACCATCGTTGGAGCTCCTGGTAGAGGAGCAGGAAGACCATCGCCGGCAGTATCTGCATTTCGAGCTCCATGGCGTCCTGGTTCCTCGTGGGGTGTGAAGAGGTGAGTGTTTTCCCTTCTGTGTACTGTTTCCGCCGTGTTTTTATTCGCATTGGTTCTGCCCCGGAAAAGGTGGTGGATAGGCGTGTTGTGATAGGGTGGGCGGTACATTGTCTACCGCCTGTCTGTTGGTGGTGTCCGCCGCGCTGTTTGTTTGTACCGCCATGGCGGTCGAAGTGTTAAAGTGGCTGGCTACGTTGGCGGTTTCCACCACGGTCGTATTCCCATTTTTTATTCCGCCGGCCTGTTGGCGGTATTACCGCCACTTTAACAACGACCGCCAGAGTTGTAATAAGGGTCTATATCTCTTGCGATTCCCTGTTCTATCAGTGAATTTGTCATAGGGGTAATTCCTGTAATTGTTTCAGGTGTCATGTTATGTAGGGGAGTTCTTGGATGCACAGCATTCGGTCTCACAGTTATTTTGATAGACTCAGCTCCTTTAATGAGTCCCATCTCTTTTCCTGGGAAATCCGAAACTTCAGGGGACTATGGGCCTGATTACAACTTTGGCGGAGGGGGTTAATCCATCCCAAATGTGACGGATATCCCACCCACTGTATTACGAGTTCCATAGGATATAATGGACTCGTAATATGGCGGGGGGGATATCCGTCACATTTGGGACGGATTAACCCCCTCCACCAAAGTTGTAATCAGGCTCACAGTGTCTTTCAAATCTTCGGGTAAGCCATTAATTAAATGTCAGTACTGGGGAACATGTTACACCTGGGTTTTGATTCACAATTTTAAATACTGCAGGCCATATTTATACTTTTTGACGCAAAACTGCGCTAACGCAGTTTTGCGTCAAAAAAATTAGCGCCGGCTAACGCCATTCTGAAGCGCCATGCGGGCGCCGTATTTATTCAATGACGTTAGCCGGCGTTAGCCGCCGGCGCTGCCTGGTGTGCGTGAAAAAAAACGACATACACCAGGCAGCGCCGGCGTAGGGGGATATGGAGCTTGGGCGCCAAAAAATGGGGCAAGTCAGGCTGAGGCAAATTTTTCGCCTCAACCCGATTTGCGCCATTTTTTTCGACTCCCAACCCCCATAGAAATGACTCCTGTCTTAGCAAAGACAGGAGTCATGCCCCCTTGCCCAATGGCCATGCCAAGGGGACCTCTGTCCCCTGGGCATGGTCATTGGGCATAGTGGCATGTAGGGGGGCACAAATCAGGCCCCCCTATGCCACAATTAAAAAAAAAAAAAACACTTACCTGAACTTACCTTAATGTCCCTGGGATGGGTCCCTCCATCCTTAGGCGTCCTCCTGGGGTGGGCAAGGGTGACAGGGGGGGTCCCTTGGGGCATGGGAGGGCACCTCTGGGCTCCTTCCGAGCCCACAGGTCCCTTAACGCCTGCCCTGACCAGGCGCTAAAAAACAGCGCAAAAGCGGCCGTACGTCATTTTTTTTGACCCGCCCACTCCCGGGCGTGAATTTTGCCCGGGATTGTAAATACGGCGCACATGCCTCGGAGTAAATTTTTTAGACGGGAACGCCTACCTTGCATATCATTAACGCAAAGTAGGTGTCCACGCAAAAAAATGACGCAAACTCCATGGACTTTGGCGCTAGACGCGTCTAACGCCAAAGTATAAATATGGAGTTAGTTTTGCGTCGGAATTGTGTAAAAAAAAATGACGCATTTCCGGCGCAAACAGAGTATAAATATGCCCCTGCATCTTTATCATTCATGTGGATGTCAGTACCACGTGGGGTACAACTGATGGAATAATAATCGCGTCCAAGCAGACTTACAGGACTTGAATCACATACCACAAATTGATGCTCATCTTCAAAGGAACCTATTTTTATGGGGGCAGATTCTATTACTGGATTGGAAAGTTGTTTATTTGAAACCCCTACAACTGGAATTCTCTTTCCTGAAAGGGGTAAGTTTGGTAGTTCGGCAGTTCTGACAGTAGAACATGTGGCACCTGTGTCTACTAGAAATGACACATGATGACCATTTACATCACAAAGGGAACACTCCTTCCTCCAACAGTCATGCTGGCTCTTGCAAGGTCTGGACATCATCAACTTCGCTCTGACCTAAAGCAATACCAGATCCTCTCTCTTGCTGCTGGACATTGTTAATTCCCTGTTGTTGCACGCCTTTCATACCACCAGCACTGCCTGCAAACTGTTGACTATGACTAGCTTCTGTGCAGCTTTCAATTGCCCTCAGCTTCTCCTTCAACCTTTTCTGCTTTAATTCCGATTCACTGGTGCAGTATTTTGCATACCGCAGGATCTCATCAATCGGCTTGTTCTGCCAACAAATCAAAGGCTACAAAATCATGTTACTTTTGTTTGGCTTCATTCCCTGACCAAATCTGAACAAAAAATGACCCATATCTTTAGCTTCTATTGCTTTAGTATCACTAAAATGCTTGGAAGTCAGCAATAATCTCTCATAATAGGAATGTATCGACTCCTTAGACTCCAGAGTCGTCCTGTCACTCCTAAGCCACTTAGGGGGTCATTTTGACCTTGGCGGACGGCGGAGGCCGTCCGCCAAGGTACCGCCGCTGAATGACCGCACCGCGGTCAAAAGACCGCGGCGGCCATTCAGACATTTCCTTTGGGCCGGCGGGCGCTCTCCAAAAGAGCGCCCGCCGTCCCAGAGGAAATGCCCCTGCAACGAGGACGCCGGCTCAGAATTGAGCCGGCGCAGTTGCAGGGGTGCGACGGGTGCAGTTGCACCCGTCGCGTATTTCAGTGTCTGCTTAGCAGACACTGAAATACTTTGCGGGGCCCTCTTACGGGGGACCCTGCAGTGCCCATGCCATGGGCATGGGCACTGCAGGGGCCCCCAGGGGCCCCGCGGCACCCCCTACCGCCATCCTGTTCCTGGCGGGAGACCCGCCAGGAACAGGATGGCGGTAGGGGGTGTCAGAATCCCCATGGCTGCGGAGCGCGCTCCGCAGCCATGGAGGATTCACAAGGGCAGTGGTAAACCGGCGGGAGACCGCCGGTTTACCCTTTCTGGCCACGGCTGAACCGCCGCAGTCAGAATGCCCTCGGGAGCACCGCCAGCCTGTTGGCGGTGCTCCCGTGGTCGGTGACCCTGGCGGTCACCGGCCGCCAGGGTCAGAATGACCCCCTTAATGTCTTTTTGTTTTTCAGGAAGCCAATCACTGTCTGATACTTTATTTATCACCTCTTCAGACGGCGCATTTCTCACTGGATCTCTTGGAGGTTCACTGTCAGGCCAATCAGTAGAAACCTTACACTCAGTCCATAAATCACTCAGAAGCAGAATATAAAACAATGTATTCACATTTTACCAAAAGCATTATAAAAGCTTCACAAATCGTTCTATCTGCTTATACTATTTACCTGGTTTCTCTCTGAATTTCAGGTAATCATTTGTGAATGACAAAACATCACTCCTACTCCAAGGTACATAAACATATCCTCCACCAGGTATTTCTAGCATGGGAAGCATTGTCACATTTCCTTCAACATGATTTGCTGGAGGCAAATCTATTCTCATTTTCCTCTGATCTCTTTTCTTTGCCCATCTTCCTTCTGCACTTGTCTAAAGCTCCCCATTTTTAGGTTGAGCGTGCAAGCGCTCTGGCCTGTTGTTATCTGTCTGTGAGCTTTTAACCACACCCACTGCACGCCCATCATTATCACTCATTCATGGTCTTGGCTTTCAAAAATCCTTTGATATCATTGGTAAATGCTTTACATTTGTCCCTCCTTGAGGCAGTTTTGTTACCTCCATGGTCATTTACCCTGTTACATGGATAATTGCACTTTTGCCAATATGTTTGACTGCGAGTGAACTTCTTTTTCCTTTTGTGTCTCTCCTTCATGCTTGTGCTTATGGCGGCCATGACGCTTTGAATCAGCTTGCCTATGTCAAATGTTTTACTTTTCATTTTCAATTTATGTGCCAAGAAACGTCCAGTTAGGAATTTACAACGCTAATAGTTCTAACTCTAGCAAATGCAAGACCCATTGCATTGCAAATGCATGTTGAATGTAAATGATCAATTACCTAATCTGCAATCTCATTCCAGGAGGTTGCATGTTTAATATATCCTTGTCAGTGAAGTCTACACTATAAGTTCTCTTAAAGGGTTTTGATTTCTCCAAATCTACATCATATCTCTGGGCTAATTCAACTAGTCTGTCATAGGCTTGACCTGTATGTTTGGCGATGTCTTTGCACACAAACCACAATTAATCTTTAGTGCAAATCTCTAAGTGAACAGGGTCTACATTTCCCAATATCATCTTGTTCAAGTCTAACTTTCATATAGGTATTTAAAATGATCATCTCTCTCTGGGATGTTTTTAGCTCTTGCACTGCAACTCATTCCTCCTATTCCACCTCTAGGGCTCAAATTACTCAGCCCCTCATTTATTGCTGGGCAGTGAAGCCTCACAAATTTATTGGACTATTCTGTAACATTTCTGTTCTTGGATGACCTGCAGTTGATTGATTTGGGGTACTTGCAATAGACATGACTTCTGGAGCGTTAAAGGGCAACCTTCTATTCAGGGCACTATAGTCAATTTGCTTAGGAAGTTCTGATCTGGGCACAAAATATGGTGAGGATCTCTGAGGAAACCTTATATCAGGTGTAAATCCTGTCAGACCTGTCAGTGAAGTTGGATCTGAAATCAGTGCACGGGTAGGGACAATGGTCTCAAAAGAGAATTTATTCTCTCTACCTCTGAACAATGTGGGCACACAAACCCTTGTGTTCTGTTTGATAACTGGGGTGTTCGGGACATTCTGTACATTCTGAACATTCTGGACATTTAATGGGTGCTAATTATTCCCAGTCATGCCTAACGAATACAAAGGAACCACTGGACCTATTGTCATTGGAACTGTCAATGCATCTTGGTTCATGTTATTCATCTGATTCTGTGGAACTGCCATTCCTAAACTCTGTCCCGTCAAAGCAGTACTTAAGCCATGTCCTGTTGATTTGGGGGTGAAGTTCTGGTAGGCTGATTTAAACTGAAATTTGGACCAGACAAATTCAAATTGAAATTCTGTGCTGGCTGATCCATGTTAGAACTCTGAACTGACTGATTTGTGGGAATGCTCTGAACTGGTCGATTTGTATTAGGAGTCTGTCCTACTGACCTCACATTTGGACCCTACATGGCCTGAGTAGGGATCTTTTCAACTGGTGCAGAAGGGACATCAAAAGTCACAATTCTTGGTGTCTCACTTATTGCTCCTATGTGCTCACAATTATATGGAGGTGGAAAATTTAACAATAGTTGATTTACAAAGTCATCATCCGAATCACTCTCATAAGTTTCAATTTTCTTTACAGTATCTGTTGACTGTTCAGTTTTGTCTGTATTTTTCTTAACCTTTGGTTCAGTGCTATCTCCTACGTCACCAGTAATGGGTGAATGCAGCCTAGCTCCCTCAATAATGCCTGCTCTCCAAGCTTTTTATTGACTATTGCCTCTTGCTTCTGCAACTGTCCTTATTGCTTTCTTCATTCTACTCTCGTACCTATCTCTCTGTTTATGATGAGCCATATATTCCCAGGTATTAAACACTTCAAATTGTGCAGATATCGGAGGCAGTTTCATCTCGTAAAGTACTCACCTCAGGTTCTCAATAATTTTTAAATTAAATGTTCTGTAGCAAAGAAATGCCAATGCATCTTCTTTCTCAGTAACATTATGTCATTGTTCAAGCCACAAACATGCATGAAGAACTTTTTTGGAAGCTACATAATGACCTGGAGTACCTTTGGGTGGGGTCTCTATTCCCTCTCTAACTGGAAACAATGCATCATCTTTGAATGCACTCTTTAGGGCTCTAGAGAACTTCATTTTTCAATCAAATTCAATAATACACAATTCACTTTTTTTCTAATCAAGGAGTAATTGTGTTCCTACAATTCTCTTTTTCAATGTTCTCAGCCAATAGCAGCGCACCACTCTGTGACATGGTCCACCAATACTAGCGAGGCTTCACACTAACTGACCATTACCACTGCAACACACAATGATGTCTCTCTCACTCCTTGCAGTAGCTCATCCTCCTTTATAATTTCTCTCATACAATCACTCTTCATGCAAACTTAATGCGAAATATTGTGAGCCAAAAACCAACACGTCTGATCACTGCAGGATAAGGTAACCAAAGTCTTCAAAAGCAGTAATGAGCTACACTTTGTGACTTTGCTTTCACAATTAAACAATGAATGAGACTTGACCAGCAAATCTGACTCTGATTGATACCGATCCTCCATTTTCACTCAGGATTCAATTAATACCAACCACACACACTCACACAAGGAACACTATTGCCACTGTCAAAGACGTCTCACAACAAGCACCTTACACTCCAGACAATGGGGGTCATTTTGACCTTGGCGGACGGCAGAGGCCGTCCGCCAAGGTACCGCCGCTGAATGACCGCACCGCGGTCAAAAGACCGCGGCGGCCATTCAGACATTTCCTCTGGGCCGGCGGTCGCTCTCCAAAAGAGCGCCCGCCGGCCCAGAGGAAATGCCCCTGCAACGAGGACGCCGGCTCAGAATTGAGCCGGCGCAGTTGCAGGGGTGCGACGGGTGCAGTTGCACCCGTCGCGTATTTCAGTGTCTGCTTACGGGGGCCCCTGCAGTGCCCATGCCATGGGCATGGGCACTGCAGGGGCCCCCAGGGGCCCCGCGGCACCACCTACCGCCATCCTGTTCCTGGCGGGAGACCCGCCAGGAACAGGATGGCGGTAGGGGGTGTCAGAATCCCCATGGCTGCGGAGCACGCTCCGCAGCCATGGAGGATTCACAAGGGCAGTGGTAAACCGGCGGGAGACCGCCGGTTTACCCTTTCTGGCCGCGGCTGAACCGCCGCGGTCAGAATGCCCTCGGGAGCACCGCCAGCCTGTTGGCGGTGCTCCCGTGGTCGGTGACCCTGGCGGTCACCGGCCGCCAGGGTCAGAATGACCCCCAATAACTTAACCACGTTTCTTCCACCCTTGTGCATTATCCTGGGATCCAAGGCTACGGTTGACCCATTGAACAACAACTGCTTCTTAGCAGTAAGCACCCAAATCATACAAGTGCAGGTACTTAACAAAACACCTCATAGCATCACACTTCACTGCAATCTTTAGCAAAAACAACCCAAGCACAAACCCTATTAATACTCACACATCCTTCTTTGCAGTGAGTGACACTGGAACTTCATCAATCTTCAGAACAAACTATGGGACAGAAACTTTTGGGGTGGGCAATTTGCATGACAAAGTTTTAGGAATCCCTAACATGAAACTTAACTATGTCTCCCCCCTCATAGCAGAAACCATCCTCTGCTACCAGATATTGGGTTGATAACCACAAAGGGCCACGTAGCCTCTACACTATTGATAGTTAAACCCCTAAGGGGGTCGGTTCCCCTAGCCCCCACAGCCGCGGTCCAGCACTGCCAAGACAAGTGGAGCATGCCCACTCTCTTGGATCTCACAGAACAGGATGATGGCTGCCAAGTCCAGGTGAGAATGGGCCTCTCCTAAACCATGCAGGTCTGAGAGGCAAATGGAAGCAGATCTAGTAACATAAAAAGGCTGACAAGGACCCTGATGCAAGCAATTTTGTCTGTTCGTTTACTGGGCAGTACAATACAGCCATAATTTGAGTGCATTCGGCCCCCAACATCCTTGGCCCTTGGTGTCAGTGCACCTGCTGACCTATTGATAGCTACAGTCCCTGAGAGAAGCCCCTTTTCTGGGTCTCACAGTGCACAATCATAGCTGCGATGACCAAGGGGGCGGACTCTTTTGAGCCTCTCAACACTGAAAAATGGCTGTGAGGCCTATCAAGCATAGAAATGGTGTAATGGGCCCTCATACAAAGTACACATATTTTTTCACCCCTGTCCACTAGTTCCACAGTAAAATAAAGTCATCATTTGAAATTAATGGGCACCCCTGAAGTCTGGTATCACTGCACCTGCTGCACTACTGACGATTCTGCTCCTGACATTGGCCCATGCATGTTGACACATGCACATAGCCATGGCCTCTAGGCCTCACATCCATGGTGTAGAGCTCTGAGGCTAGGAGAAGCAGAGCCAAGTGAAGGGAATACCACTTCGCTGGGCCTCACAACCATGGTCTAGAGCTACAAGACCCTAGGGAGGAGATGCTCCTCCTCTGTTCGCCACCACCATGATCCAAAGCTGCAAGTCAGAGGGGAAACAGCTTGGGACTCACAGTTATGATTTTGTGCTGTGGGGCCCATGGGAGCCCCCCTCATTTCCTACACCCTGCTGCCATGGTCTAGTGCTTAGGGACCCAGCGAAGGGGACCCTTCAGGCATGGTGTAGTGCTGCGAGGCCCAATGGAGGTAGGACCCATCTCCTGGGCCTCACAGCCATTGTTGAATACTGTGAGGCTCAGCAGTAGGGAGCCCCACTAACCTTGTACTCACAACTATGATCTAGGCCCAGGGGAAAAGAGTCCCGTCTCCTAGGCCTCACAGCAATGACCCAGCATTTCGAGGTCATGGTGAGGGCAGCCCTCTCCCCTAGGTCTCGCAGCCATGGGATAATGCAGTGAGACCCAAGACAGGTTGGCCTTCTCCACAGGCCCAATTGAAATTGCAATTGGAGTTCAAGACACACCTTCCTCTCAGTTGGATGTCACAGGAAGAGCAGTACGGGGAGGGAGAATTGTAGGATCTGTGGTCTGGTTGTGGTGCACTGGTATGATGGGCTTAGCTTAGGTCCTTTGTCAGCTGGTCACACTGCCCCTGCCTAGCACCAGTCCTAGTGCTAGTGGTTCAGCCCTCTTCAGTCATTGGCTGACTTCACTGCGAATGAGAGCATTTTGCACTTTCACAAGATGTATATGCACACACAAATTAGGTCTCTTAAGTGCCAGGGACTACTATGCAGATGTAAATGCTCACGCAGTGTTACATGATATTGGCTGACTTTGCACAGTCTCCTGATGAAGAGCCCATATCTCACACTGCAAACACAGTGAGCTAGTACCCCCTACAAAGAGCGGGTTTTTATTTCTTTGTGTAGAGGATTTGCACAGCCAACATCTAGGAGGCTTACCAGGATGTTGGGAAGCCTTAGAAGCCTCAGCAACTTGTGTTTTTTGTGCCAGGGGTGTCTCGTGGGCAGTAGCAGCCTTTAGCCCCTACCCCCTTTCTTTCTTCCCTCTCCACTATTTGCCAGTGGTGATGGACTCAAAGCCACTAATCCCACACCAGACACCACCCCTTCAAGGGCCCACCCACTCCTGACATGGTAAAAGTGATTTTAAATATGACATGTTTGACTATGTGTGCATTTTGAGATCACAAAAAAATGTGCTAATTTTTTGGGATTAATGGGGATCTGAAAGAGTCCACAAAAATACATTTTTGAAAAACCACCTACTACTGTGAGATTTTGTAATGCCAGGTTGCTGAATTACTGCACATTTACAGGTTTTCCATAAAGAAGGGGAAACTACAACAAAGATTGTTGTTTTTGCACCAGTTTCCAACTATAATCCCAACTTTCCAGTTTGTTTTCTGTAAACATATTCCACAAATGTGCCTGCAGAATACTTAGAGAGTGCAGTAATACAGCATTTGTTGTAATGTTAAAAGCATCTGAAGCAAATGTGTAATACAACAAAACCAGTAATTAGAGTCACACCAGCAATAAAAATCAGGATTGCCCCTCAGTTTGCCTTTTTATTCTGGAATTATTGCTTTATAATGTGTTTCATAGACACAAGCAAGGTGACCTTTTAATTATTTTGCAGATGCTCTCTTCTTAATCAATACTATTATGAGCAGGAGACGCTTCTTAGGGTGTATATGTGTGTTACTCAAATTACTCATAAAACACAGCGCAACAGTATCATGTTATATCGCTATCAAATGTCTTGTTGTGTCTGCAAAGGCAGAAATTGATATTACCATGAAAATATGAACAAAGGCGTAAGGCAAACAGATGCTGGCAGTTGGCCCGCAACCCAGCTAGGTGAACGGAGGTGGAAAACCTCTTACTTGATTTACAAGTCCTCGTCTGCATGGTGGGGATCTGTAAGACTAAAATGGAGCAGATAGCCTGGTGGGTCCACTCTTTCAGCCCTCCAGGAAATTGTGCCATGGATTAACAAATTTTTGGGATGACCCCCCAACATTAATCATTGTTCCATGGAGGCATGCAATCATTTTAAGGTTGTATTCACAACTGCATAGTTTACCTGGATTTGAAAAGAAATAAACTGAAGACCCAAACTAAGCATTTGCTGATGGGAATAAAAGTATTGAACAATTCTGTCAGGGACCAGAAATTTGCAAGTGCTGTGCAGACCACTTCCTATCTTGTACCACCTAACAATTGTGATTAACTTAAGCTCTGCTCCATGGGTGCCCCCGCCTTAGCCAGCCCTTCCATTCCAGTACCACTTATTCCTCCCAGGACTCTTTTACCTCCTCATTATTGTGTTGGCTCAGGCTGTCACAGACAGGTTTACAATCCAGATGCACTGTATTATAGCATTTCCTTTAAGAGGCCTGAAATGTTTTTTTAAACTGGTCCAATACTTTGTTGTGCATGGTTTTAAGGAGTGCTGGTAGAGGAATTACCTATATGTAATGTTCCTTAGTGCTGGTCAATCTCTGTACCAGGAGTTATCCTCTCCCTTCGGTGACTAAATTCTCTTCTGCACACTTCCCTTGCTTTCTTTTGAGAGGGGAGGGGGCTACTCTATGTCTTACCACTACCCACACTCAAAGTGTACCACTGTCTTCCCAGGAGCAACCTCCAACTCTTTATCCTCTTGAAGTTGCTCATTCTCTTTCACCTCTGGTGTTGTTTGCACTTTTGCACACCAGGGTATGGTTCCTTTCGTGTGCTTCTGTGCTGTTATCTTCCCACAGTATGGTGGTTCCATCTGTCCTTCATGGTTTACTTCCCACCTCCTTTTTTACCTCTCTCTGCTCATGCTGCCTACTCTATTTAAGTGTTTGTCCCATTGAAGTGCTCCATTCTTATTTTCAGAAAGAGTTTCTTATCACTCTCAGGATGCAACTTTTTCTGATGGTTTTACCCTCTGTCTTTCTGCTTACTGTCTGGCTGATACCTCCACTTCCTCCCCAGTAGTAAGTTCTCCTTTCACTGAACTATTCTGTGTCCCTGAGTAAGCAACTGTCTCCCAGGATCCACCCATTCAAACACATCCTCAGGGTGCTTTTCTTTCTTGCAGTGCTGCAGAAGGCCTTTCAGTTGCAAACCTTTCCCCATGGAAACCTTCTCAGTGTCCTTTCCTTTCTCAAAGTGTTGTCCCATCACTGGGCAGGCCCCAGGATGTTACTGTTTTATGTCTCCTTCTACCGTAATGGAAATTCTGTCTGATGGGGTGAGGTCTTCTCCATCTGAAACCCCTCTCTGGGTGAAGGTCTTCCTCTATCTCTTTGTTGCTGCCTTTTGATTTGTGAAGTCCTCATTCCTCCACAATATTTATTTTTATTTTGTTGGGTAACAAAGTGCAAGCAGAAAAACAGATACCAGTGCAAGACTGAATGGCAGTACAATTGTGCTGGACAGCCAAAATTAGAAGGAAGGAAGGTAATCAGAGGATTCCAGGCTCCTTTCACTAAGGCCAATAAACAATGTGACATAAAGACAAACTGCTGCAGACACACCAACTGGTGAGCTCTACAATGTACATGCCAATCATATATGACAAAGTAAACAGATCTAGAACAACAGCACAACAAACATGAGGGGGAATGAGAAATATGGTTTGGTGGGGGAGGAATGAAACAGTAGCAATCAGTTGGGCAATAAGGCAGTGGAGTACAGCATAATACGCAAGATAAGGAAAGTGGGTTGAAAGGGACTCAAGGAGAGGCGGCAGCATCACATGCAAAAAATGACCATCACTCTGCCTTAAAGACAGGCAGTGTATTGTTAAGGGTGTAAATGGTACGCTCATGGCTAGCCACTATGTGGAGCTCAATCAGCCATTCAGTGCTCGTCTGGGAGGAAGGTTGACATTAGTGACAGGAGAAACATAGGTCATCATTATGACATTGGCGGTAAAAACCACCTACCGCCGCGGTGACGGACGCCAAAATACCACCACTGTAGCTACCATCTGTCCACGAATTTTGAGCACTGCCTGACTTCCGCCACAGTAAGGGTGGAAATCCGGCAATGCTCATGGTGGTGGATGGTGGTAAGCTGACGCTGTTACCACCAACACCGCCACACCAGAAGAACGCTGCCAGCCGTATCATGACCAGTAATACAGCCTGGCAGTGTTCTGATGGCGGGGCGTTGCTGGTAGTAGCAGCGCCCTTTCCCATTCCCCAGCCGGAAGACCTCCTCGACCAAGGTAAGTTGGGCTTCCGACAGGGGATATGGGAGGGAGGGAGAGTTTTGTGTTTTGTGTGTGTGCCTGAGTGTGTGCATGAATGTGTAAGTACGTCTGTGTGTGTTGTGCTGTTTGTGTGGTTGTATGCATGTGAGTGTATGCGTGTAAGAATGGTGAAGTGAGTGCGTGTCTGCATGTCAGTGTGATCGTTGTAAGAATGTGTGTGAGCATGTCTGGATGTATGCATGTATGAATGCATGTATGCCAGTGTGTGTATGAATGCGTGTATGCCAGTGTGAGTGATTGGGTGTATGTGTGGTGCGTGTCTGCGGAGTGTGTGTGGAGGGTGGTGGGGGGTATGTCTGAGGATCGGAGGGGTTGGGGGGTGTTTGGATTGAGGAGGGTGGTGGGTGTCAGGTGAGTGTTGGGGGTGGGGAGCCACCTACTGGTGACAGGGAAGGATTTCCCTGTCACCAATAGGGCTTACCACCATGGTTTTCGTGGTGTTGCTAATACCACAAAACCATGATGGTAGGCTGGCTCATAATGCCGCCACCGGTACTATGCCAGCCACCAGGCTGGAGATGCACATCTCCAGCCTGGCGGCTGATACCGCCATGGCAGTATGAGTGGAGAAGCGGCGGGTTGGCTGCAGCCAACCCTCCAATCTCATAATGTGGTATGTACCGCCAGCCAGTTAGCAGTCATTGCGCCACATTAATGCTCACAGGCGGGATCATGATGACCCCCCCATAGTTTGGCTTGTCATAGGACTCTCATCATCCACACGAGACTGCTAGTTTTTGGGCGTCAGCACCACAGCATGTGAGGTACTGAGTGTTAGCTCACACTGTCTGGTACCTGCCGGCCTAACCCTACGGCTATCTAACAGCACCGCACCAAAACCTAGAAGTAAAGGTGATTTGTGGTTGCGTGACTGATGACACTCTGTGACTTCTTTCTCTCAGTTACATACGTCTCATACATGCAATGACAAACATAGGCAGGATTTGGTTCAATATATTTATTGAGACAACTGCATTCTAAGTAAAGAGACATGAATTGCGATTATTAGAAAAAATTAAACACAACATTATTATCATTGTGACCAGGAAAGTGAAACAGATAAAAAGTCCCAACATCCTGTCACACAAGTGAATCTAAAATCCCTGCCTGCACTACTAAAAATCTATATGAGAGCATTAGCAGTGTTCGCCTTGATATGCACATACTAGTCATACCCCCATACTTGAATAATCAGCAGGGTTGCCTGTTGGTCTGCTGGCAGTCTGTCCAAATGGATGGAGTGATGAGGCCAAGTAGAGCTGCAACAACATGGTACAGCATAAGATGGCTTGCTGGAATGCTCCACTCAGTAGAGGACTATTCTAAAAATCCCCATGCTGAAATCACTATTCCTAAACTACTATTGGAAAGCAGGCTAAAATGTGGACTAAAAATGTACAAAAAAGAGATAAAATGTCCATGTTGATAAGCAGGACAGAAATTATGCCATTTTAAGACAGTCCATTTAGAACTTGAACGAACATAAATGCTAATTGAGGCCAAATGTCAATGTTAAGCATTAGTTGTAATCCCACAAAAAAATCACCAATACCATCAATAGTGATGGAATCCAAGAAAGATCCCACTCCAGCAGGCAATAAGATAACCAGATCATTGGTGAGAAAAGTGAGGGAGCACTAATGATCCAGTGCCTCAGTCATAGGTCGGGCAGAGGAGACAGCATTCCGTACAGTGCCAGGTGTTATATCACCAGGAGCCACAAGATCCACAAAGGCCGGCTCAAAGTAAGCATCCCGCAGCAACCACAATCTCAATGGGCAATGAACCATCATCGAGAACACTAGCAGACTTGCATCCAAAGAAGGTCTGTGGTGCAGAGCAAGACACAGTTCCCGCGCATGTTCGAATGGGCACCACAAGAATCGAAAGACAGACTGCACACAATTCAGAACCGGTCTGAATGATAGTGACCAGTTCAACTCCAGTTATTAAAGGAGTTATGCTTCAAAGTACTGCAGCATGACACATTTGGGCTGGTGGAAGCACCATCATTCCTCTTTGCTGCTGTGGGGCCGCCATTGTGACTGAAAAACAGCAACAGTAGAAGACTGCCAATTAATGCCAAAGTTATTGGGAATCCCCCAAAGACACTCAAAAACAGTGAGTTTATGGTTGAAGACAGTTTATCTGTGCTGATAAAAACAGAAACAACAGCCTTAAAAAGGTGTACAATCCCAGAGGTGTTAGATGCACTGAAAATGCGACAAATCAATTCACCAAAATGTTTTGGAAAGTTGGTATTTAATATGGACTGTATTTTTGCAGAAGACTTTGATACTTGAAGATCATAGGTCTCACGGGCAGATGTAAGTGGCATTTGTTTTTTAAACAAAAGAGCCTTCAGTTTGCTCAGCTTGTCAACATTTGCATTAGAAGTAGCTATATGAGGCCATATGTTTGCTACTTCTTTCTCTCGAGTGAGGGGAAAAGGTAAATTTCTGCAACAAGTCACAATTTGGGAGACCGAAACCATGTAGGCTATGCCAGTCTGCATACCACAATAGCTTTCATTATTCAGCATCACATAACTCCCATTCGAGAGCACCTGGAACACCCTTCAGATAACAAGCTAAGATCGCTATTGAAGCATCACATGCTCTGTGCAAGGACAGCTCTTTACAAATCATCGAATGGCTCACAGAAGTCTCTCATTAGCTGCCTCTAAGAAAGACCTCCTTCATACCATTGAAACATTTGTATGTAAAGCGTAGCTCCCACACCTCATGAATGTAACTGTTTCCTAGTCAGTCAAATCTGCCTATTGGAATGTGTTTTAAGCATGAAGTGAACTGAAATGTTGAAATGGGCAGAATATCTGTTCTTTGTATTAACCATAATGCGGATTGAATTTCCAGTAAAAAGCAACTTTTCTAACTTTTCGATGTTAAGCATAATGCAAGTTGTTTCTTTCTTAGCCTTTATCTGTTGTTTCTGTGTCAAATTAAATGCAGAAAAAATTCCATGGAGTTAATGTACTGCCAGGGCACATGGCCACTTTTAATAACTTGTAATGTCCAACACAACTCCATAACAGGTTTAAGTTGACTCTGTCCATGATGTAAAAATGACATGATGTTTTGAATAATGTCTTTTGCAGATGACAATGTTGTTTAGGGTGTAAATGTGGTTGGACAATGTGTTCATACCATTATCAGCAACGGCTAGAGCTGTCTGCAAGTTTTCCTGATCTAATTGCCTTAAGCGGGCAACAGCCTCCTTTTGGGAAAGCTTCCCAATTTCATTATATGTTTCATATAAGAAACATTTTGTGAGTGGTTTCCTAGGACATAACAACAAATCTTGTAAGTCTATATCTTCTATCGGGAGACTAAGGTGTTCTTTAACGGCGGTTATTGTGGACGTTTTTAACCACTGTTGGCATAGTTTATCCACGCCATATGTGATGACAATACCAGAATGTTGTGTGGTGATGTAACAAGGGTCAGGTTGGCTTTCCCTAAAACCCCATGTGGAGTTTACAAAATGGGCCTGACAAACATTTGTGATCACTGGCCACAATAACTACCCATTCGGACCTGAAAGCGTTGAATTAAATGTGCTGTTCTGGACCCACCCATTAAGCAGTTCTTCTGTGACATTTAAAATCTTTTTTCCATTTTTTTAATTCGGCTGGTGAGGGAATACTGGGCACATTTAATTCTTGAATTTTTACCAAACCTAAGCAACTATTTGTTGTACAGTATCATTGAGAAATATAATTTGTAACAGAATAAGGCATGCTCTAAAGAAAGCTTCCCTACTCTGTATTTGCCAATCCTTAGTTTCCCACACACTTTTTAAGTCAATCAACAATATTCATAGCCTTCTATAGCCAACTGGGAAACAAAGGAATCAGAATAAAGCAATTTGGTATCAGTTAACAAAATGTTCTGCAATTTTGAACGTGGCAAATTAAAATAATAAGACTCAACATTTTTAGCATCATGCCCAGCAAAATATGTACATTTTTCTATATATGTTTTCAAACTCCCCACTGATGGCATCGGACAATGTTCCCATTGTTTGTAATTATAAACAGTTCTCGGGGTGCTGGCTTTGTGCAGAAAATAATGTCCATAATGGTGGTAGCAGAACATTTCCCCATAATTTGCAGTTGTTTGATAAACATCTTTAATTTCACATACCGTTTAATATTCAAGCTCAGAAAGCATAGAATCAATTGTTTCTTACATCTCAGCCATCAGAAACAACCCCTGGTATTATAATATCATTCATGGAAACTTTGAATACACATGGAATTTGAATAATGTACATAGGGTCAAAAATATTGAATGGTACTTCATCCCAAACAATTCTATCAGGTATTGGAACAGCTGAAATGTTCACTAGAGACAAGTCTCTTCATACTTTACGTGAGGATAGGTAAGGTTTGAAAACCTCATCCACCAGCTCAACAGCAGAGCATTCAGGAAGATGGTGACCATGTATCAGCAGAAAGAAAGCGATGACAAAAAAGAGTCCAAAGAAGAAAGGCAAGCAAAGTCAGAAATATCCACAGATGATATCATGGAGAAATCAATTAGTTGTTTTTGAGCCAGTTGAAAAGCTAACATGCTCTTGTTACAAGTGCTGCAAAAGATGCGGAAGAATTTGAAAATTAGTTGTTGATGTCGTCAAAGTAACCAGAAGCAGTTCTTGCAAATATTGGAACCAGTGCAGGTGAAAGGGAACTGGCAGATGTGTCCCATGGTGGTTTGTAGCAAACAATTCCATTAATTTGAGTTGAATTTGAGCAAAATAAATAATTGGACATTCCTTGATGATGATGTGGTGACAGGAACTAATAAAATATCATTTTCCACCATCCCCAAGCTCAGGGAAGTTTCTTCCTCATTGTTTAGTTGTTGTATAGGCACGTCCTGGTTATCAGTGAGAGCAGTACGGGAATTAAGCAGGAGTTGTCGTGGTCTACTGTGCAGGACTGGCCACATGGTGTAGCTTGACATTGGCAATTGAAATAAAAAATGTTTTCATTAGAACTAGGCAGATGCAATGAAATGATAGTTCTGGTACCATGTATTCTCAGGACTGGAACCAGTGCTCCATATGCTGGCCAAATTCCTTCCTTACAACATTTTTTCATGCACTAGATCCCCAACTGTTGGAATCCAGCTGGTGTATGTTGTTGGTAAATCCCTCATTCCAAGATGGTGGCACGTGCAGATGAGTTTTCATCATGGAAATGTTGTAATTCTTGTTGTAATTCTTGTATGTCAAAAGGTATTTCTGCTGCCACTGCACCAGAGCCATCAAGATCTGGGACATACATAGGTGACTGGAACAGGGCTTCATATGGGATACTTCCCCCCAAAGACCTTCTAGGTAGATCATTTAATGCTCTCTGGGCTCCATAGAGGTGGTACAGCCAACTATGACCTATACCCAGTACTCTTGCTGTTACAGATTGCTTTAAGTCTCTGCTTTCCCGCTCCATAATCACATTTCACCTGATCTGATGGGAGACAAGAAATGCAGTTGAATACCTAACATTGCCATAGGGTCCCTGAATGCCCTGGAGGCAAAAGCAGGGCCCTGATCTGAATGGAATGCTGCAACAGCATATGTCCAGATGAAGACCCGCAAATCTGTAATGACAGTTCAAGTGTCAGCTGATCATTGTGGCCATAACCACTGGAATCTGGAAAATGAATCAACAATGACTAAGATGTATTTGTATGCACCATCAGGTTGTAAGGGACCACAGTGTCCAGGTACACACATTGAAGTGGTTTGTTGGAAACCAATAGAGGTGTCTGCTGTGAGTGTTTGACGGTCGACTCTTTAATTTGTTGACAGATAACACAACAAGGGACATGCGGTTTGGTCTGTTTGTATAGACCTGACCACCAGTAGCATTTCTGAAGTAAGGCCACACCTACATGAGCAGAAGCACACCCCTCATGCGCTACTTTTATGAGATCTAAGGCAAAACGTATTGAGCATTTTTGCAGTCAACTGCAAAAATGCATTTTGGTATGTATGAATCCCAATTTGTTATTCAGTAACTTGTACCCAAATTGCAATTTGGAATTGCGACTACATACCGATTCAGAGGGGGATTGTCACAATTTTTAAAAAGACAAAAACGTAATAATCTCAGTGCAAAATATTTCTTATACAATAAAATACACAATCGTTTGGGAACTCCCAAACTTTGTAATACTAAAAGCTTTAAAACTGTAGTGGTAACAAGCCAGAGAAGCAAAGTGTACTGTACTATGCTTATCAAAGTGGGGACATTATAAACACTCAAATAATTGGCATAGGCTAAAGCCATTATAATCTTCAAATTTGTTTCAGATAAAACCTTCTAAGAACCATTCCTGTCTAAGGCTGGGCTAGTGACCATGTGTAAAGCTTTGCAGATATATCATTGTGTAAACATTGATGATGATAAAATGGAAAGTTTCAAATTCAAGCTTTTAAGACTGGGCAAATTTGTAGTACAAACAACTTTAAAATTGCAGTAAAAAAATACATAAAACCAAAGTGCACAGTACTATACATGTCAATATGAGGGCCACATAAATACACAAATAATTGGCAAAGGATGTAATTAATGCAATTTTAAATTCTTAAAATTTGTTTCAGAAGAAACCATATAAAAACCATTCCAGGCAGAGGATGGGCTAGTACGCAAATATAACATTTTGTAAACACTGATAATGGTACAATGATAAATGGAAAATTTCAATTTTGAACTTTTAAGACTGGGCCAATAACCCTATGCAAACCAACACAAAATCTTTTCTTGAACAATCCCATCCAAATACTATGAGAGCTCTGGACCATGCAGCCGAAGGTTCTTATCCTAAGCTGTCCCCTCCATGTGCTTCGAGGGCTTTGCAACGGATAGACTAGGCAGCCAACAGATATTTAGAAACTGCACTTACTACCACTGTAGATGTCTATTTTTTTACAAATTCTATAGGTATTGGCACGATTGTGGAGAAGCAAAGTTTTGCAAAGTAGAATAATGCATTTTTCCAAGGGATCTTGTATTTTGGACAGAAAAAATAAAATGTTCAGTTGATTCGACATATGATTGGCACAATTTGCATTTGTTACCTTCAGGGTTGTTTGATGACCATCAGGCGGTGAAAACATTGAGAGGTAGGATACCATATCTAAACTGGAGAAATAGGGAGTGAGCATAGGCTGGTATAGGCAGGTAAAAAAAAGGTTCCGCACATTGCGCCTGTTTGACAAGCAAAAATTCTGATGTTAGATGACCCAACCTGTTTCTCTGGGAAAACCAATCATTTACCTTCCCCATAGATCTCGGCTTAACAGGCATGGCAGCATTGGTTGGGAGTTCCCTAATAAGTCTCTGATTCCCTCCCTGAAAGATTCTAGTTCCTCTGTCTTCCAGAGCTGGATCCAATGTAAGGGGGGCTTCAGGGCACATTGGTCTTCAATGTTGTTCAACCGAAGATCCATTCTTAGGGGTACTAATGGAGTGTCCTTCTCCAGCCTACCTATGTATCATATGAAGTTGTTTTTTTGGCTTGTAGGATGTTCCACTGTCTTTTGAAGTCCCACAATTCAGCTCCAAATAGGGCGGTTCCCCTAGCCTGGGCCTTGTCAATTTTTACAATGGGGTTTAGTGGGGCACTAACTGCAGCTTTAGCTTTGTGGCCCAAGGTCCACTGTGACATATAATGTGGGCACTTTTATTGCTATGTGTATCCCATCTACTTAAATCCATCAATCTGATCCCTAAATAGTCAATCTCTTTGACTCTTTCTAGAATGACAGAATTCATTGTTATGCTAGCATTCAACTTTTACTTTCCCTGGCAAGAAATCATCAATTTTGTTTTCCCGACATTGATCTCAAGGTCAAAGACTTGTCAAAACCAGCAGAATTGGTTGACTAAGTTTTGTAATCCCATAGGTGATTTTGCCAAAATAATGGTGTCATCAGCATAAAGCAACCCTGGAATTTTACGACCAGCCAGCCATGACGAGTCATTCATGCAACTATTTAAATACTTAATGCAGTTGTCAATGTACAAAAGAAAGAGGGTGGGGGCAAGAACACAGCCTTGCTGCACTCCCTCTCAGTTATAAATCTGATTCAGGGAAAAATACCTTTGTGGAGTCAGACAATTAAGTTCAAGAGTCCACTAGAAACTCCCATTTTACTCAGTGTGTACCACAACTTATGTCTGGGGACCAGATCAAAGACTACATGGAGATCGATGAAGGCAACGTATGAGTTCTCTCCACCGATATCCTTCTGATTGCCATAAACCTCATTACTTGGTCAATTGTGTTACCTGCAGGCCTAAATACAGCCTGCAAACTTGAAATGGCCCGGCTCTCGTCAATCTCCTCCTCCAAGTGATTCAAGATCTGCTTTGTGGAAATGTTTTGGAGGTTATCTAGCAGGATGATAGACTGATAATTAGATGGATCACTGGGGTTTCCTTTCTTGTATAGGGGAACTATTTCAGCTCCGTTCCATGTATCGGGGATGGGCGCACCTGTAGCCACTGCATTACAAACCTTTTTTAGATAAGGTGTCCTGATGTCAAGGTTTGACTTATAGAGGTCACCCGGTATTTTGTCAAGGCCGCCCCACTTCAGGACTTGCACCACTTAAGAGAGGATATTACTGCCTTGATTCAGCTAAGGGAAGCTTGGTAGGGGATCCACTCTCTTCTAAAGTGAACTGAAGTGCTTGACCCAATCATCAGGAAGAATTGATGTCTCTAACAGAGGCTGGGATTCAACACTTTCGTTTGAGACCAACTTCCAAAACTTACTGTCATCCTTGTTTCTTGTGGTCTCTAAAAGGGCTATCTAACGCTTCTTTTCCCAACTTCTCTACGCCTTGATTAACTCCAACCTATAACTTTTCCTTGATTGTTTGATTTGATCTCTAATCCCACCTCTGAGATCCCTCAATAGCCTATTCTTAGCGTCTCTACAAGATTTACTGTATCACCTATCATTTCGCTTGGTTCTCATTTTGCCTGCGGCCTCTAACAAATAGTTCTTTCAGATAATCAAATATTTTCAAATGTTCAGCCAGTATCCTTCCCTCATCCAGTCTGAATTGAAGCATGAGTTCCATTGGGTTTGCCAGTGATCTATACATGGCTGTGATGGTGCACAGGGAAGAATTGATCGATTCCCACTTATCATTCCATGTATTATTTGTCATAGTGATATGCCAATCAAAATCCTTAGAAACAGCAGCCCCAATTATGGGTAGCAAACTCATGGTAGTGAGTATCAATGGATCATGATCACTTTCCTCGTGCTCCACTACCATGTCTTCCATATGGCCCCACAAACGTACATCGAGTAAAAAGTCATCAATGTGACACCAACATGCTCCTCGTCTAAATGTGGGAGAAGAAAATACATCTGAGTGCGAGCATCCATTGCATGCTCGGAGACCGTGGGAAAGTATGATATTAACAATTTGGAGTGCTGCCTTAGTCCATCTTTGTCCTTTACTCTTTGGTATTGCTGGATACCCCATAGACTACCCTCTTCTTGATAAAGCTCCTGCGTCAATGGATAAGGCTAAAATGTAGCATTAAAGTCCCCAGCAATCAAAATGTGATGGGCATTGTATCTGCTAGCTAAAATATTATCCAGAGCACTTAAAACTTCAAATTCACAACTTCTTCCCACGCTCCTACTATAGATGTTTACTAGAAGTAGCGATTGCTCTCTGTGGGTGGACAGAAGTGTGCCCTGTCAATCAGCACAATCCATATCCAATTCTCTCACTTGGCACTTAAGTGAGCCACTGATCCAAATAAGTAGACCCCCCCCGAGGGTCTCCCAGAGGAAACCCTGTTTGCTGGAACTCAATAATTCTCATACCCTGGTCTATGCTTGGGCTCCATGGCCCATGTTTCCTGGAATAAGCAAATCATATGCTCGTCAATAAAGAAAGAAAAAAAAGCATTCTGGGATAGACATTTTGGCCTCTAGCCCTGCTGTGTTCCAACTGATAATATTAATTGACTTCTCGGACAGTGCTTGTGATAGAATCTGAGGTGAACACATTAATATTTGCATCGGTTCAGCCTCCAGAATCACATCTCCATGCCTAGAAGCATCAGGCACAACAAAGTTTACCATCAAAACCCCTCCTCCTGGAGGTCCCTGCTTTGCCCCATCTTTCAGTCAGTCCACTTCTGACAGTATGGATGGAATCCGCTGTCGCACAATTTGTGGGAGAGGGAGATCACCATTTTGGACACAAGAACTAACAGGGCCTCTGGGGCCAATTTCTACCCTTCTAGTAAAGAAGGAACCGGTGTGGGGATAAAAAACTGCAAATCTGCACAGAAAAATCCCCCAGGCAGTGGACCAATTTTACAGCAATTTAAAAAGATCTGGTTAACTGTGGCAGGAAAGTTAAAATTTACAACAATACAATCTCCTTCACAAGATTTTATCAATGAGCCCGACCAGCTCACCCTCCTCACCATTAGTATTGAAGACACCATTAAGAATGGGAAGTTAGCATTGATATGTAACCATTGAATGACCTTGTTTTTCAGTTCTGTATAAGACTCTGAACTGTTTAGCTGTAACCTTGGTACATTAGTGATCACTGCCACATATGGACTGGCCTTCGGGAGGAAGACGTAGCACCCCGTGAAGTCTAACACTGCTTCTTGCCTTTTTCTGGGTGTTTGCAGCCTGACATTTAGAAGACGCCCTGTCGTGATCAATCGTTGAATTGGTACAATTTTCTCCCATGTTATTAATGGCTGCGTCTCTAAAATGGCAATCCTACGAATATCCAGCCTGGTTCTTTCTCACGGACAGTCCAGAAGAGGCACTTTTACGGGCATGATTGCGACATACTTCGAGATGTAATGAGGTTCCTTCTTTATACAACAGAGCCCCACTTTGTTGCCTAGACAATGGAGAGGTTCTCTGAGGCTGGGGCTGAAGGGAGGAGATTGTAGGCTGTAAATCTTTAAACTTGAATAATTGGGCAAACCCCCCCACTTCTCATTAAAGGCTATCAGGCAGTTCTCTATAGGGTGCAGGCTTTTTGATAACTCCTACCCGATATGCTCTGTTATTAGGGCAACCAGATCAACAGGATCCTCCTCCTGCCTCTCAGCCATTCCTCTTTCGATTCCAGAGTTGTGGGGACCCACAGTACTCGCATGCTTGTTTTTTAAAGAATTGTCACCTCTCTTTCTTTTCCCTTTGACTGCTGGGATCTCTGACTCTGTCACACCAACTACAGCGCCCAATGAAACCTGCGGGAGCTCTGTCCTAGATAGATCAGTCAAGCGGGTGTCTGATATCTCCTGACAACCATTTCGCTTGATTCTCTGTTGGTTAGCCCTTGGGACTAACTGAGTTGTCAGCAGTAACTGGGGTGGCGAGGAAGAGGTGTCCGAGGAAGCTGCAATGGACAGTCGCCATTAAGCAGATTTAATCTCCTTTTCTATGACTCCAACTGCCTTTTGTAAGAAGGCATCTAGTGTATTATTAGCTCTAAACCTGTCCTGTAAAGTTGAAATTTCCTGTGGCCCATCTTTTTCCAAGTAGCAAGAGCATAGGCAACACGATCAAAGATAAACACAGTTGTCATAGCTTTTACAGAGTCATTAACTTGCAGCAATTAGAGAATGTAGACCTAATTGTCAGATGAAGTGTCACTTACTATAGGCTACTGTAGGTGAGTGTGTAAACATGTTAAAAAACTTTGCCGCCCAAGCCGGAGGGTTCAAAGGCCTGGGAGAGACCAGAGAGGGTCAAGGGCCGCCAAGAGACCGCAGTGGCTCCAGCAACCAATGCAGCTCCAGCAACTGCCATACGAACAGGAAGCCCCTCTTCCACCTGTCTCTCCACCGGTCTCTCCTCTGCTAGTTATCCTTAGTGTCTAAAGCTTGTGTCAGTGTGTCAGGAAAATTATTGTTCAAGCTTAAAACAGTGGCGCAGTAAGCAATATTCAAGTTCAAGTCAAGTCGGGTTCTTGGTAATAATGAAGTTGATTTAAGTCAAAAAGTTGAGTCCATTGATTAAATATGTGAAAAAATAAAAAAAAGCAGAGATCCAACTGTTGCAGTACTTGCATCCCCACGAAAACGTGGTCAAAAGAGGGCACAGAGTGGACAAGAAAAGACAAAGGGAGCGATTACCGGGCCCTTGGCGGGAGGAAGCTGCACCGGCCTAATGCCAGCAACTTCCACGCCGCTCTGAAGGGACCCATGGCTCTAAGCCTCACCTCCGTCCACATTGCTGCCTCGTGCTGGCAACTGGCAGCCCGGCAGAAACCTCCAACAGCCCACTGGCAGCCGCCGCCCTTCTGCAGCCATCTGCCGCCACTCTATTTCCTCTTCTCCTTTGTGAATGCATGTAAAAACATTTTTTAAGAACAGACAGTGGTCGCACAGACCACTGCCTACTCTTAAAAAATGAAAAGAAAACTTTTCATGTTTCTTTTTTAAACACATCCCCTTTACCTTTAAGGAAAACTGGCTACATAAAAAAAAAAAAAATGCTTTATTTAAAAGGAATCACAGACATGGTGAGCTGCTGAGCCCAGCAGGCCATCATCCCTGTGATTGTAGCCATTCACAATGGGTCGCAAATTGTGTCCTACCTTATGAATATTAATGAATAGTAATGAGGTAGGTTGATTTGCAAGCCATTGGGAATCGCTAAATGAAGCTCCTGGAGTTTCATACATTCAAATAGTGATTGCCTAATTGTGATTCACAGAAAATAGCAATTAGGTAATAGCTATCCACATAAATGATACATCTAGCCCCTAGTATCTGGTCTTGGTTGGGGATCACACGATCATCCACCCCTGGTATTGTTGCATATGCAACGTTTTTTTCAGCACTTAAGTGAAAAGGAATATTTGGCAGTCTATGCCTTTGGCAAGGGCTTGCTATCAGCCGAAGCCTTCACAGCAGCTACTGTTTCATTATCGAGTCTTGTATGAGAACAAGTAATGTCAGCAACAGAAGACGTGGCAAATGCTGATTTGGCTGCCTCATCTGCCAAAGTGTTTCCCACAACGTATACTCCAACACATGGGTGACCCAATGCAAGAACTACATGGGCATTTGGTAGCTTGCCTTTAAGAACTGCTACCCTCCCTCACAAAAAATTGTGTTTGATGGTGTTCCCTTTGGAATCTCCAAACCCATTTTGGCACTAATAATGCAACTATTCTTTGAAGGACTGGACACAGTAGCACGAATCACACACAATTATTGTAGAATGTTCAGGATTTGTGTGTTCCAGTGCCAAAATCAAAGCCTTAAGCTCTGCAAGCTGTGCAGTGCAGTGCCCTAAGGTCTGCGTGTAGGTATGATGAGGGCCGAATGTACCATCCCTCACTATCCCAATCACGGCTGCAGAAGAGGCAGAGTTTTGGTGTTTGGTACCTACTGCTGGTTGAGCTGAACAATCAGCGTAAATGATGATGCAGTATTGTTCAAGAGGATTTGGTTATCCAAGTTCATATTGAAGGAATTCTTGCGTCTGTAGTTTTGGATCAAAAACATAATCAACATCAGTGGCCGTGAGAGACGTTGCCCATCGGATCGAACGTGGATATAACTCTTATTACAGCCATCTGAACAGCAGTCAGAATGTTTTCACTGGGCATAAAACTCAGCGCTAGAGCATAAATGTGATTTACATGCTATTGGTGTGATGTCATCTTCATTGAATGTTACATAGGTGAACCCGATTGCACTAGGATTTACCATGAATACCAAGTTTGTTTTGTTGTCACATGTGTGTAAATGTTTAGCTTCAATCATGTCCTGTTGCAATCCTCTAAGAATGTGTACATGTTCAAGTGTCCAGGGTTTACTTGAAAAGTCTGGACATATTAGGTCACAAAGTGGTTCTATGCATTGTGCAAAAGCTGCAATGTAAGTACTGCTAAAGTTGAAATAGCCCAGCAATGATTGTAGCTTTTTGATGGTCCTTGAAGGCTGTAATTGTGCGTACTTTTCTAGAAAGGGGGGTACCAAACTCTTTCCCTCATCTGATAACTCATATCCCAAGAACAGGACACTGACAAAAAGCAATTTTAGTTATCTTGAAATTAAACTTGTAGCCCAATTTGGCACATCCCATAACAATGTGGTCCACCCGTTTTAGGTGTGTTCTGAGGTCTTCATCTGTGAGGTAGATGTCATCTACACAGGACAATGCCTTGGGGCCAATAGCATGCTGTATTGATGTTACATTGCTGAGAACAATCCTGGACTGTTCTTATACCCATGAGGGAGTTGGGCAAATTTCCGTTGAGAGCTGAGCGCACAGAAGGGACTGAAATCTCAACTTTCAGACACTAAGTTTCAGCAGAAAAAAATGTTGGGTCACACAGTGCAAGTGCAGACTCGCAAGCTCAGTCTGCGCTTGTGCTGTGTGGCCCATAACTGAGCTGCACTTTACACTCTGCCCAAAATGAAGACAACATTTGCCCTACAACAGGCTTTTCTTTCTGCTGATCAGCGGTGTGGAACTGCTACAAGCTTCTGCTGAGGGGCTGCACTTGCGGCAGCTCTGGATCCAGGCTTCCCTCCTTTCACTGTCCTCAACAGCCCAAGGGGGGGGGGGGGGCAGAAGGAGGCAGAGAGCCAGGCCTCTGGCAACTGGTACCCTGGACCCAGGTCAGACCCGCATTTTGCTTTCTTTTCTATGTGCACATAGGGGCAGGCACTGGACATGGACAGTATTTCAATATGAGGGGGGTCTGTGCTTGGAAAAATTGAAACTTGCAGTCAGTGGGAAGTGGTGTTATGGGGTACGGTGCTGAGGGCAGCAGGTAGAGCTGGAGACTAGGGGAGCATCAGCTGCTGAGTGGTAGTCCACCATCCCCTGCCAGATAGAGATGTGTGTGTCCTGAGAGAGTGCCTTAGAGCCCAGTGGCAAGCAAGAATAGGCACTTTGTGAAAATACTATGCTGCTCGTGGTGAGCTGGTTGGCTGCTGCTAGTGCTGGGCCCTAAAAAAAGGGCGGTCTGAGGCAGTGTGTAAGTGCAGAGGCAGCGATTGTAAGGCTGGTACAAGACAGGGAGTGTGCTTGGCTCTCCGTAGCAAGTTTGTTAAGGAGGGCAGTTAGGATGGAAGTCTGAACATGTGGTTGAGAGCAGCAGGCTCCAGGCTGATGGGCTGTGTCAGCACAAGAGAGGCCTGAAACAGCACCTTTTGTTGCCTACGGCATACCACACTGGCCTGAATGTGCCTGATCTCAGAAGCGTTAAGCATGGTAGGGCAGGTGGCATTCCACCACACGGAGAACTCCATGGAATTCCATCCAGATTTTAGCCAACTCCCCAGAATTCCACGGAGTAGAACTTCATGAGCTCTGCCCATCCTTAATTTTGTATGCAAATGTGCATGTGTGACTGATAAGGTGTCTGTAATCTAAGACTACTCTATACGAATCATCTGGCTTACTTACGGGAAACAAAGGGTTATTCATTGGTGATTAGCAGGGTTCAGTCACTCCCTGGTATTCAAGTTGTGAGATTATTTCTCTCACTGTTTTTTTAGCCTCATGTTTAATGAGGTATTATGGTTGAACCTGTGGTATTGACCTAAACGGTATTACATGGTAGGGAGAATTGTTATCCCACCCTAAATGGTTGGGGTATAGCACTGGAGCCTGCACCAATCCCTAATCTATGGAGTAGGCTTCTTTTAGTGTATTTGCAATGAGGACTGAGAAAGAAGGCAAAAAGACCTCTTCCCCTAGTGGGAGATTATGGACAAACTCAGGTGGCCAATCTTTTTCTGCCAAAAGGATGCCATAACTAAGTGTAAATCTTCCCCAAACTATAACTTTAATAGTGCACTCTATGTCTTCCTCTATTTGTATTTTTAATTTATAAACCATGTTGAGTGTGGAGACGTGCCTGCCCCTAGTTTCGACTTTAAGAAAGTTGTTAGTTGCTGTCACACCCAGAAGCTCCTGAAGATTTTGGCAAACTATTGTTAACTTTGCCGCACTGTCTAGCAGAGTCACTGCCCATGTCCTGTTTTTCAGTAAGGTTCTCAATATGTGAGTTTATTTTCGCTGAGATCGCCGCAGCCTTTTTCTTTTTGAATTGGGGTTTCTGTTGTGGATGTTTTTCTTCCTTTTTCATTGAAACTTTGGATGAGCGTTGTGAATCTTTTCTTGGTTCACATACTCGCTTCGGTGATCTGACCACCTTCCTCTCTCATTGTCTTTGTCTCATGAGTCTTGGAAGAACAGATGTTGGTGAGTGTTAGTATATTTGTATCTATTGGGAAATTTTAAAGTTTCCCTATTTCTAAGATCACAGCATTTCTCAGAGGTCTCCGAACAGGGAAATTCCCCTCTTTCTTTTTTATTATATTTATTTTGTTTTTGTTTATTCCAGCGTTTTTTAGAACCCTATTGTGCTTGTTTTGTAGCATCCTTATTGGATTTACCTTCTAGTTGTGGTTTACCTGGTCTGGTTTCCAGACTATCCCTACCAATACCAGTATAGGTTTTGATGATAATCTTAGGCAGCTTGCGTTCTTGTTCCTGTTGAGGAACATCCCGGAGCCACTGGTGTTCTGCCAATGCTGCTGCTTCCCCTTTTAAGTTACTTGCTATAATGGAGGACACTATTGCAAAATTGCCCATTAATTGCATCCCCAGTTCCAGGGCTGGGGCTGCCTCATATTCATCTTCAATCTGAACACTTCTGGAAGATTTGCAAGTGTTGGTGTACTGTGTGGGGTAGTTTAGAGTGCGGATAAACTGCACCCCATGTGGCACAATTGTCCACTAAGGGAGCTATTCTGAAGAGAAGCATATTGTGAGAATTCTGTTTATCTTGGGGTCACTGCTTCTAAGGCGCTTACTTTTTTGTGCTAACCAAAATGGGATTTCTTCATGTTTTGTGGGTACCTTACCTGTTATTGAATACACAGTCACAGGAATTATTCCTGTGGTAGGCAAATGTGGCTGCGCTGGAGCAGCCCTTGCTGGGTGGTGTTTAAGGTCCACATTATGAATTGTATTAAGCGTCTATAAATTTCTACTAAATGACTATACAAGTGGCATATGTCCTCCACTTGTAAGTTTCATATAGTAGGTGTGGTGCATATGTGCCTAATTCTGGCCACATAGGACCTTCATTAGCTAAAAGGACTTATTCTAACATTTTGTGGAACTAGTGGTAGGGCACCATCAAGCCAATTATGGTATTCTTGAAAGGTTAATGGTATTTCTAAATATGCATATGGTCCGTATTGTGCATGTGTATTTGCTTTTGTGCAATGCTAGAATGTGCATATGTGTTACTATCTGCTGCTGAAAAAAGTTACCCAAGAATAGAAAATGTCTGTTCTGTATGCTTTGTGTGCCTCTTCTATGACTATGACCTCTTCCTCCTCAGGGGTGATCCTCGTTGTGTGAGAGACAGTCTCATGTTTGCTGCATTTGCTACCTGTTTGAAAAAATGGTCAGTTCAGAGATAGAAACACCAGTTATGGGAAAATGCTATTTTAGAGTTCAAGCTTGAACAACCTGCAGCCTAAGATAGGTACTAATTATTTAGCTGAGGAGGCTATTGCCCTAATACCATGGACGTCTCTGTACAAGGTGATTAGGGTGCCTTAAGCATGCAAAGAGGCAGAGATACTTGGGAGGTCCGTAAAGTTAGTGCCCAAGCAACATTGGTGGCGCCATGTTGTAGGACTTTCACCATGGGTACAAGACTGCTGGTTTCTGGCGGCAGCACCACCACGTGTGGGGGACTGAGTCTTACCCCACACTGTCTGATAGCTGTCGGTCTAACCCTTTCGGCTAGCTAGCAGCATCTCACCAAAACCTAAAAGTAAAGCCGATTTGTGGCAGACTGACGCATGGAACTCTGTGACTTCTTTCTCTGAGTTACACAAGCCTCATACATGCAATCACAAACAGAAGCAATACATTTATTGAAGCAACTGTTTTCTAGGTAAAGAGGCACGAATTGTGATTATTAGAAAAATGAAACACAACAGTATTATCATTGTGACCAGAAACTGAAACAGATTAAAAAGTCCCAACGTTCTGTCACATAAATGAAACTAAAATCCCTACCTGCACTACTAAAATCTACATAAGGGCATTAGCAGTGTTAGCTCTAACCTACCCTTACTAGTATCTAGGGCTCAGTCCCATCCCCATAGCTAAATAGTCAGCAGGAGGTGCTTGTTAGTCTGCTGGCAGTCCTTCCAAGTGGATGGAGTGACGAGGCCAAGCTCAGCTGAGCTGCGACAACATGATACAACATAAAAGGGCTGGCTAAAATGTTCCCCTTTAACCTGGTTTGTGGCAGCTTGTTATTTTATAACAAAACATGTTGTTGTCTTGAGAACTGCCCTGACATGATTATGTGTCTTTTCTACGTAGGGTAGACATCGTACTCTTGGACAGGCAGTACTCTCTAAATAATCATGCGCAGCCTTGGGCAGAGCACTAGATAAAATGTCATGCAAAAGAACTAATAACAAATTTTGTGTGGGTTGGCAACTGATAAAAATAATAAAACTTCACAGCTAACATGAAGCCTTGCTAAAACAATAACAAGAAATACATGAAATTAACTAGGCAAAAGAGCACAGGCCTACTGATAGACTAAAAGTGCCCATGCAAAGCACTAAAACAGCCCTCAAAAGGCTGGGGCAAGAGAACTGGCAAGCCATTGATGTTCATAATTCTCCAGCTTGGGAGGTCAGATATTTCATGAAGGAGAGAAAGTTGGGGGGTTTGAGGAATCAGGAAGGAGCTGTGACAGAGATTGTGTCTCCCGACATTCATCCAATATATGGCCAGTTCCAGTCAAGAACTTAAATCATGGAGGTTGCAATGATCAGTGGTAATTTTCCAGTAGGCATCATGAGGTAAGATTGTGGCCCTTATGACCCTCCAGGGAGACCAGTACCTGGAATCCTGGAGGAACCAGTTGTGATCCAAGAGAACATTTTCCCAGTCTTCCAGTGAGTATTCATTGCCAAGGAGTGTCTGCCATGTGAATCTGGTCATGTTCAAGATGGTGCCATAGTGTAGCATTTCAATAAGTACACCATACAAGCCAAAAACCACTTCATGACATTGGCCTAATGCACTCAAGAAGTGAAAGATAGGTCACTGTGGCAGCTCATTGGGTGGCATATCACATGCAGCACAGAGGCAGTGGGCTAGTTGGCGATACCATGAAAGGTCAATGCTCCAAAGCTTGAATTTTCACTGAAGTACACCGAATTTCTTGAGAAGCCCGCTATCATACATCTGATCCAGGCATTTAATGCTGCAATCATACCAGGGCATGGAATAGAACAACTGCCACTTATAGGAACAGTCTCATTGTGTCACAAAGGAGCTTTGTGATGCATTAATATTGGGACTTTAATTGGCTTGTGAGTCTTTCTCTAAGGCACAACCTTTCCGGATACTATTGGGTTTTAGGTGACCACAGGGTGAGATGTGGTAAGATAAGAGAGAGGAAACTGGTTAAAACAGTTAAGAAGGCAATGCGCCAGTAGCACTCACGGTGGATACTCCCATTCAGGACTCAAATACGAACCTAGTTTGGATAAATGGAAAGCAAGGCTGTAGGACATCATGTGGGGGTGTTGTAAACCTTCGACAGATGTATCTACCCACAGACGGAACAGTTGAAGCCTTGCTTCGCAAGCACTCCAAATATATCACTGTATATCTGCTTCAGTGCTCGTCAAGAACTTGTGGGGAATTTGTAAGAGAACATACAGAATAGATAGTTGAAACAGGGCAGCACCATCATTTTCACTAACTGTGCCTTCCCCCAGAGGACAAATTGACACGTGCTCACGTTAGGAAGTCTCTATTAGTGTGTTTCATCAGTAGCGTAGTATTATCCTCAACCATGCAGGAGAGCCCCCATTGATGTAAATTCCCAGATAGCAAAACCCCTCCGAGACCCATCTCGGGTGCAGGCATTGTGGTAGCCGAGACACAGGAAGAGCTTGGACCAGTTGATCTTGTAACCCGATGTGCAGGATAAATCATTAATGAGAGACATCATCACAGCTATGGAAGATCAGAGGTGGGACAGAAGGAGTATGATGTCTTCAGTCTAGAGTGGAACCTTTATCTTACCATCTGTGGCCAAGAGCCCCTTCACCTCTTGAGTCAGTTGAATTACCACCACAAGGGGTTCCAATGTGAGGAGGAAGAGAAGTGTGGAACAAAGAGCATCCTTGCAGTATGCCATGGCTGATCTGGAAGGTGTAGGAGATGAAACCTCAACAAGTGACTTCTGCTGATGGGGCATCGTAAAGGAAGCAGATCTTGCATATAAAGTCCTCACCCAGACCTATGTGAGACATGAGATGGAAGAGGTACTGCCACTCCAGACAGTCAAACAATTTCTCCATATCTGAGGAGAGCGCCAGCATCTCAGCTGGGTAGTCCTTGGTCATCCATAAAAGTTAAGCTAATGTCAGCAGCTGGTTCTGGGACCTATAGCCCAGGATAAACCTCAATTCATGAATAAGATGGGAGAGCACCTTACCAAGGTGTGTCACCAGGATTTTTGCCATAATATTTAGATCCCTGTTAAGTAAGAAGATCGGCTGGTAACTGGCACAACCCAGAAGGTCCTTATTGTCCATAAGGAGGAGAATAATAGGTGCTCTATTAGACATACCCCAAGGGAACCATTCATCTAGGCCTCTTGAAAAGCTTGGGTCAAATGGGAGTTTTGGAGATCTTTTATCACCTTCTACAACTCTCCTCGGAACCCATCCTTCCCTAGGAACTTTCACGTGGCATTTCCTTCATTGTGGTTCCCTCTTCCTGTGTTTTGTATGTGGACAGTGCAGATATAGCTACCTCATCCTCTGTAAAATCACTGACCAGGAGAGTGCACCCTTTCTCAGTTAGGACAGACAAGTGTGTAGCACCTGGGAGTCATCAACCTAAGCAGAGATGTTTCCCAGGTCTGAGGCATGCAATAAGAGGCAAAGTGGTTCACAATGTCTTTGGGGTGCACAAGGAGGTGGCCCATCTCATAGTAGATCACAGACATAAGCAATTGAGATTCCATCTGTCTCAACTGGATAACCATCAGCCTTCCAGCCTTCTCTCCATTACCATATTGGCACAACTGGACTTTAAACTAAGCCTTTCCAGCGGCTGCAATGAAGAACAGATTTGTGCCAATTTTGGCAAATTCCAGCTGCTTCTGTAGAGCTGGTTTAGGAGTCAAGATTTGTCGCTCTGTAATGGTACAGATTTGAGACTCCAAAAGGCAGAAGCCTGTGTGGGCCCTGCATTTTGCCAGCGCTAAAATGGTGCATAATCCTCCCCCCGAGGGTCACATTGTCTGCCTCCCAGAGACCCCCATGTGAACCAACTCACCCTTGATTGTCTGAAAAGTACAATTGAATATGATTACAAAGCTGTTCCTTGCTCTCAGGCAGCTTTTAGGCAAATGCCTTCATATGCCAGCAGGGGAGGTGATATTAAACTGTGGTCAAGCCCTAGGAGAAATGGGGTATGGTCTGTAAGACCTGATTCCAAGATATCATAATGGGTGACGTGGGATAGGAGCCTGCCATGGAAAAGATAGTAGTCAATATGTAATAGAGTCCCATGGGGGAAAGAGAAAAATATGTAATCCCTATCAGTTGTTTGTGATAATCACCAGATGTCCACCAGTGCATGGTCATCAATACGGTCTCAAAGACGTTCCAGCAACAGGATCTTCATATAGGCTAGCATGTCGGCCTTCTTCTCCCTCTCAGGGACCCCATAGATGCAAAAATGACCACTTCTTGCCCTGTTCACCAAATCTGTGACTTTGAGGCAAAGGAACCACACATCCCCGAAATAGGAGGGCAGAAGATTCCTTGCCTCCTATTTGCTGATGACACCTTGCTGATATCCCAAACAGCTACAGGCCTTTCAACCCTGCTTTCGAGGTTCATGGATTTCTGTAATGACCATGGCCTGGAAATCAATCGATCAAAAACTAAATGCATGGTGTTTGGGGATAAAAAAGGCAGGATGCGGTGACCTATTTACTTAGAGGGTGCCACGCTGGAAAGAGTTGGTGATTTTGACTATCTAGGTCTGGAACTAGAAGATTCACATAAGTGGCACTCTCATCTCCAGAAAGCAAACCTCAGCTTGAAACAACGGGCGAGTGGTATCGTAAGATTTGCAGCTAGATCTCCTAGCTTCGCCATGACGCCCGCAATTGAAATATATAAATTGCAAGCAAGGATGTGGGCCCTTTATGGAGCTGAACTGTGGGGCCATTGCAATCTAGATGATTTGACAAGGGTGGAAAACTCTTTCTTAAGGATGTTTTTAAGAGTTCCCTCCAGTACCCCAACGCTTCCTATTCAAATGGATCTAAATTTGCCTCCCATTAGCCAGATCGCTGCTCTCAGGCCTCTGTTGTTTTGGATTCGCCTATGGTCACTAGATTCTCTTACTCCCTATAGATGCGGGCTAGCTAACTTGATGGACAATAACACTAGTTTAAAAATCAAGTGGTGTGCGTATGTAGAACGGACCTTCGTAATACTTGCTTTGGGGTCATACTGGAAGGATCCGTTATCTATTCCAAAAAATGCAACGCAGACTCTGAAGGATGCATTTTGGCTTAATGTCCAACTTACACAACTGTCTGCAGTCTCATCATCATCTATGACTGGCAGTTTTCTAAAAATCAAATGCCACTATGAATCTGAGCAATATATGGACACAGTACTTTCCCCACGTGCATGTGCATTGTACACCAGATTTAGGATAGGTTCTCTTCCTCTGCGCATCCTAACGTACAAGTGGACTAATACTAGTTGCACCTCTAAGATGTGCCCGATGGGTTGTGTCAGGGAAGAATCCATAAACCATGTCCTCTTTCAATATACTGCAGACCATAAACAGAGGGCTCGTTGGATTATTCCATTATGTAGAAAAATGGGTTTTAGGAACTGTCTATTGCCTCTGAGAGTTTTTAAATCGTATTCATCTGTTTTAGTGGCTTGTTGTTTGGAAAAATATTTAGAATCTATTTGGTATTGCAGATTGAATATGCTAAAAAAAATAGGGGAAAATTTAACAATAGACGGGAGTGGTCACTGATGAACTCACTCGTGAATTCCAATGTATGCATTTATCAATTTCTTATTGTTCAATGAATCTTTTATGTTTATATATTCTTATACCTTTTAAATAGAAATGTTTTACTTTTATCTTATTTATTGTGTCTAGTTAGGTATGCATTTGACTCCTGATACCTATCATGACAATTTTTGCATTTTGCACTATCCCACAATATGGTATGAATTTTAGAGGGAAAATGTTTATGTTTAAAGTTTTTCATGTAGTTTAACGTTTTACTTCTGAGGATTTTTATACATAGCTTGTTTTTTTGTAAAATTATGAATTTGTGAACTGTGGTGTGCTTTTATGGTATTTATCTTTACCGAAATAAAGCTAACGAACGAACGAACTACACATCTCAGCCCCATTCTGGAAAGCAATCATATTATGGTTCAACAGCATCCAACCGTCAGTCCACCATGTCTGGTTGCGAGTGGATGGAGTGCAATGACTTCACTTTGCATGCAAAGTCAGCTATTTTAGCATCCATAGTAGTAAGGGTGGTGCCCAGAGCCCAGATTTCCTTGAGGAGCATCTGCATGTTCGCATCTGCTAGGGTCAGAGTCTGACTCTTCAGGGACATCTGTGACCCACTCACTGAATCTTAGAACAGGAGCTGGCGGGCCGGTTGTTTGCGAGATGACATACGGGAGGATGCTGGTGAGCCGGGTCTGGAGCATATTGTAATAGACACAGATAATCTCTTGCAGACCAGCAAAGCAAAATTATCAGGATGGATGCAAGAGGCATAAGGTCACAGAGTGAATTGAGATCCGCACACTCTGAGTCACATTCAGGAGTCACAGGGAAGAAGATGCTAGGTCAGTCATGCAGGCCGTATGAGATGGGGGAAGAGTAGGAGATGAAGACCAAGGGGCATATTTACAAGAAACTGGCACTTCAGCACTGATGTGCCAGTTTTCTTGCATTGCCCCTGCCCTACTTAATAGCACCATGGGTGCGTTGTATTTACAATGTGGCACACCATGGAGGTCGTTAGGACAATAGCATCAGAATTGTTTATTCTATTGTGACGCTTTACTGCACTAGCATAAAAAAATATTGATGCTAGTGCAGCAAAGTGCTAGGAGCTCTATAGGTTACTATGGGTGCGTCATTTTAACGGCTGCTATGAGCAGGCATTAAATATTACTCAAAAAATGGTGCAATGAAATGTAAATTTTACTGCACCATTTTTGCAGGCCTCCTAATGCTAGAAGCACCCCTTTGCATACATTATGCCTGACGCAGGCATAATGTGGCGCAAGGCGGTGCTTTTTAAAGATAGTGTGGCAAAAATGGCTCCTTAACGCCACATTAGCATAAAAAAAAAGTCCACCAATGTGGCGTAAGGAGACGCTAGGGGCTTATAAATGTGCCCCCAAGTGTGCACACTCCACACTGGTGTCAATACTGTGAGCTGGCTACTACACCAATCCTTGTGGATGATGCACCATGCAAACTTAGACCAGGCCGCCCATGGGCGACATGGTCCCCGGATCCAATAACTAGGAAACATTACCTTTATGATAGAGTCATATTGGGGTCTCAGTGCACCAGGCCCACTGTTCCACCATCAAGATGGCCCCAGGGAACTGGCCTGGCCCAAATGAATAGCAGCCTCCGGATCCCACTTACAGTATTTCTGGTAGAGGTCTAACAGGGCACATTTGAAAGCATGTCGATGGGATACAGCACAGGGGTGGACCTGGATGAAGTTTCCTTACAAATGCAGTGCTAGTGTTCCACCCAAGAGTGCTCACCTGAACAAAACCACTGGCACAGGCAAAGTTTGTTGGCAGTCACCAGTGCAGCCTGTAGGGGAGAGATACTGGTCATCAAGTAGCCAACAGGCAGGGTTCTGCCCTGGAATAGCAAGAGGTAGGGGCAGGAGGGTATCCAGTCACTCTCTGCCAGACCAGCCACTAATGCTAGGCCACGGGGACAGGAGTACAGAATGTAGTTCCGCTGCAGTCTGTGGGAGGACCATTATTGGCAGATGGATGAGTAGGCCCCCATCCATCCCATTCAACAGTAGGCTGCTGCTGCAGAGACGCAGGACAGTGGGCTGGCCTTCATCATGCATCAGAGGATAAGGCAGTATGCAGTACATTGGTCCAATTGTCACTGATATAGGTGGTCATTCCAACCCTGGCGGTCCATGACCGCCGGGTTGGAGGACCGCGGGAGCACCGCCGACAGGCCGGCGGTGCTCCAATGGGCATTCCGACCGCGGCGGTAAAGCCGCGGTCGGACCGGCAACACTGGCGGTCACCCGCCAGTGTACCGCCGCCCATTGGAATCCTCCAAGGCGGCGCAGCTAGCTGCGCCGCCGAGGGGATTCCGACCCCCCCTACCGCCATCCAGTTCCCGGCGGTCCGCCCGCCGGGAACCGGATGGCGGTAGGGGGGGGTCGCGGGGCCCCTGGGGGCCCCTGCAGTGCCCATGCCACTGGCATGGGCACTGCAGGGGCCCCCGTAAGAGGGCCCCTAAATGTATTTCACTGTCTGCTGCGCAGACAGTGAAATACGTGACGGGTGCAACTGCACCCGTCGCACAGCTTTCACTCCGCCGGCTCGATTCCGAGCCGGCTTCATCGTGGAAGCCTCTTTCCCGCTGGGCTGGCGGGCGGCCTGAAGGCGGCCGCCCGCCAGCCCAGCGGGAATGTCAGAATTACCGCCGCGGTCTTTCGACCGCGGAACGGTAACCTGACGGCGGGACTTTGGCGGGCGGCCTCCGCCGCCCGCCAAGGTCAGAATGAGGGCCATAGTCTGCAGATGGGGAAACATGAGAGTGTGTGCCCCAACAGCCAGAATAGAGCTCCTCATGGCAACAGGTGTATCATCACCATTCACCAGGTCAGCAAATGCATCTGAAGGCCCCAGAGGTGGCAAGTCAAGAAAGCAAGGCTGGCACCACAGCAGAGTTCTTTCAGGGAGAGGCAATTAAGGTCGACCCAATCTGTGCCCCGATGACGTCCCCATACCTGTGAAAAACCGCTCTGAGTACATCTATCCCTTTATCTCTATGCTGCTGTTGTCTCCTGGAGAGCAGGTCCTCTTATTGTGAAATCCCTCTCTAGGTGCAGGTTTCTCCATGTTGTCCATTCCCAGTGAAATCCCTTGGAGTGTACTATTCTCACTTATTCTGCTGCTATCACAGGGTGCTACTGTCTTCTCACTCTGGCGCTGTCTCTCAGGCTCTGCCTTTTTTCTTTTAAATGCTTTTCAGTTACTACTTGGTCTCTCTCCTCATGGTACTGCGCTTTGTCATGATGCTGCCTTTCTTTCTGCTCCAGTCCCAGACAGCCACCCATTCTCTGCTGACTCCTGGGTGCTCTCCTTTCCATATGCCAACTCCCTCAGAGTGATTTTCTGTCTTCTGTCTCAATGTGAAAACCTTCACTGGGTGCAGTGCTCTCTCACTGTGCCACTGCCTCTGAACAACAGTTATCTTTGGGCAATTACAGTCACTCACGGTGTGGATGTTCCCCTCCATACAACACCGCTTTCAGGGCACTGTGGAGGCTTCTCCTTCATGGTGCCTCTTTTTTATATCCTATGGACCCTTCCTCTCAATGGGAAATGCCTAAAGGGCCTGCTGTTATGGCAGTTTCTAGAGTGTGGTGCCTTCTCTTATTGTTTGTTCCCTCACCATGAAACCCATCACAAGGAACTGCTCTGTTTTAGGGTACAGCTCCATCCCAGTTACATGCATTGGTGTCCTGTTATCAGTCGAGGAGATAGCTTTGCAAGTTGCTGCTGGTCTCTGTCTCATGCTCTCTCACCCTCTGATGCCTCTCTCACAGCATTGTTCTGTCTGTCCATCATAGTGCAGCAATCTCTCATGGAACATCCCCTTCTCTGGTCCCTCTCTGGGCACTGTCACCTTTATCTGCCTCTCAAGTAGTACAGCTTTGTCTTTCTGGGGGCTAATCCTCTCTAAAATGCTCTCAGATTGCTGTCCTGTCTGATGAGGTGGCTCCCCTGTGCACCTAACTCTACAATCAGGATATCTATTTCTTCCCAAATGCCCTTTTCCAAGGTGCAGAACCCATCCCTCCTCTGGATGCTCTTGTTTCTTTCTCCAATACATAATACATGGCTAAAAGAATGATGCTGGCAAATGGTTGCCATCATTGATCTACATCATTATGCACATAAAATAAACCATCAGATCTTTTGACTGTAGTTATTCACAGTTCTATTATTTTTTTGGAATATTTTTATTGGTGTTTTATCAACAGGCAAACAATAAACAACGTATCCCACAATACCCTCCCGCTACCCCATTCCCATGTGTCCGCTCCATTTCCTGTTTGTGGTCTTCCCAGCTGGCCACTGTTGTACTTGGTCACCCACACTCCCAGCATGAAACAGTTTGAGACTGTATAAGTGTCACTGATGCTAGTCCTCTGCTGCGTCCGATTCCTCTGAGGATGCAGTCTGTTCCCCAGAACCAGTCTGTGGGTTTTTCAAGCGATCCAGCAGGTAGTCCCATTGTCAAGCCCCATCCATGTTTCCCGCCCCTTTTATTTCTTCCTGGTGCAGGGCCCTTACCTCAGCTCCAGCCCATTTGACAAGTGTGTCTAGGTATCTGCGGGTCTCCTGGATCTTTCCAGTGCATTGTAATATCCCTCCTCGTGAGAATTAGTGCTAGATCTATGTATTTATTTGTAACTCTCTTCAGGTAGGGTCTGGGAAATCCCCCCAAAAGTGTCACTGTTGGGGTGGGCAGGAGTTTTCTACCCATTATCATTGCGATGTTGTTGAATATCTCTCCCCAGTATTGTTTCACTACTCTGCATTTCCAGAGCATATGTATTAGGTCAGCTTCTTGTTCTGCGCACCTAGGACATGCACTGTTTGTGGTGTTATACATTGATTTTTTTTTGTGGGGCTTAGGTATGCTCTGTGAAATATATACAGGTTAATCACCTTGAAACAGGCATTTCTGGAATCTTTGTAAACATGTGTTGTGATTTGTCCCCATTGTGAACCGGCTATGTGTTCCCCAGTGTCGGTTTGCCATTGGGTCTTACGTTTATATAGGGGGAGTAGAGTCTCTCTTTGTAATACTTTGTAGAGTGTTGATACCTTTGTCTTGTACCCCCCGGTTGTGCAGATGGTATGGCATCCAGCGTGTGTGGGGTGTTCCTTTGAGCCCTGTTTCCAGTGTCTTTGTATTAGTGCTATGAGAGCTCTGTGCGTGAGGAACAGCCATGCCGGGGTTCCATATTGGATCATTAAGACTCTGTATGTCATCAGTTCCCCGTCCTTGAAAAGGTCCCCCAACGAAGTGACACCAGTTATCTCTAGTTTTGTGATTCTCACAATGTTATTGCCTCCAGGTAATACAGTCAGGCTGGTCAAAGGGAGGTTCGGTGAGTATGGGAGTGTGGTTCGTGTGCGCTATAAGCTGCGCTTCCAGCAGTGGTTCAGGACTTGTGCAACCAATGAGCCCGTCCCCCGCCTCCCACCGGGTGTAAGGAGTATTCCTGCAAGGACTGTAGCGGGGAGCTCTCCTGTGTGTACCTCTGATTTGTTCGATTAAGCAATATGCCATTCCTTAGCTAGCCACTTGAGTTGCCCTGCTAAATAGTATAACTCCATATCTGGGGCTGCCAGTCCCTCTTCCGTTGTGGGCCTTTGGAGTTTATGTAAGGCTAATCTGTGACGTCCTGTCCCCCAGATAAAACTAGTGAGAATAGAATCAATTTCTCTGAAGATTGGACAGGGGATTATTACAGGTATGGTCGAGAAACCGTATAATAATCTTGGCAAGGCCACCATTTTCACCAGCGCTATCCTGCCTGTCACTAATAGGGGTAATTTCTCACAGAATTGAGTGTCTGATCTCAACTTCCGAATCACCTTGTTTATGTTGCCTTCTAATAAGCCTCTCATATCGTGGTGTATGTTAATACCCAAGTAACGAAACGTGGTCAGGGACCAGCCCAGAGGGTAGAAGAGTGATTTCTGCCAGTTTATGTGGAGTCCCGACATGCCCCCAAACCGCTCTAACAGAGCCATTGCTCCTGGTAGCTCCACATTCGTGTCCTTTAGGAATATTAGCATGTCATCCGCGTATAGCGCGATTTTGTGTGTCTGCTCCCCTATAGTTAATCCTTCATAATGCCCTCCGATTCTTGCCATCTGTGCCAGTGGCTCCATAGCAAGGGCAAAGAGCAGGGGTGACAGTGAACATCCCTGTCTTGTGCCCCTTCCAATTTTATACGAGCTAAAGATCATTCTGCCCATGCTAACGCGTGCTGTGGGGTTAGAATATAGTAATTTTGTCCATCCTAGGAACCCTGGGCCAAGGCCCATTTGTTGCATCACTATTTCTAAATAATCCCATCTGAGGCTGCCAAATGCTTTTTCCATATCTACCACTATTATTGCTGCTGTAGTAAGGGTTGGGGAACCCGATTGCAATATTTTAATTAGTCTCCTGGTATTTGTGGCAGTGCTACGATTCGGAATAAAGCCTGTTTGGTCTGTGTGAATCAATTGTTCCATGTGGGGCAACAGTCTTGTGGCAAGGATTCGGCTCAGTAATTTGTAATCCATGTTGAGCATGGATAGAGGGCAATAGGAGCGTACATTTGTTGCCGGGCGATCCTATTTTGGCAAGGGGACCACAATAGCTTCATTTGTGGATGGAGGCAGATTACCGGTCTCAAGTGCCTCTCTATAAAGGTCGCTCAGTTGCGGTGCTAGGAGATCTACATATGTTTTATAAAATTCAGCCGGTAGTCTGTCTGCTCCAGGTACCTTCCCTCTAGCCATCGCCTCCACCGCCGGCGTCAGCTCCTGAGGAGTTATCAATCCCCCCAACGTCTGTTGGTCATCCCTGTTCAAAGTGCGGAGCTGGGTATTTGCAAGGCTTCGTATCTGTTCGGGCTCTAGGGGCACCGCAGGGGGAGCATAAAGAGTCGAGTAGTATTCAGTGAAGCTAGTATTATTCTCGCCCTGTCCATGTAAGCGCCTTCCCACCGGGTCCACTATCTCCATCACCAGTGATTGCTGCCTTGGCGGTGCTGCGAGCCAGGCCAGCAATGCACCCGCTCTGTCTCCTTCTGTGTGCTGTCTAGCTATATATTTCTTATAATCAAAGCATTAAAGCTTTTCCAGAGCTACCGCTATTTTATTCTTAGTCTCGGATATGTTTGTGGCAAGTTCTGATTCATCTGGTCTGTTACGTTCCAGGGTTCTTAATTCTGTCTCAAGTTTATCAATTTCCCCCAACAGGGATTTCCTGACACCCACTATCCCTGATATGCATCAACCCCTTAATGTCAATTTGAAAGCTTCCGACTCTTGGGCTTGGGAGGATGCAGAGCCCTGGTTGTGCACAAAGTATTCTTTGATCGTGTCCCTGAGATTTTGTCGAAAGGCACTATCTTCCAGTGTTTCAGCATAGAGCCTCCAGTCTGGTATCCAGGGGCGTTCCCTCTTCCAGTCTAATATGAGCAGTAGTGGGTTGTGATCTGATACGGTACAGCAGAGATATTCTGCACTTCGTACTGTACAGTTCACGTCAGGGCATGTCAAAAAGGCATCCAGGCGGACGTGCAGGTCATGAAGGGCGAATAGAAAGAGTAGTCCCTCTCTTGAGGGTGGAGGTGTCTCCAGGAGTCCATCAGGCCCCAGTCCCTTTGCCAGTCAGTGAAACCCTTGGCCATCTTGATTATAGGTGAATGCGCTGGGGGTGGGTGGGATCTATCTAAGTCAGTGTTTGCAATACAATTAAAGTCACCTCCCACGATTGTGGCCTGGGTTAAATGTGATCCCCACTTATGTGAAATTGTATTTAGGAAGGTGTTTTGGTCTTGGTTAGGGGCATAAATGCCCCCCAGGGTGATGTCCCGTACTCCCTGGTGGCCTGTCACTAGGACATATTGGCCCTCATTGTCTATGAGTGTTTCAGTTTTTTTGGAATGGGACCCCTGGTCGAACTCATAGCAGGACCCCGTGCATATGCTGAGTATTCTGTAGCGTATACTTGTCCTCTCCATCTCTCCGATATCGCTTTGACCTCCTTCCCTATAAGATGCGTTTCTTGTAGGAGTGCTATGTGTATGCCTCGCCTTTTGAGCTGGTTGTATACTTTATAACGCTTAGTTATGCTATTCAGCCCCCTGACGTTCCAGGTGAGAAGCTTATAATCTAATGTCCTATCCATGATCTATGTGGGTGTGTGATGTTTGGGTTCTGACACTTCTGGGTGTCCGTTTCTTATGTGACAACAGCCAGGAGTTAGGCCAGAGGGTCATGTAGCCTGGAGCTGGATCCCCTATTCTAAACTTGCTAACTACTAACAAAATTATTCTTATTATATACCAACTTCCTCTCCCCAGGACCGGTTTTAGAACTTTCTCCGTCCAAACCTTCCCCAATTGAGGAAACATTGTGTGTGTGGGCTGAGTCGAGACCCATGTGCTTATCCCATTGGCCTCCCCCAAACAAATTTTCCCAGTGTCATGTTCCCCCTCCCGGCTCCTCAGCGAAACTTGCAGTTATTGAGTAGTGACAAGATTTTGGGATCGTGTAGCCTGTCATCCGGCTTCTTTGTGTGCTGGATTCCCCAGGATCTGGCAAGTGTCATAATCTCATGATGCATGAAGCTCCCACAATGACCCTGCTCCGGGACACACCTCCTTGATTTGTGTTCCCCGGGGTACGTGGCAAAGTTTACTGTCCCTCAGATGATTTCGTCCGATGTTCTAGGCGTGATTCTTGGCAAATTCGCAGTCGAGTCTATTGATGAGCAAGAGGCACTATGGGACAGCGACTCCCGGTCTGACTGGATCTCCGATGGTTGTGGGGATGTGGAGCTCTCATTTCCTAAGGCCTCTACTGCTTTCACCGCTTCTTCCCGTTCTTCCAGTACCTGAGTGCGAGGGGGAGCAGTTCTCGTAAGGCGTCTCCTCCTCTTCCTGTGTGGTTCCTTTTGCGATTTTGTAGCACTTTCCGGATTTTCCTCCCCATTCGGTCCCAGGGAGTCCAGCCATTCTTGCGCTTGTTGCGGTAATGTGAAGAAGAGGGTATCATTGTTTATAATAATTTTTAGTTTAGCCGGGAACAACATGACATATCGTATGTCTCTATCTCTGAGTCGCCGTTTGATTTCTATAAAGTTGGCTCTCTGCTTTTGGGTATCCCTCGTGAAATCTGGGAAGATCATTATCTTCTGGTCCCCCATCATGATCTCCCCTTTCCTCCTTTCATTAGATATTATAAGGTCTCTATTTTAAAAGTGTAGCAGTTTTGCTATAACTGGGCGCGGCCTGGCCCCCGGGGGATGGGCCCTGGCTGGTACTCTGTGGGCACGCTCTATAGCAAAGTACTGCGATAAGCCTTCTGGGACTACCTCTCTGCGTATCCATTGTTCCAAGTATGTTTCCAAGTCTGGAGCTTCCTGCCTTCTCGGGGGAAACCAACCAGGCGCAGATTGCTTCTCCGTGCTCTGTTTCCGGCGTCCTCAGCACGCGCTTCCAGTGTTTTGATCCGTGTCGTCAGTTCAGTTATTGTTTTAGTAATCTTCAAGTTTTCCAGGGTAAGGCACTCCAGGGATTTTTCGTTGGCAATTACTCTGTCTGTTAGTTATCTGTGGTCATCCCTGAGAAGTGTCAGGTCCACCGAGAGCAAGTCTATTTTAAGTTCAAATGCTTCTCTGGACGCTTGAATTGCTTGCAACAGTGTGTCTAGCGTGGTTCCTCTGTCGGGTTCACCGGTCCCTCCCTCTCTCTGGGAGCCGCTTTCTTCCCCGGTTCCGTCTCTCTTCTTAGGTTTACCCTTTCTCGGCTGCCTTTTCAGGGCTGAGATCCTCTGGTCCTACACACCTGTTGTTCCACCGCCACTTGTTTCTTTGGTTACGTTGTGCTAGGTCTCCCCTCCAGTTGGATCCCTAGCGTATTGGATCAGGAGGCTGTCCACAGGGGCCCGATGCTTCAAATTTCTATTCAGGGGTTATTCAGAAGTGCTCCAGCGTTCAGTGTTGGTGTATGTACTCTTGGGATAGCTCTTGTGGGCCCAGCTTCGTGCTCCCGAGCCCGCGTTACAAATCCTAGGGTTGGCTCTTTGTCAGGGGTGTCCAGCAGGGCTCCATCCCCCCGGGTTCCTGGCAAATTCTCTGCTGTGGGGCTCTCACCTCCCACGTTCGTCCGTTATTGCGCTCAGTTATTAATAGGGATTAATAGCCCTACCACTGCGCCTCCAGCGCGGGGCCAGCCGAACCCCCTCTTCCGTTCCCCCCACCCCCAAGGTCGGGGGGAACTCTCCGCATCTCAGAGCTTTGAGACAGGCCCAGGGCAGCGCCCCGGGGCCAACACCTCCCGCTCGCGCCAGTGCGTTCTTGTCCTGCTGCTCTCCGTGCCCAGTGCAGGCTGCGGCAGTGCAGATGTAGGGTCCGAGTAGCTCTCCTCAGAACAAAAGAAGAAAAAGGGGAGAGGGGGAAATAGCTTTTCACCCCACGCCCAGTATAAGGCGTGGGGCCCGGGGACAGCAGCTCTGCGCCGCGTCTTCAGTGCGGTCTCGGCGGGCTTGTTTGTCGGCTCCCCCCACATGTCCAGGGCCGGGGGGGGGGGACTCACCACGTTTTAGTGCTCATGATAGGTCTGGGGTAGCGCCGCCAGGCCAGCACCGACACCTTCCACTCGCTCGATGTGCACTCCCACAGCACCCCCTTCGATGGTCCCGGCTACTCACGCGTGTGGTTCGGTCGGCCCCTCACAGTCGCCAGCCACGCCTCGCGAGATCTGCTCCTCACCACCAGGGCCCTGCTTCATTTACTGCGCACTCCAGTGCCCGCCATTTTGTCGGACGGCCCCGTCTCGCGGTCCGGGCCGTCCGCTCTGCTAATAGTGTCCGGACTACCCGCCACACGACCAGCTGGTGCTCTGGGGGTTCCCCCACTCACTTCAGCATTTCTCAAGTGAGAGCCGGGGGTCAGAGAGACAGGATTGGTGCATATTGGTTGGAGGCCGCCGGGAGCTCCGATTTATGCGTGCTGCCCCATTGGCCTCAGGCCACGCCCCCCTTATTCACAGTTCTAATGTTCCAAAAATGACTTGAAGAGCTAAAGCCATCCATAGTCCTCTCTGGTCCAGTTCTACCCCTCTCAAGCCAGTTACTGAACACCTGGTCCGGTCTGACCTTGCCAGAGGGCCTTTCAGCCACATTACCTGTACTACAGCATTGAAACCAGGGATGACCTGTGCTGCAGGTTCTGCCCTGCAGGGAACCTATACATGGGCCCCTCTGTTCCTATAATAATGTGTTTAATACTGCTCCCCAGTGAACCAGTGCTGTGACCTCACAGCCACAGAAACACATACTATTCTATTCTATTATATTCTCCCGGATTTTTAGAGCACATGGCTACCCATAAGGGCTTCCCAGCAAAAGCAAGACACAGGAAGCCTGTCATTCGAACCTAATTGATCAAACTAGTCTTTGATCATTTCCTAAATTTTTGTTCTGATTCCAATAGTCTTATTTTTTGTGGAAGAGAGTTCCTCAGTTTCAGGGCAATGTGGTCAAAAGAGCAATGACCTGCTCTCTCTTTCTTGATTCTGGGGACAATAAGTAGCAACTGATTAGTGGAACGTAACAATCTCACTGGCTTGTACAGGATAATGAGGTCCAGAATCAGTTTGGAACCTTTATTGTTGACTGCTTTATATATAAGGCATAGAGTCTTAAATTGAACTCTCTTGTCCATTGGGAGCCAGTGCAGCGCCACCAGTGCCGTTCTGGCTAATTGGTGTTTGGGTATTTTTGAAATAATGCATGGTGCAGCATTTTGTATGACCTGCATTCTTTTCAAGACTGATTTAGGGCTTCCAATATATAAGGTGCTCCCATAATCATACCATTCCTCTACATCTGCATGCTATCGGGAATCCATCTTACTATAGTCTTGCTCACCTCCAAATCCACTAGTCTGCACCCAGCCAACATACCCCACCAGCAACCAGTGACAATGCACATGGGTGCAGTACACCAATGGTCATGCTGGTTTTAATGCAGTCCCTCAAAAGGTCGATTTGAAAAGACTTCCTTGACCTGCAGCCATTTTGAGTGTGGCTAGCCTACATTAGGCCACACCCAAACCACAACTTTGTTTGGTATCCAGATGCTTTAGTGGGAGCTGGAGTTCCATGTTAAGGGTCCAACAATCCAAGACCAGTCAATGGAGGAAGATTTGCCCAAGAATTAACTTACCCATTTTTTATCTGCAGACTCCACTCACCCTTCTCATGACCTTCTGCTCAGAGAGATGAACCCATGAAAAGAAAAGGACATGTAAGAATATTTCTCATCTTATCACAAGGTAAAATGATCATAATTCAGGAGTGCACACAGTGCGAACCTTGGACGGGAGAACAGGTAATAGCAACAACAAGTAGAAGAGGTTCAGTGATATTGGTGCAGGAGTCATAAGAGTGGGTTCTAACCTATTATATTTGTTCCTTTCTCTAGAGCATTAATAAATAATCCAACTACTAACAACACAGAGACTACTTGGGGAGAGGCTGACCTTTAGGTAGGATAATAGGCTTTTCAAGAAAAGTGGATACATAAGGGGGTAGAAGGTAGTGTGCTTTCTTTTCACAGTGCCACAACAACACTTGTCCTCATCCAGAAGGGAACATCCTGAGACTAGTCATGACAGGACCTTGTCCCAGCCACAACCACTGACAACAACACTTGACCCTGTTCATTGCTTCTTCTCTTTCCAGCTCCCTTTTTCCTACTCTCCTGGTAATGGCCTCTATAGTACCCTTGCAGCGCTGGTCTAGGGCATTGGTGAAGAGGAGGGCCAGCCAGCTCTGTGGATGTGTCAAATGTGGCGCTGGGTCGTGCTCCATCATTTTCTTTTAAATCTAGTCCATAACGTCTATTCAATGGTAAAAAGATTTCACATTTTGTACATCTGTTAGCCTCAACCTATCAATTAAAAACAAATAAACATAAAATGTATGCAGAACAATCATGAAAATATCATATTATTTGACATAAATTGATAGGAGAAAAGGAGCAACTCGAAACGTGAATAGTGGGTTGTTAATTGCAGTTCATAGACCATGGATGAAATTAGGGTCACTGCTGGCTCAAGGGTTAAATATTGAGGAAATATTCAGCCATCACAGGCTTTTTTATCTCCTTTGGCAGAATGCCTGGTGTGCACATAGCATAGTATAAAACTACATAGTTAAAAATGGGTGCTGTTAGCCTCTACTCTGTCGATCGTATGAGAGAAATTTAAACCCCAGTCCTAGTACCTGTGCATAAAGTGGTGTGCGTACAAGCAAGATAAGAAAGTGAACAATAAAAACTTGTAAAGGAAACAATAAAACATTAATCTTTAGGTTGAATTATCAGACAGTTTTTCAAGTTTCCCAGATCTAATTATCCAAGCCCAACATAGATATCTAGATATGGCAAAGTCAACTTCTTCAGTGGTGTCACATCTCATGAGCCAAGCAGCCTCTCAAAAGTGAACTATACCAAAAAGCCTACAAATAGGAGGAATCCACCTCTTTCTTGGAGACTAATATCCTCGGTAGAGGAATAAGAAATGGTCCTCTGAGTCCAAAGTCTTTCAGAAAAATGGACAATAAGCCGAAAAAATGGGGTCTTCGACACATTTAGAAATAAATGTTTTAAGTAGAAGGTTGCCAGATCTAAACCTAATGTAAAGTGTGTTGGTATAGCTGGGGCTAATCCTGTCTAAGTAAGTCTCAAAGCTAGGACTGTGCTTGTGCTGGAGAAAGTTAGCAGTGAGATCCTCCTCCTTTTGGTCATTCTGACCCATCCTTATTTACAAGTTTCTAGGAAAGTGACACTTCATTGGCAAATGTCCAAAATATGCCAACATTGCTACGCCTGCTTAACTCAAGCATAAAAATGACTGAAGTCACTTTACACACTGGAATATGTATGTATTTCACTTCCCCTCTACTAGTCGTGGGTCCATACATGTGCCACTCATGGTGTAGGACCCCTTGACCAAGCTGTGACCATGGCACCTATGATTCTGTCATCCTCTGCAGCTAGGCTATGAGGCGTTGTGTATTGTTTTCAACGGACAGGCCAGGATTGTCATTTATCCATGGAGGAAGGGTTCCCCAAGTTCAGGCCTATGTATTCTAAGAGGACAGCAGGTAAGTACACATATAAGGTATGTAATACATTTATTTCCACTTCGCATTCCAACATATTATGTACTCACTTACATTACACTGTCACTCACTGTGTCACATATATTCAGGTCTCTGCATACACATATATACACTATGCCCACTGTAATGTAACACATAGCTATACTGCATGCATATCCTCTTACATCCAGGACCAATATAAAAGTGTAAATGGTGATATTCCACTATTTTACAGTCTTTTACGTTGGTCCTAAAAGATTAGGTCACCTGCATCATTTGAAACTGACTCAGCACCTCTAAATTTTTACGCGCCGCTGAAGTTGCGTCAGTTCTGAGGCCTCCAACTTCAGTGATGCGGCCAGTTTTGGGCAGAATTGTACTTCAAGGTACCCACAGATGCATCCGAGTTTCTGATACACTTTGGGTCCTTGTGTCATGGTCCCCCATATTGTAAATATGGGGCATCCATAGCAACGGATTCCTGCGCATCGCAACTGTTTTTGATGCATCGCTGGCGCAACGCTGCAATGCATCATTTTTTGTGAATGAGCCCCTATTTCTTTATGCATTGCAACTAGGTTATACCATATTTCTGACATCTTGGAGAAAGTACAAAGAGTTTTGATCTTACTGAGCCATTGTGTGCGAACCTGTCTATCAAGCTCAATAGGCTCAATTAGGACATTGTGGTAAGGGGCTAAATCAGCTGTTGTCCAAATGATACTAATGAATCACCCTTACTTGGTGCTAACTCAAAGCGGATAGCAATTAGAGGGGTGCTCGAAGACAAAATAAATATAGATCTAATAAATTCATTTTCAGCAAGCACCAGTGGGTAAGTATTACCCCGTAGCTTTGCTCCATAGGTTGCTCCAGCAAGAGCTGTGGCCCTATAAACTTCAAGCACTGGTGATATTGCAGCAATAGAGGTAGCCTTGAACTTGCTTATAATTGCGCCCTATATTGCAACATGTATTTGCTTTTTTATATCGGAGGCCCTCATGAGCTATTCACTCCCAATCTGACAGTTAGATAATCAAAACTTTTAACTTGTTCTATGGGGTCACTCTTAACATGCCTTAACTGAAGCTGTAGCAGAAGCTGTAGCAACTGCTGATTTTGCTGCTTCATCAGCCAAAGTATTTCCAACAACATGTATTCCTACATGGGTATTTGGTAGCGTCTCTTTTAGATCTGCTACTTTCCCCCACATGGGCCTGTGTTTATGGTGTTCCCTTTTGAGTCTCTGAATCCATTCTATTGCCAGTAATGTACGTATTAATTGAAGGACAAAACTACATATCACACACGATGAGTGTTTTTAAGTCAGGATCCGTATGTTCCAGTGCCATTAGGAGAGCCTTAAGCTGAGCCAGTAGTGCAGTGCAGTCCCCTAGGGTCTGTGTGTATGTGTTTGGAGAGTGGAACTGACCTTCCTTCATTATACCGCTCACCTCTGCGCAAGCAGCAGAGTATTGGTGTTTTGTGCCTACTGCCAGTTTGGCTGAACCATCAGTGTAAGTGATCATCTGATATTGGTCAAGTGGCAAAATGTTAGCAGGCAATGGGTGTTCTAGTTCATAGGAGAGGAACTCTTGTGTCTGTAATTTAGGGTAAAAAACACTGTCAACATCAGTGGCCGTCAGGGAGGTGGCCTATTGTATCCACTGTGGATGTAATGCTTTTGCGTTTGGAACACTGGCTTTGATAACAGATTCAAGGGGTGGTATCAGGGTCACAACCACAATGCATTTCTCTGGCCCAAAGGTCTCTCTTTATTGACAGCCATCTAAACAGCAGTTTAAGTCTTTTCAGTGGGAGCAAATTGTTGTCCAGCCATGGAGTATAAGTGTGATTTGTATGCTATTGGGACAGAGTCACCTTCATTGAATGCTACATAGGTGAACCTGATGGCACCAGCAATTACTCTGATGGCCAAACTTGTTTTATTGTCCCATGGGTGTAAATGTTTTACATCCAGCATGTCTTGATGTAAAGCTCTGAATATGCATGTATGTTCCACTTTCCACAATTTACTTGTGAAATCTGGATGTATCAGTTCATACAGTGGTTTTAGTGCATAGTTTGAAATATAAATTCTGCCAAAATTTATAAAGGCCAATAATGATTGCAGCTTTTTTATTGTGTTTGGTTATTGTAATTGCATGCACTTTTCTAAAAAATGCATCTCTAGGCTCTTTCCTTCATCTGATACCTCGTATCCCAAAACAGGACACTGAGGAAGTAAATTTTTGTTTTCTAGAAATTGAATTTGTAGCCAAATTCTGCAAAACCCACCCTATAAGGTCCAGCCTTCATAGGTGTTGGACCAGGTTATCGTCCGTCAAGTAAATATCATCGACATAAGACAATGCGTCAGGGTCAATGGTGTGCAATGTAGAAATTACACATGCTTACCCAGTTATACCCATTGTGGGAGTCAAGGAAATTTCCTTTGCAAGCCTAATGCACTAAAGGCTGTTGAATCCCTGCTTTCGGGTGCTATATTTTGGCAGAAGAACCCACTGGAAATATCCAGGGTCTTTTTGTACTCTTTGCACACTAAATTGTTGTTGTGTTGTGAACATTTTGTATGGCAAATGTGTGTGTGTCTGTATGGCAAATGTGCGTCAAATGTCTATAATCTAAGACTATTCTGTACGAATGGTCCGGCTTTACTACAGGGAGTAAAGGGTTAGTCATAGGAGATACACAGGGGGTGATTCTAACTTCGGCGGGTGGCGGAGGCCGCCCGCCGAAGTTCCCCCACCAAAATACCGCTCCGCGGCCTAAAGACCGCTGAGGGTATTTTGGGATTTGCCCTGGGCTGGCGGGCGGCTGCCAAAAGGCCGCCCGCCAGCCCAGGGCAAATCAACCTTCCCACGAGGACGCCGGCTCAGAATTGAGCCGGCGTAGTGGGAAGGTGCGACGGGTGCAGTGGCACCCGTCGCGTATTTCAGTGTCTGCATAGCAGACACTGAAATACTTTGTGGGGCCCTCTTACGGGGGCCCCTGCAGTGCCCATGCCATGGGCATGGGCACTGCAGGGGCCCCCAGGGGCCCCGCGGCACCCCCTACCGCCATCCTGTTCCTGGCGGGAGACCCGCCAGGAACAGGATGGCGGGAGGGGGTGTCAGAATCCCCATGGCGGCGGAGCGCGCTCCGCCGCCATGGAGGATTCTCAAGGGCAGCGGAAAGTCGGCGGTACACCGCCGACTTTCCGTTTCTGGCCGCGGCTGAACCACCGCGGTCAGAATGCCCAGCGGTGCACCGCCAGCCTGTTGGCGGTGCTACCGCGGTCATTCGCCCTGGCGGTTTTTACCGCCAGGGTTAGAATGACCACCACAGTGTTCTATCATACCCTGGTACTCAAGTTGTAGCCTAATGTTTAATTGGATATTGTGGTTGTGGTAATGTAGTAGATCTTACCAATATTATGTTGTAGGGGAATCCCTATCCCAACATACATGGTTGCAATACAGAGCGGGAGCTTGTACCAAAGCCCAATCTACGGTGTAGGCTTCTCCTAATTCCCTAGAAATGAGAGGTGAGAGGAAGGCATTAGAACTTCTTCCCCGAATGGAAAATTGTGGGCAAATTCTGGTGGCCAATCCTTTTCTGCCAATAGGATATCATAGCACAGTCAATTTTTCACAGAATATGACTTTAATTGTGCACTCAGTGTTCCCCTCGAGTTGCAATTTCAATTTGTAAACTCTGTCAGGGGGAGACACACATGTCTGCAGTTTTGACTTCTAAATAGTCATTAGTTGCTGTCACATCCAGAAGCTCTTGAAGATTCCAGTGAACTATTGTGACCTCTGCTGCGCTGTCTAGCAAAGTCTGTGCCCACTTCCTGTTCTTCATTAAAGCTCTCATGGCAGGACATTTCAGGCAGAAATAACTGCCACCTTTTTCTTCTTAAACTGTGCTTTCTGTTGGGGAGGTTCATCTATCTTTTTTATGGAAGAGTCAACTGAGCGTTTTGAATCATTTCTTGGTTTCACATACTTGTTAAATTGTACGTGACGTCCACCTCTCTCACTGTGTTTGTCTGGTGAGTCTTGGAAGGAAAGAGATTCGAGTGTACCAGTATATTGGTATCTATCAGAAGTTTTCAACTGTTCTCTGTTTCTAAGATTATAGTGCTTTTCAGAGGTCTCCGGACATAGAGATTCTCCTCTTTGTTTAACATTATCTTTATTTTGTTTTTGTTTATCCCAGAGTTTTTTAGAACCCTCAGCCGCTTTCTTGGTAGAATCCTTATTAAATTTACCTTGAAGTTGGGGCTTACTAGGTCTGGCCCCAAGACTATCCGGACCTATACTACTATAGGTCTCGGCGATAATCTTTGGTAGCTCACCTTTTTGATCCTATACTGGAACATCCCAGAGCGGCTGGAGTATCACCAGAGCAACTGCCTCTCCTTTGAGGTTGCTTAAAATTATTAAGGACACTGAGGCAAAATTGTCTATTAATTGCATCCAACTCCAGAACTAGGGCAGCCCCATACTCATCTTGAATTTGTTTCAACACTTCCAGTAAATTCGGAAGTGTTGGTGTACCGTCTTCAGTAGTATAGAGCGCAGCAAATACTGTCCCCCATGTTGTGCAGTTGTCTACTGAGTGAACCATCCCAAATGGCAAACACATTGTGAGAATTTGGTGTTTATCCCACATGGGGAAACACTGCTTTCAAAGCACTGAATTTCTGTGCTACCCAAAATGGAATTTCTTCACATTTAGAGGGTACTTTACCCATTATTGAGTGCTGCAGTTGCCACATGTGGTTGCACTGGAGCAGCCCTTGCTGTGGCAGTGTTTGACATCTGCATTACAAATTGAGTAAGGTGTCAGTATATTTCTACTAAATTTAATTTCTGCTACCACCATTGTATCTGTCTGTGGGTGTGGTGTATACGTGGACAACTATGGCCACATTTGTCTGCCATTATTTAACGGACCTAGTCTAACATTCTTTTAGACATGTGGTAGGGCACCATTGAATCAATTCTGGTGTTCTTGATAAGAAGAAGGTATTTCTAAACATGCATATGGTCTGTACTGTGCCTGTGCATTTGCTGGATTGTAATGATGAAATGTATGTGTGTTCCCATCTGCTGCTAGAATGGTGACCCATGAGTAAAGAAATTCTGTTCTGTAAACTGCGTGTGCCTCAAACATGAAAATTACTTCTCCTCCCTACTCTGTGAGGCATGTTTGCTTGTATGCTGCAATTGTGACCCAATTGTGGTCTGCAATTATAACAAATGTAATAATGTAAAACTTTGTTCAGAAATAGAAACATCAAATGGGGAGAATCCTTTTAAAAGGTTCAAGCTTGAAAAACCTGCAGCCGAAGGTAGGTACTACCTACTTAACTGAGGAGGATGTCGCAGTCACAAAACAACACAGCATCGTGCTGCGACTCGCAATTAGGAAGGGGAACACCCCTTCCTAACTGCGACTCGCAGTCCCATTTTGCGAGTCGGTAACAGGTTACCAACTCGCAAAATGGGGATTGGGCATCGCAATGTGCTTTTTGCACGTCGCAAACAGTGAAATTCGATGCTTGCGACGTGCAAAAAGTTTTGAACATCTGGCCCCAAGTGACTCAGTGAAGGGTCAGAGGCCTGGGACCTAAGTTAAAATAGGCAAAAGTAAGTGTGAGTAGGTGCCTAATGACTAACCTTATGTCAAATACATCACCCGCAAGCGCGACACATCACCTCCTCTGGATCAGCACATCATCACCGAATATCGATACAAAAAAATTACTGTAAGCGGGTCTGCATGACTCCTGTAGCCGGCCTGCGCTCCATCGGGGTCGGACTTCAATTTTGTATTTTCCCTGGCAAAGCATGACCAGATAGCCCTTTGGAGCTATTGTCTCCTAAGTACTGCATTTTGATATAACCTTTACTAGTTCATAACTTGCCTTGTGTATGTTGGATTTTTGTTGGTTTGGTCTTGTTTGACTCAGATAAATATTGGCTATTTTTCTAAACTGGTGTGGAGTCCTTTTGTGGTGTTTTCATTGTGTTATTGTGTGTGTGCACTAATACTTTATACATTGCCTCTTTAGTTTAGCCTGACTGCTCTCTGCCAAGTTACCAGAGGGTAAGCACCGGTAAACTTTTAATGTGTATCGTACTTGCCCTAACTAGGATTCTGATCCCTACTTGGACAGAATGCAAACGTCTGCCAACTAGAGACCCAATTTCTAACACAGGTCATAGTGTATGCATTGCAAATTATAGTTATTTCTAAAATTCAATTCAACGATTAGTACATATAAAAATCAAACATGCAAGTATATGACAGATACCCAGTTCTAAAATACTAATGCATCAAAAAGTACATTCATTAAGGCTGATCAAATGGCAAAAACATAAGGAGCCATGTAAGTAATTAAAAAGTTGCTAGATTAGAGTGATAAAGTGTTTGCCATAATGGCCCTACTACTAAGAAAATACTAGTGCTTCGGCATATGGACAGTTCTTGAAGCGTTCACCCTTGTGGGAACAAATTATTGCAGTTTACCAGAAGTAGTTAATTTGCTGGATCACATTAGTTATTTTTATTTCCACCGGGACTCCCTAGTGAAAGCATTTCAAAGTAACCCTGATTTTATAGCTTTGTTATGGCTCACCAGAACAATATCTTGATAAAAGGTCACAGAAACATATATGAAAGTGCTTGTCACAGCGGCTCTACAACTAAGAAAGTGCTAGTGCCTGGGCTTTGATCAGATCTTGAGATCGTAAATCTTGTAAGAACATAGGGGGTCATTACGACCTCGGCGGTCTTTTCAAAAGACCGCCGAGGCCGCGGGAGACAGAATACCGCCATTGCTGGCAGTATTCCTGGCTCCCTATTATGACATTTCCGCTGGGCCAGCGGACGGTAACAGTGTTACCGTCCGCTGCCCAGCGGAAATGTCACATCAACATTGCTGCCGGCTCATTATTGAGCCGGCAGCAATGCTGATGTGCAGCGGGTGCAGTAGCACCCGTCGCGCATTTCACTGCCCGAAATTCGGGCAGTGAAATGCGCGACGGGGCTATGCCTGGGGGCCCCTGCATTGCCCATGCCAAGTGCATGGGTAGTGCAGGGGCCCCCAGGGGCACCCCAAGTCCCCTTACCGCCAGCCTTTCAATGGCAGTGTGTACCGCCACAGACAGGCTGGCGGTCGGGGACTCATAATCCCCAGGGCAGCAGTGCATGCACCTCTGCCCTGGGGATTATGACCGCCAGGCGGAATCCTGGCGGGAAAGTGGAGGGGCCTGCGGTATGGCCGTGGCTTTTCCGCCACGGTCATCATTGCTGGCGGAACACCGCCAGCCTGTTGCCGGTGTTACCGCCAACTTACCGCCGTCCGCCAGGGTCGTAATAACCCCCATAATGTTGTAACAGGGGCGGAGGAAGTATACTAAATGTTGATGCTTTCTGGACCACATTTATATTTGTTTTTGTTCCAACCAAGGCGACCCTAATACAATGAATTTGTTCCAGCTGACCAGAACAACATCTGGGTAAAGGGTCATAAAAAAATCATTCAGAGTTAAAGTGATTATCATAGTGACCCTACTACTAAAAAAGGGCTAGTGTCTGGGCTTTGGTCGGTTCTTGCAGCATTAAATCTTGTGAGAAAATATTACTAAAACTGTCTGGAAGCATAATAATAAATAATTAGATTGTCTTTGTATAGCACTTACTACCCCTGATGAGGCATCAAAGTGCTTTACGGCAAGTAGCACGCTACCCAGGAGCCTAGTTTGTGATCAGTCCATTGTTTATTGGGGTTAGTTTTGCATACAATCCAGTTTCCTTGTGTGAATTGTTGACACAGATGTGATTATTAGAGGGGGCTGCTTGAGGCACAATTACTAGCTGGAATTAACTATAGTTTCCAAAGAGCTTTAAGGAAGATAGGCATAACATTTTTAGAGTAACTTGTATACAAATGAGGGAGACAGAAGGTAGATGTCGATTTAAAAAACATAAGTGAAGCAAGGTCAATTTTTCATGCAGGATTTTAAGGGTTGTAGCAGGTTGAGAATGTTTGCATGCAATTTATGGATGTAAACCTGTTGAAAGAAACTGTTTCAAAGATACTTCTCACAGTAAAAAAAGAAGCACAGTGTGGTAAAAAAGAACCTCTTTTGATATACCCATTACACCATATTTAATACTATACTATAAAGTATAGTTAGCGTTTATGCAAATTATATGCACCATAAAAAATACATATTATAAAAAATGTTATGAAAACAGCCAATAACAAGGTAATTCATATAGACACATTCAGTAACTATTAGTATATTCAGTGCCATGTTTGTCACCCATTCAATGTTTGGTTTGGAAGATGCTGTCCCCTTCATCCGCCTGAAGAGTACACCCACAGAACAGACACCACACCATGTCCTGCAGAATGGATGTGTTTGGGGTCATCTTCTCCTTCCAGGATCCAACTTGCCTTGTAGTTAATAAATTGCTGGACCAAATTTTTTGTACCAACCACGACTCACTAATAAAAAACATTTCAAAACAATCCTGATACTATGGGTAAGCTAATGATGACAGAAGCAGTATATATATATATATAAGCAATATATTATATAAATATATACATATATTTATCTATCTTTCTCTGTATATATATATATATATATATATATATATATATATAGAGAGAGAGAGAGAGAGAGAGAAAGAGAGAGAGAGAGGCGGATATATATATCTGTATATATATTTTTATCTATATTATATATATATATATATATATATATATATATATATATACACACATTCAAAGTTAATCAAGTCATTCAAAAAAGGGACATTTGGTCAATAGGACCTGTTCAGGAATTATCTGGTGAGGAACAATGGCAATCTGTCTTATCTTAAAAGAACTACCACAAGTACCTACAATGCCCAAAACGCCCTTGCAGTTAGTTGACATTGGCCCTCATTCTAACCGCGTGCGGTAACCGCCATATGGCCGCTCCGCGGTCAAAAGACCGCCGGGGCCATTTCAACTATCCTGCTGGGCCGGCGGGCGCTAGCCAAGTTAGCGCCCGCCGGCCCAGCGGGAAAGGGGCCTGCAACACTGAAGCCGGCTCCGAATGGAGCCAGCGGTGTTGCAGGTGTGCGATGGGAGCAGTAGCACCCGTCGCGCTTTTCACTGTCTGCTAGGCAGACAGTGAAAAGCAGGCTGGGGCCCTGTTAGGGGGCCCCTGCACTGCCCATGCCATTGGCATGGGCAGTGCAGGGGCCCCCAGGGGCCCCAGGACACCCGTTCCCGCCATCCTGTTCTTGGCGGTAAAAACCGCCAGAAACAGGGTGGCGGGAAGGGGGTCAGCAGCGCCGCCATGGCGGATTTGGGCAACCGGGGGAAATCCGGCGGAAAACCGGGGGAAATCCGGCAGGAAACCGCCGGACCCGGTTTTCTGACCGCGGCTTTACCGCCGCGGTCAGAATGGCCCAGGAAGCACCGCCAGCCTGTGACCGCCAGGGTGGAATGAGGGCCATAATCTTGGTGCTATTAAACAAATCCACTCTTAGCCAGATTAGCAACTCCCAAGATGCTCTTCCCATCTTAGATGGAATGGCATTCGATGTAAAGGTTAAATATCTTGTCCTAAAAATCAAGTCCGTCGCCCAGGTTTCTTGCAAAAAACTGATGTGATGAGATTCAATAAATGATTTCCATTCTGGATTATTGGATTTAGCTCTTATCCCTGCAGTATTCCATGACAATAAATTAATGGATTTATGAAGACGAGTGCTCAGTTCTGTAAGAGAGTTAGTATAAACTCCAGAATTGGTTACCTTTCCTCCTACAGGTGATAATGTTGCCTGAGAGGGAAGCCCATTACCACTGGGTTCCAGAGCTAACCTCTTCATGAATGGGGAAAAGGTTTATGAAAAATACTTTTTTGATTGTTGTGGCATTACTGCAAAGATCCTGTCAGGATGTGGGGTAGTCTGTCTGCTTCAGATAGATCACTTAAGCGAAGCACAAGAGTTAGGAATGTCACCCGCTCAGGGACATCAGGATGACTGCTGATGAATACTGTTAGCTAAAGAGCACTTCCGGCGGTTTTCCTTTAATCTTATATTACAACTAATATAAGGTCTGAATCTGTGCTCTGATGAATCTTTGGTGAAGCACCGAGCGCCAGGAGACTCTTGGTAAAAAAAGCAGCAGTGCCACACTCGTAAATTACTGTGCTCCTCACTATCAGTATCGCTAAGAGCAGGATTACTGATGTAGGAGTCCCGATTAACATGAAATCAGGGCCATAAGCATTATTTACACAGATAAATGCTGCAATAATGTGTGTTATATTTATATTAACTTAAAGGACTGTACGTTTGCTAACATGAGTAGGGAAAGAGGAGGTGGTGGTACCGGGACGTTTCCTGACTGAAAAGATTAATTCCATTAAAAGTGATAAGTATGTCTTCCAAGTTCCTTTTGGGAAAGACCTACTCAGACCTACTCAGATTAATGTTGACAAATCCATTAAAATGAGAAGATTTCCCTTTGGTCATTTCTGATTAAAAAAACAAATATAGCCGATTTTACTTGATCTTACCTATTTGTCAGTTTTTTCTACATAAGACCTCATTACAAGGTCCGCATTGTTATTCTCTGTGACCTCTCCCTTCAGAGTTACTGATAACGGGAACATTGTTAACTGCAGGGTGCCGAGGATACCAGAGATTACAAATGGTCTCCTGGTGTTCCCTTTAAAAATGAGGAACTAGTAGGGTAAGGAATAATTCCAGACCCAATTGCTCCCAAATTTCTTCACCTTCCCCTAGATTTTCACATGGAAGTTTTAGCTACTTTCAGTAGCCAAAATCGGAGAATTAAACTAAATGAATCCACAGTGTTCGGCTGGGGCTAGGAACTTTCATTACCGGCCCCAATGAAATTACTGAGGGGCTTGTAATGAGACCCACAATCTTCAAAGGACATTCATTGCAGAAGAGGTTTGTCTTACTACAGGATTCAAAGGTGAATGAGCCTTCTAATTCATTACCCATCCTTGAAAACAAAGCATAACTTAATTAACTGACCAGCATCCATAGATGAACAGTTAGATTAGTGAAAGGGCAAATGTAAGGTCCTAGAAAGATGAAGAGGAATGTCTTGATGTTTGTTTAGTGTATGAGACATGCCATCCTCAAAAGTGCACGGACTAAGTGGAAATGCAAAATCTAACTGTGTGCCACATATGTCCAGATATTTAACTGACAAAGTTTTAATTTGGTATCATGGAAACTTCGCTTGAGCAATCACTATACCGAATTATTTTTAGAGATAAAGCAAATGCTCCCAATTAACATGCAGGCCTAAGTGTCTCCACTTTCTTTAAGCGATTTGAACAGGATTTTCACACATTAAGTATAGCAATGGAACCAATTAATTTTGGGATATATGTCACGTTTTTCAAGAGAGACATATTAATTGCTTATTATTTATATCTTAGTATTAGTTACATATTCTTTACTTCTTGTTACATAACGCCACCTGTTCTTCCTCCAAATGGTGAGGTCCATGAAGGGACGATTCAGGATGATGACGAACGTTTAGTGATGATTGGTGTAGGGTAACTGGAAATATTTTATTATGAGTTGATTTTGGGAATTGATAATATTTCTTATGGAAAATGAACGTAGCGCAAAAACAATTGTTAATGATTGTTTGGTCTGGGAAATTCCCAGCATCGCGTGTAAATATTGGACAAAATGAAACACAATGAATTTGGATTGTGTAACAATGAAAAGTATGATCCTTTTGACTAAATATTAGCACAACGATTGAAATCAACGCCTCATTAAATCATAATCATTTTGAGGCAAAATAAATTAACGTATATAATGGAGAAATCGTAGTTCTAAAACTTAATGAGTGTCCTATGGTGCAACACTAAGATGAATATTGGGAAACATGAGCATGAATGTGACCAACATGGTGTACTTACTGCTTAAGTGGAATTTATCAATGCTAATTATTTATAGAGCATGAAAATGTACTGAATTGGCTTTTCTTGCTTTCTACACATACCCTTCGGACCTACTGCAAATGTAATCTTTTATCAACATTTTATGGCTTGAAGTACTGAGTCAGTCCAGTTATTTGTCAAACCTTTAGCGTTCAGGAAAGGCTCAATTCACGTATAGGAGTTTGGGGTCTGTGGATGAACATGGCAAGAGGGATATTGGTAAATGACAGAAACTTAAATTTCAAAACACAAGCGTGTAAACGATACACGTGCAATTAGTCACTGGTGAGTGAAACAAATGCATCCACGGCCCTGACCCTGCAAAATCAGGTTTCATTTAACCACACTTAAATCTGTGTTGTAATTCAAGAATCTCTTTCAGTCCAAAGGTACGAACTTCAATTGAAAAACGCTTATGCACAAGCAGTCGAGTTCTACAGATAGGACTATACAAATCAATAAACATAACCATTTTGGAAGATGAAGAAAAGATCTCAAGTTGAAAACATTAAAAAAGTGCCTGGGAAAAGGCAATATTGCTCTGCATTGAGCCATGATGCAAAAAAATGAGTGTAGGACACTAAACGCAGTGTTAAAATTACATTTAATGCAATTATCCGCATTTAAAAATATATTTCAAAGTAAGCTATTTTAAAGCACTGGGAGACAAAACAAAATCAAGACTAAACAGAGGCTGAAATATACAGGCCAAATAAAATTGTAATTATTTTGGTTCCGTTACTTTATAAACCTGAGAGCAAGATTTGCATACGTAGTCCCATATTTATACTTTTTTTGCTCAGCATTTGCGTCATGACGCAAAAGCGGTGGAAACTTACAGAATATAATTGTATTTTGTAAGTTTGCGCCGCTTTTGCATAAAAAAATGAAGCAAATGCGGCGCAAAAAAGTATAAATATAGCCCATACTCATTGATCACATGCCCCTTCACTGCTGCGAGCTAGAAAGAACACATGCTGGGCAATGGGGCTAATAGGTAATGAAGAGGGACGAAGATCAATATAGATAGGGCCATCCTTGTGAACAGTGTTTAGAAATTATACTTATATAGCAACCAATCACTTAAAAATAAAAGTTATAGCAATAACAAAGACTAAATGGGTCCCTACATTGGCTGGTAAGTGTAAGCTCATGGCTGAAAGACATCATGGTGCAGCATGAAAAATATCCTTAAACAAAACAATAAATCTTGTTTACGTCTGTATTGTTCGTGTCTTTCACAATGGGGCTTGAAAACAATGCACCAGATTTAGAAGGCCCTTGTGCCACCTTGCGCCACTTTAGCGTTATTCTTTTTTTTATGCTAATTTGGCTCAATGAGGCAAAAATTGCCACTCCATATTAACAAACTGGCGCAATGCATTGCGCCACTTTGCGACCCCTTTCTCCACATTATGACTGCCCCAGCATGTATGCAAGGGGGCATTCCGGTATTAGGAAGCCTGCAAAAATGGCGCAATTAAATTTACACCATTTTTAGCGCCTGCTCAAAGCCGCCATTAGAAAAGTTTTTGAAGCCTATCTATCTATCTATCTATCTATCTATCTATCTATCTATCTATCTATCTATCTATCTATCTACCTATCTATCTATCTATCTATCTATCTACTTCCTACCTGCTCTGGCAGGAAAGGATTTTGCCATGTTGTCATCAACGAATCAGAGATTGGATAAATGTACCTATACATCAAATTCATAGATTGTATGAACAGTTTTCTTCCCCTAATGGCCTGACTCTGGGAGCCATGGTATTTTGGTATTTACACTGCACAAATTGTAGTCCCAATTTGGGCACACACTCCTGTATACTAGAAGACCCTGATTACATCGGGATTGATAATGAGGCGTAAACATGTTTTTTTTGTTACTGAAATTCCACCAATAAAACCTTGCAGTCGTCAAAAATCTTCATGAAGGTTGTAAACATTTGAAAACATTTCCTAAAATGTGCCCAGTATTACTTTGCAACTTTTCATGCGTCTACAAAGTAATGAAATTGATGGGCAGATTTATAAAAAGTGGCGCGGCAGCTAGTGCAGCACCACTTTACTTGTGACCCCCTAAAACCACCATGTATGCACCATGTCGGTAGTTAGGGGAATAACATCATTATTTTTGTACGCTAGTCTGGCACTTTGCAGGATTAGCGTAAACAATTATGACGCTAATGCTCCAAAGCACCCAGAGACCCATTGAAAACAATGGGAGCCTCCCTTTAACGCCTGCTATTAGCAGGCATTAAAAATGGCAATAAAATGACAAAAGAAAAACTTTTCAGCCCCCCTAGCGCCGGAATGCCCCCCTTGCCTTCATTATTCCTGGCACAAACATAATGTGGCGCAAGGGGTTACAAGTGGAGCAATGCAAGTATTGCATCACTTTGTAAATATAGCATGGCATTTTTGGCCTTCCAACGCCACATTAGCTACAAAAAATTACTCTAATGTTGCATTGGAATGGCGCTAGGCCCTCTTAAATCTGGACCTGAATGTTTTCACCTGTATGAACTTTTCCTATGAATAATATCATTGACATACACAACACCACTTATTTATTGGGGTACTTTACACACGGCCTGAACCATTTACTGTACATGTGGATCAAAATATGGTACTCAGATACCTGTTTGATGTGTGTTAATGGGCAAAAAGATCCCAAATATTAAGTGGAAACAATATTTGCATTAGATTTTCAGGCCTCACCTTCGACGCTTTTCTGAGCACAGTCAACATTTAATGGTGTAGCATTTTTACATAATGTGCACGTATGCCATATTTACAGTAGGCTTACCACACTTTCTCGATAACGTATAGCTTACACATTCATGAATTACATTTTTTTCTTGATATATATATATATATACGTGTGGAAAACATTGTGAGTTTTAGTCGTTGCCTGAGGGCAGTGGAAACGATTAACCAACCAATACTCTGACTGTGATGCAAAAATCTTGAACATCAGTTTATTCACCATGCAAGGATTAATGATCAGATGCAACACTATCCTTGCTATATGGCAAGTCCCTATGAATGTGACCGATTAAATTTATATTCTTCTCCAGAACGTGTCAAACTGCAGAAGGCACTTGCTTGGCATTTTACTAATGCAACAGGGGTGTATATAGATGAACATCTCACTTAATTGACAGCTAACACAATGCAATCACAATAAACGCATCTTTGTCGTGCCATCATACATTTGCTTAGCGTACATACCAAATTCTAACATTTGCCACTATCCAGACTTTCTTTATTATGTGGATCTAAAATATCTTTACAAATAAAAAAGTCCCATTTCTGCCACTGATAATCCAGAAGAAACAATTCACTTATATTATCTAGTAGTACAACATTCAAACATACTGTACAGAATTGGCTGGCTATTTTTTTTAAGTGATGAGACATTAACACCAGCACCAAGTTAAAGCAAACAAGCAAAGCAAGCAAGCCAACCTGCTCCAAGCAAACTTGACAAATGGTGAATACGCCTTTCAGAGCATTTAAAGAAATGTGGCAAAATAGTGCATTTTACAGGAATATTTTCAGATACATTAATTAAGACGTCAGAGGTTGTGAAGGATCATTAAATTCTTCTGTGTTCAATTCAGCTCCCCTCCCTTATTCCACTCTCAATCTCTTTCCATCCCTCCCTCTCTCCATCTCCCCCTCCTTCTATTTGGTCCTCCTGTAGTTCAACTCGTGTAGCTGAAAGAATTGATAGAGGTCTCAGCAGCAGTCCTGGGACTTCAAGAAAAGGCCTTCATTTGCATCCCCCCCACCTCCCCACGAAGAAAATGCCCAATGGGTAAAATGGCCAGTCCAAACCTGGTTTCAATAGGTTGATGGAATATCAAACATGCCTCACCCTTCCTAGGTGTGATGGGTTTTCACCCATTCAAAGTAAGGTTTGAGAAAATTATGTCAAAATAGTGTTTTTAGTGTGAAAAAATAAATTAATACAAAAATCTCACAATCTCAGGTCACAGGCCACAGAAAGTTGAACTAGGCACATTTTAGAGGCTCGTTCAACAGTAGTAGTGCTTCACTGAAGGAGATCTTACAGATATTACCAAGTACTCACGAGTACTACTGCCAAAACATGGGCAGATTCGGTCTTGCATACCTATGCGTCACCATCTGTTGCCATTGATCCTCAAATCATGCCATTAATTACCACCATTATACTATGACTTCAGTATACCATCATCATACCATGGATGCCCACGACAGTGAAAACCATTACCAGTATGACAAAACCATCTTTATGCTAGGGTTGGGAGGAACAGCAATAACCTAGAGCTGTCCCCTGCCCATGATTGTCGCGTTCTGCACAGGCTTTCACATGCCATGCACGAATACTTGAATACACACACACATGATCAAAGGAAAACATGCATACAGACACACAAAAACATTCAGACTTTTGTTTCCTTACCCCGTGCGGCTACAATTTATGCTCGTCTGACTGTCTCCCCTGCTTCTTCTGCGTGCTCCACCCCTCGTCTTTCCTTGTTCTAACACATGGCTGACCCTTTGTCACACTCATAGCGTAAATTATAGTACACAATTGTGAAAGCCAATTACAATGTGGCTCGGGCTATGTGGAGGCTGGCCATGTTGATGACCTTGCGTTGCCAATCACACCGTAAGTGTGATGCAGCGGTTAGCATTAGTTTTATGAGTGTTGACATGCAGCACTCTACTAGAGATCTGTGGGCCACAGTTTCAAGCCCCATCTCGCCCAAAGGTTGCACAAGTTAGAAACTTTAATCAACACAACAGATACATCTCAGATGTGACAAGTATGGGCAAACCGGCCACCAAGGATGCACATGTTTACGTCTGGCATTAGCAAAGTCCTTTTGGTTTTACTAAAATGATATATATTATATCCTTACTGATATAGGCATTAAGCTAGTCCCTTTTCTTGCATTGGTCTTGTTATGCTATTCACATTTTTCTTGCACCCACTGCAGCATACAGCATGGGGAAATGAGCTCTCCTACTTCAGCAATTGACTAATTTCACTGTGAGTGACGACATTCTACTCTTCAACATGTAACACATTCACATTACAAATAGTTCCATTCAGTTCCAGGAACTAAAATGGCATTGAGTGCATTTTGAGACCAAAAATTTATTTTTTGGACTTTTTAACAAATATTTTTTATATATTTTTAAGGTTCCACAGTACCGCCTACAATAAAGTATTACGAAAACCAGGACAAACCAAACAATCATTGGCAAAGTCAAAACGCAGGCAGCAAAAGCCAGGCCTAGTGGCTTTTCCAATGTTTATTTGATCCTGTCTCTCGAAGGGCAGAAGCGGCACTGAATAACTTCTGACGCTCAGATTAACAGCAATAATTTGATGGCAGCAGTACCTACGTACCTCATAGGTGATTTGCCCCTAGTGAAAAGGTGCCTTATTTTTATTCAGATGTATAAATACCCCCACTTTACACAGGCGCAAACACATCTAGCAGTTCCATTGTCTTTGATATTTAACAGGCAGAGGCAAAGATATACCAGGGGTGGCATTCCTGCTTATGAAATGTATGGGCAGGAACATGAGCGACCTAGTTTACAATTGATTCATGTTGCTGTTGGCCAATCATACTGCACACCTAGTAACCGTTTTAATGCTGCAGGTTTTAATTTATTTAAATATCTTGTATTGGACTTGCATTGGGGGCATTACCTTTCTTTGCACACTAAACGTTGGGTTGTTATTTGGCATTTGAAAATAGGTGTCAGTGTTCCTGAGTATACAGTACTTCTGTGACAGATTAGGAAAGGAGGAGAGTCTACCATGCCGAGATACTGACATTAACTTGCAGAGTGCACACAGATTCCTGCAAATAGACGCTCCACCTTCTGATCTGTATATTTTACCAGATACCTGGTAATGTTTCCACGTATATTGCATCTATTTTTACCTGATCAAACAAGATTGCATAAACTGCTAACTGCCCACAAAACTACCTCTGGGCACATTTGAAAACTAATATAAATTTGCAGGATGTGCTGCTATATAGACAAATAAGCATTGCCAAAGCCAATAGGTCGCACCTTTGAGAGCTATTGGCTTTGTCAGTGTTTTGTAGCCATGTTGTTCAGCAGCACGGGTGCTTTGCAGTGTGGCTAAAAGTTTTCTTAAATTAGTTTTAGCCACACTGCAAAGCATCCTAACTGCTGTACAACATGCATACAAAACATGGCCAAAGCCAATAGCTCTCATATAGTAGACCTATTTGCTTTGACAATGCTTGTTTAAACAAGAGGTATAAAAACTCTTGTAATGGGCTTGAGTTTGTGCTATATAATACTCAGGGGCTCATTATGACTTTGGCGGGCGCGGAAGCTGCCCGCCAAAGTCCAGCATCGGGATGACCGCCTATGCGGGCCCTATTATGAGTTTTCTGCTGGTCCAGCGGGCAGAAACAGTGTTTCCGTCCACCAGCCCAGCAGGAAACTCATCACGACATTGACGCTGGCTCGTAATGAAGCCGGCGGCAATGTTGCGGTGTGTCGGGTGCGACAGCACTCGTCGCACTTTTCACTGCCCATAATTTGGGTCTGACCGCCATTTAAAGACTGTCGGAAAGGGGACTTGTAATCCTGGAGGGCAGCGCTGCTTACAGCTGATTACAACTGCTAAGACTGCTAGGATGTCGACTGGTAGAAACCTTGTGATCCAGTCATAATATGGAGGCTGGCCTGCTGCTGGCAGTCCGAACGCCATCATGAGTCTGGCGGTCCCAGGACTGCCAGACTCATAATGAGGCCCTGAATGTAATTGGTGCTCTTTTAATGTGATCAAGTTTGTGCTATACAACACTGCACACAAAACAGCAGGAAACAATAAACATTCACCACAGGGGAGAGGATGTGGAGTTATAGCCAGAGCTGGCGAATATGGAACTGGAGAGCCTGGTTTGAGTTTCAGCTCCAGCTCAACATTTTGTAATTCTTGTCAAATTGTCTAATTGTCCCATGCCTAACTAAAAAAAAATGAATATAACTTTGTTTAACTGTAATATCTCCACGCCTAATTAAAAAAAAAGTTATTGCTCTTTTAAAGTGCTTAAGTTCGTGCTATATAACACTGCCAGAAAAAAGGACTAACTAACACAGGAGAGGCAGCAACATTGACAACGGGGTAGGGGGAAAAAAGCACTGTTCACAGGGTGGAGTGGGAGAGGGAAAAAGAAGCAGTACTTCAATCAAAGCATGAGCAGCAGACGGCCAATAATTAAGTTGAATCAATCTGTACTTGGTTTGTGCTCCAGGAAGGGAATGGAAGTGACAGCTGAGCTTACGCTGGAAAATAAAAAGACACCAAAGAGGAGTGACAAAGAAACCATGAATGAGAAATAGTGGGCGGGCTGCGTACTTTTGTTAAATACAATAGTCTCCAAGTGAAACCGCATGTGCAAGGAATGCATGCGCTGTCTCAGACTCGACTTAAAAATGAGGATGAATGTTTAAAAACTGATAACAAAACATAGCAAGTACCTAAAGCAATTCAACACACTCGACGACAGCACTAAACACTGAATTTAAGGCATCTTCTAATCACAATACATTAAAAAAAGATAAAGTCGTAAACATGCCTTTCCGTCAATCTTCTCGCAGCCAGCAAGTGGGAAAAAAGGAAGAGATTGTCATTATAGTTATCTTACTTTACTAAAGTACAAAGGATCCCATCGAACAAGCAAGTAAATAGTATCAACAAACTATCTTGAAAACTTAATTTGTCATTCTGTATACCATTGGTACTCATAAACATTGTTTCAGGGGCAGCAAAGTTTAGTCTGTGATGCGACGAGGGCCGCATTGATGCCAGCAAAGTGGCAGTCTTGGGGGGGAGGCGGTAAGGTGGGTGTTGTCCATGTGTAATAGGAACCCAGGCGACCCTATGAGTGCAAATAACAACTGACCTGCCTCTTAGTTCACTATTGGCAATGTTGTCAGTGTGTGGAGAAGAATGAATGTTTCTAAATTCAAGTGTCAAAACTATCACTTTAAAAAATACTTCTCAATGCACTGATGTAATATGATGTACTAAAGTGAAATGAGTCTGCATTTTAATGAAATACACCCTCAGAATTTTGAAGAGACCTTATTATATTTTTACACTTTTAGTGCAAGATGGATTTGAAAATGAAGGTGTTCTTATAGTTAAGTAGTGCAGGAGGACCTAATTACTTCCTTTCTTTACTTCAAATCAACCTTTAAAGAAATACTTGCCTGTTTATTTTTTTTTATGTAAGTGCCGAGTCGAGTGAACAGCTGCAGGGTGCTGCTGTTGATCAGGGGGCCTCATATAAAGGTCAAGAGGGCCACATGCGGCCCCTGGGCCGTACTTTGAGTATCTACAGTGTAGACAAACAAGGAATTGTGAGTACAGCAATTGGACAATGGACTAAAGCTCATATAAAAATGGATCATAACTGTAACAAATAACCAGCAGTTTACAAGTGAATATGGCCTGTGCAAACCACCACCAACAAATCTGTGAACAACTCAAAAAGCCGTTACCCTAAACACACATTAATTTGGGGCAAAGATCGCTGGCAGAAGCCTAGTTAAGCAAAAGGGTACATTCCTTTATACCAAAACTCTGTACCGTGTTTTGAATCAGTGAGAAAAAAGACCTGCTTCAAAATTGATGATTTGTGCAATTACCCCATTTCTGAAAACCACAGTAGAAGTATGTAGAGCCTGCTCACTGTATGTCAACCCCAGAGAACTGACTATTGAACCCACTGAAGATGCAACTCGCTCACGCCATGCAATGGACGTATTGTCCACAAGAATGCTACAACAGTGCACAGTGAAAAAGTGGCATAAACGTACATATAGCACTGGCACGGAAAAGGGGACAGAAGCTGAATACGGCCATAGACCTACTCAGTAATTCTGAAATTAGTGAGAAGCAGAGGAATACAGAAGGTGCAGCTGAATTTCCACCAACTTACCTAGATGTGCTTAATCAGAGAGAACAGGAATAGTCAAGACTGGCATGCCCAGTTTTAATCTTGACTAAAGTATCTATTGGAAATGTATAATAATATGTCCCATGTATGATATGACAGATATGTGTATGTAATTGTGGCCATACAAAGTCGTTTACTGTATGGATTAAGAGTACTTTAGAAAAGCGCAGCCTTGATTTGAATGAGAGCAAACATTAATTTCTAGGACGTAGGATTGGGTTAAGACTCCCCTTTCTGTGTTTATAACAGGCTAGTACACAAGTATATTCATTACAAATAGTGACCGTACACTACAGGCACTTGGTGTTACAGAGGCAGGAATAAGACACTTGTGCAGTAGTCATCTAATAGGGATCACCCCAGTGTACTGTGTGTGCCAATGGGATCGCAAGAGATCATTCCCTCATTTACATAAGGGCATGGCCCCAAACAAATGAGGGCACATCTTTGCCTCTGCCCTCGAGGTTGCATGGGCATGGAAGCTGTTGTGTGTACTGACTGTGTGCCACCTATAGACAGTGTTCCCTTATGGGTGCATCTTATGAGGAGGACACAGCGGTCATAGGTACCCGCAGGCATCTTACAATGCATGGGTCCTCTCACAAACTTCACCCACCATTCAGCAACCCTTGCTCCCTCTTCAAAATGAAGTCAGGTCCTCTTCTGGTGGAAGAGAGCGCCATAGTTTCAAATCCTAGGTCGGCATTCTCTGATGTGATTTCTGCAGGAGAGACGCTTGATGTCAGTCTTCGCTCTTTAACTGGGGACAATGCTTTTTTATCTATAATCATTTCAACCTTCCAGTTTGTGCCATTTGCATTCTGTTAAGGTTGACTGGCGGCAAAAACTGATACATTGTGCTCAGTAAATAATTTGATGCCTTTCACTGCCACATTCAATGATGACTATGTCATGACCAGCACCCACAACTATGACCTGCACTAAAGGTGAACAAATTTGCAGGCTGGGACCTATAGTGCAAACACATGACATCCATTCCTAAAAACATGAGTGTAAGTATCTGTCCTGTTTTCCTTCCTATGTTGTGAAAAACCTCTACCTTGGGTGTGTGTCAGGCCTAGGACTCATTCACATCTATGAAGGGTACAGCACATCATCTATTCTGGATAGTAGGTACCTATGATACTGGTTTTTGCAGTGTTTATGGGTTTGCACCAACGCATCCCCTTCCATTCTCATTATAAATGTGTTTTTATGCAGGTTTTCATGTCATTGAACAATCACTGCCATCATCCCTACATCTCCCACTGATCAGATAAGACTGTCTTTCATGTATCACACTCTACATTTGTGGCAGCCATAAATTAGCTGGTGAGATCATCTGCTTCTGTACATGGTGAGGTCTCTATGGCAGAGCATATTTGCCCTGTTGTGCAGCTTTTCTAACAGTGAAATGTCTATGCCAAGTCTTTCCTACAAAATATCATAGAGGATAGAACCAGGGCATGCCATGGATCATCCTGTGTACCTTGACCTGGGAGATACTGCACATCACATGCAAGGATGAGCTCACCATGCAGAGGCAAAATGTTACATGTGATATTGGTTAATGCACTGGTGTAAGGCAACAGTCACTGAGAGCGCTGGAGGTGTATGTAACACAAATTTGAATGCAGAGAGGTCACAGATGGTTGAGGAGAAGCCAACGCTGAATTAGCCACAGATGAGGATTATGAAGCAGATGAAAAAGGTTGAGAGTGTGAGGCCTGCTTTCTCACCATAGTAATGCACTCAGGACTGCATAGAGATTATTTTGCATTGGTAACTGAATCGTACAGTGTTGGGGGAGTTATGCATTGGTGTGTTTTTATCCAACTATGGGTTTTCACTATTTACCAACAAAGATAACACATATTTACCTTTGTGGTCACTTGACACAATGTCAAAAATGGCTTATCAAAATGTCAATTTGCACAGTGCAAACTAGTTAATCACATTAAGTGTTAACTTCATTGTCAAATTCAAATTTACTTTAGCGCTTCCTACTCCAAACTATCCCCTGCCAATTAAACACATGAACTTAACCTTTATTTGAATTTAGTAGTGTTAACGGCACTTTTCAAATACATTTAAAATCTGTTTTTTTAAATTTAGCATCCATTATTGCAGAGGGTTTGAGAGCATTACTATAATATTGAGAGAATACTTGTTAGTATAGTCACCTCGAGTTCTCTGATTAGCCTTGAGCTCCCATAAACTTGGAAACAAAATAGCAGTTGTAAGTATTTTCTTAGTTTCTGCATTAATTAGGGTAAATCGCTGCATTTAGCCCATGCTCACCCTTGGCTCTTTCAGTCCAATTAGGAATACCAGGATCTTGGTTTGAACCCGTTCTTATTTAATTAGTTCCCTCCATTTTCATATCTGTGGCGGTTAACTATGGCCCAGATTCTGGTGGGTGATGGGGAACGCAGCGTAGCACCCAAAGTTGCTGTGCTGCTTTGTGTGACAAGGATAGAGCAGGAGAACGCTATATTCTGATAGAAATGGCACTCTTCTACCCTTTCGCTAGCGCCGGCAATGTTTGCAGCTGCTGGGAGTCATGCGCACTACTCACTGCCAAAGTGCTAGGGTTTTTGTGAGTCTAGCATAGGTTTTGTACAGGAAGGGTATACTTCCTGTACAAAATACTATGCCTAGACAAATGCAAATGCTTTTCCCACTTTGTGTGCAGTACAGTGCAGCACACATGCAAAGTCAGAAAAGCAGGGAGAAATAAAAACATTTCTCCCTTTTGCGCTTGCTTTTAAAAGGAGTTAATTTTTGGGGCTAAACCTTTTCTTCTGATGTTTCAGAATAAGGTGTACTATCAAAAAGCATGAGTGGCAGCGCCAGTACTCCCATGTAAGACCCATGTAACTCCCCCTTTATGCAAAGTAACACATTTCATGCTGCTTTGCCTTACTTTGCCACACAAACCAACGCAAATACCTTTTTGCATTGGTTTTTTGATGCCCAAAAAGATTTAGCATCGGGTTAGCGTTATAAAAGTAACGTTAAACCAATGCTAAAACTTTGTGAATCTGGGCCTTAGTGTAGTATCATGCTACGTTTGATGTATTAATATAGCACACATTCTGGCATTTGTTTGGTTTTCGATTAAACCCACTACCCATCCATACTTCTCTACCTCTCCTCATTCTCAACATATTCCATCTTCTCACCAGCTCACATTTTCCATCTCTGCCTCCTAGAGGACAGTATTACAATTGAGATGTACTCAAAGAGATTTTCTCCTTTTGCATCCTCTTATTTCTACCAAACATAATAATATCAAGCACTAACACATTGTGACCGCGCCCTTTAAAACCCTCTTCCGTTCATGGAAGTAGTTTATTTGCTTCCAGACGGTTCTCAATTTTGGTTAGGCAAAAAATTGTCCAGTAGACTCTCCCTGCATCAAGGCACACTTCCAACAGTTGGGAATCATCTCTTCGTTAATTACACGATCAAAATGGACAAACAATTCTAGTTCTCTCTGTTTGTGTCCATTTCAAGGCTTAGTTTCTGATCTGGTATGACTTAGTGCCTTCTGCAGTCTTTCATTTTTCATAATAGTTTGTAGTGGGAAACATCCTGAAAACGAGGTCTAAACCACTACTTCCCTGAACCACTACTGCTAAACAACTAAAAAGTCTCTACAACGAAGTACTGAACAACTACTGTCTAAACAACGAATTTTAAGGTGTTTTTCTTTTTCAGTTGTCCAGAATGTATATATATATATATACACATATATATATATATATGTTGTTTAATATATATATATATATAAATATATATATATATATATATATATATATACATATACATATGAGTTGTTTAGCATATATATATATATATATATATATATATATATATATATATATATATATATACATCTATATATATTTATATATACGAATTCTAAACAACTAATAAACCATAAAAAAAAGAAAAACGTACCTTAAAATTCGTTGTTCAGGCAATTGTTATTCAGGCAAAAATCGTTGTTCAGTACTTCTTTAGATACTTTTTAGTTGTTTAGCAGTAGTGGTTTAGCCTATTGTTGTTAAGGACTTTGTTGTTTAAGGTAACTTCATCAAACTGAAGAGCAGACTATTTATATGTTTGAGGAAAGCATAAAGCCGAACAGCCATTATTCATCATTACTCCGAAAGGGAACTCTGGCAAACAATAAAAATTGGAACGCTTAGTGGCCTTACCAGGGATATGAAGCATATTTAAATGCTACAATGCAGTCCAATACAATTTATTCCTCGTGATTTTGATTGTAGAATGTCTTTGTGTCAAGTGATCTATTTAATTAAATAGCATTTTTATATCCCTTGTGGGCACATATTGAGAAATCTTCTATTTCACTTGTTCTCACCGCTTCAGTCCTCTGGCTTGTTACTATTTGTTCGCTTGCATCCATTTATACAGTTGTACAGGATAAACCTTCCAGTATTAGAACATCTCTGGCTTTTTTGTTTTTCCTGTGGGGTGCATTAAAAGGTGATAACAATGATTCCTAGAAACGGCATGTGGTTTGCCCCATGCAGTCTCAGGGCATCAGTGACTTGTAAAATTGTCTTGAATACGAATTGCAGAGAAATACCAAGTGCTCTCATGGGGCTCATTACAGGTACCCAGTGGAACAATAGCTCGAGAACACATGAGTTTCTAGTCTGGACTCATTTATTCATGATTTCTCTTCTTCTGCTTAGTATCAGTCTTTATCGTGCAAAATGACCCTGACTAGATGCTTCTGAAAGAAGAATCGCTGCATTTAATTGATAAATCTGGAGAGGGAGGGGATGTCTCTTACCAAATTTATTTTAGCTGTAGCTAAGGCCATTGCTTTTTAATACCCGTTTGAAAATGTTTTCTATATGTATAATTTAATTATTTTTGTGGTGGCTGCTTTGATACATAGGAACCTGATTTGTCTGTTAGTACACAGGTACATTTAGGGGCATATTTATGAGCCTCTAGCGCCACCAGAGCGTCACTTATTGTGACGCTCCGGTGGCACAATGCCGTGCACTGTTTTTACAAGATGGCGCTAAGCCATATTTTGAGGCTTAACACCACCTTGTAAATACGACCCCTTCACATGCAGCCCTTTGCGTGGAAGGGGCGTGCAATGGGTGTTGCTGTGGCTGTGCCACAGCAACACCGATTGCATTTTGACATTGCCCCAGATTTATGAGTTTTTGTAAATCTGAGGCAGCGCCAAAATCTAACACCACCCCACGGATGGCGTTAGCAAGGCGGAACAAGAAGAAATACTTGTATTCCTCCTAATTTTCTTCTTTTTCTATGTGTGCAGCACGCATAGAAAGAGCAAAATGCCAGATATGATTGTTAATGTGCGGGAAATTGTTTCTTCCTCCACATAAACAATCACTAATGGGGATTTGGCCCTTCTGTGTGTGCTGCATGATGGTGCAAGGATCCCTGCTTTGGTGCTAGGGAGCTCAATTTAGCTCCAGTGCAGGGGCAACACAGGGTTGCATCGTACTCAATTAAATAGGCTCATCCCTGTGTTGTGAAAATGACGGAGAGCGGCACTGCCAATTTTGGAACAGCATTGCGCTCCATCATTTTCCTTTAAATACGAGCCTTGGTGCCTGAGGTAAATTCCTGTTTTAACTTAATCCAGGCACGCTGACAGGAGCACAAGGTTCCTAAAACCCTGAGGTGTGTTTCACTGAGCTGATCTTCCAAACTAATGCAGCATCTTCTTAATGATTTTTGGGGTCCCAGGCAAGACATATTTTCATTGCCCCAGTACAGAATTTTTTTTAAAATTCATTACCCATTTCCTGCTAATTCAAACCCTTATGCTGCCAAAGAATACTAAATTATATCTTAAACCTTAAAAAGATCACACACAAAAATTGTTGAAACGTCTTCCAGAGGACCCAAAAATCCATAAGATGACATGGGGCAGAAAGACAGACTCAATGGTAGTGGTAGGCAGAGAGTGTGAGAAGTGTAAATAAATATGATAGGAAGAGGTAAAACAGAGAGAAAGTTAACTATCCCCGAGAGTGGGGAGTCCTTGGAAGGTCGGAGGCCTGGGCAACTGCCCACTAGGGCTGGGTGGAATGTTTCATTTTGCCAGCATAACCAGTGGAATTTGACAACTCCATGTTGCTCTTGTAACGCAATGTTCTGTCCAAATTCCACCATTTGCAGTGCTTTTTTCCAGCGAGACTCCAGAAATGACAGCGCAAGCGAGATTTGGAGTCCCCTAGCCCCACTGTCTAGTGAAGGCGGTTGAGAGAGGCAACTGTCAGAGAGCTGCTTCTCAAGTGCATTTGCTGCTGCTCAAGTAGATTTTCTACTCGAACTACACCAAAATTAGCTGGGGTGGCCGCTCGCTTTTGTGCATGGTGCAGTTCGCGCTGATTTTTCAGCACTGCTGGCACTACTGGTGCTAAATCACAATGTGAGCAGCACAACATGCATATTTTCTGCCCGTCGCCTGAATTCTGTGGACTCTTGCAGACATTTTTTGAAATTTTGTGGAAATCTGTGGAGTGAAACTCCGTGAGTTCCTCCCACCCCAACTGCTCACCATGCCTTTAAAACGTCTTTGCACTAATGAGAGCTGCGGATGAGAGGAAGGCACCAAAATGCAAATGTTTTAGGTATCCCTTTCAGCATTCACAGCAGAGTGTAGGTGCAGCACTGCGGTAATGCAGTTATTCCCTTAAATGCCTAAAGTAAACCAAAGCAGTGTTTCAAGGATTAATGAAAGATGGGTGTGCAGAAGTTTAACTGCATTAAATCAGGGTAAGAACAAAGGCCTCTCCATAGTTGACATGTCTGGATTTATCGTAATCATTAGATTGGGGTGGAAAACAGAAATATTTATTATGTCTGAATACTCGTTAAGAAATTAGTGAGAGATATTGTTACTAAAGCTTGTCAAAAAAATGTTGCACCCAAACAAATGGTTGTAATCATGTTTTACTTAGGGAAAAAATAAATACAATGCTTATTGTTTGAAATCTTTGCCCATTGAGCTAATGAAAATGGAATAACAATTAAACGTGTTAACATATTTCAGTGTTAGCAAAGTGAAAGCACTATGGCCCTCATTACAACCCTGGCGGTCAAAGACTGCCAGGGCTGTTCTGGAGTTTGTACCGCCAACAGGCTGGCAGTACAAACTCGGGCATTACGACCGCAGAGGAAGCGTCACAGTCGCACTGCCGGGACCGGCGGTTTCCCACCAGGATTTAATCCTCCAGGGCAGTGCTGTCCAGAGGATTCCGAGTCCCCCTCCCGCCAGCCTTTTCATGGCGGTATGAACCGCCATGAAAAGGCTGGTGGAAAGAGGAGTCGCGGGACTCCTGCACTGCCCATGCCAGTGGTATGGGCAGTGCAGGGGCCCCCTGCCACGGCCCCATGGAGCTATTCACTGTCTGCATACAGACAGTGATAAGCGCGACGGGTGCAACTGCACCCATCGCACCGCTGCAACACCGCCGGCTCCATTTGGAGCCGGCTCCTGTGTTGCGGGCGTGATCCCCGCTGAGCCGGCGGGGATCTCCAAATAGACACCGCAGGAGTGCGGCCGCATTGGCGGCCGCGCAGCGGTTTCAACTTGGCGGGCGAAAGTTTAAATGAGGGCCTATATGCAGTAAAAATGCATTACAGTTTTAGCACTCATCATGTGAAGATACTCATTGCTGGTAAGCCCAATGGGATTCCGAAAGGATCCTGGTCAACTGAGTCTCAGGCAATTATCTACCTTTTTGCAAATGTGTTGAAGACTAGTTTTGGCATTACTAGTTTAGCTCGGCAATGATAACATAGCGCTTAAACATCGTGGGCCAGAGAGAAACCTGTTCCATTGAGGCTTCACCCAACGATAATTGATACTGTTAATTTTTAGAAATATCATCTTGTTTTTCTTTTGTTTCATCTGTGGCACTTTCATTTGTGTTTTAATATTCTTTTATTCAAATCTGAATGAAACAGTTATTTTCGAAATGCAAACCTGCTGAAGCTTTTTCAAAACCTACATACTCAGCTTCATGTAAAGCTCTTAATGAAAACCATTGCTCTGTGTCAGGGATGTCCAATGAAATTTCAATAAGTTCTGTTTCGGGGTAAGTACGGTCTATGAAAGTTAGTTCTACTCAGAATATTTGCTTGGAAGAATATTCAAATGTCTTTCTGGTGAATATGACGAATATTCGGCATGGATTGTACCAGACATTGGATGCCCTTCTACTATGTAATAATATACACAAGACATCTTGGTGCATTAACTCTAGATTAGAAGTGCTCTCTCAAACAACGATAGTTTTTGCCAAACGGTTCTCCCTTCCCTGTGTCTTTAGGAAAACGGTACTGTCCATAGTCAATTGTGTTACTTGATAATTCTGTCTACTGGTCTGGGCACCTGAGAAGGAAGTTCGGAAACCTTTCATGAAAACCCAAACAATAAACAAATAAATAACTGCCCATAACCTGTATCACTTTCTGAGACATGGTCTTTGTGACCATAAAAACATTCAGGCCTTTTTTAAGAAGGACCTAGCCTAACGCCACATCAGTGTCATTTTTGTACGCTAACGTGGTGTTAGATTGGCAAAAACACTGCGTCATATTTACAAAGTGCCTGCTCCAGGGGAGTGTTCCCTCGTTATGAAGCCCAGGAAAATGGCACAGTGGAATCTATGAGATTCTACTGCGCCATTTTTAGGGTAATGTTTAATGCCTGCTCAGAGCAGGCTTTAACATGAGTCATACCATTATTTATAATGGGCCTCTATGTACTTTGCAGGATTAGAGACAAACTTTTTGGCGTTAAACCTACAAAGTACCACAATAGCGTCAGAAATTATGACACTATTGCTCCTAACGTGCACCATGGTGCGCCGTATGTGAAATACTGCGCGCACATGGTGGCATGGGGGGGGGCACAATGGGGCTCAAGAAAAGTGGTTCTTCATTACATGAAGCGCCACTTTCCTTAACTCTGGGTCTCAGTTTTTAGGTAACTAATGGGCAATGTTTTTTGCCTGTACAGACTTCAACACAATATGTCATTTGTGATGATCTTTTCCTTTCATTCATCACTTGGAAACAACCTCCAAACGCTACACCTGTGAAACAGTATCTCAGTGCAATTAAATAAACGAAATATGCTCAAACTTGTGTAAACTTTGCACAAATATATTAATTAATACATTTAAAAATAAACGTTGGCAACATATACAATTACAGAATTCAAAAGCTTAAAAATATAAATAACAGTGCGCCTTTATGAAGGTTCAATTTGCTGTTTGAAAGTAGCATAAATGAGGGATGCATGTTTTTTCACTCAGAGAGGAATATTTTTTGCATCCGAATCTATTTCTGTTTATTCCCTTTACTTGGCTTCTGGTTCAATAGAATTCTCCCTTCATACTTTTAACTTTCCTGATCTGTATCTGAGTAAAGGTGCGCAGTTTAAGCAACTGTTTTCTACTTCTTAAAGGCATATTTTATGTGACTCTCAAGGTCTTTATGAAGGTCAGGTTTGTAAGAGCTGTCATCTAAAGACCAACATGTCTTTTCAAGTACTGTATTTCTTTTCATCATCCTGATATTAAAGGTCAGAAGAATACATTCTCTAGAGAAAAACTTTCAAGTTGTATATAGAATTATAAATTGTACAAATACAAAGAGGCGATCAGGCTTGTGCCAATCGAGTAAACAAATTATGAAACCCATACACAGTATCTGAGTTTGATTCAAACTAAAACTCAGGCTTCTTAACTACTAATAGATTTTTGCCGGGCTGTGCTGTGATGCTTTCATTGTATATTACAATACCGCAGTGGAAGACCATACTAACCTTGAGTAAGAATAATGGTATGACATATGTGACTAACTGAGGCCTGTCTACCAGCGTAATGCTGATCCAATATGTGCACGCAGGGACGTATATCAATTTGTGAATAATAAACAGTTGTATGTCAGAATTAGGTGGGCAGAAATATAATTTGATAAATAGTATGTCATAAATATAATTCACAAAAACATCATCCCAGTGGGTGCAGATTATTTAACACAATTGTTGAAGCACGGGGAGATTGAAGGCCTGGTTAAGAGATGGACACCCGGTAAACCTTATTACAAGTGCATTATGTCCTAATGCACTTGTAATAAGGTGGACAAGATATCACCCCATTGTCCAGCAACTCTTACCAGTGCAACTAAGCACAAAATGGAAGTAACATGATGGACCACTATTGATCAGAGAACTTCATGTCTTTTTGAATTATATTTAAGGACTTTAACTGTGTAAGTGATAGTGAGGAGGTGCTGTATAGATGTCTATCTTGATTATGTGATGCAGAGAAGGGGTATTACGCAGCCATGAAGCCAAAAGAAGGGCATAGTGACTACACATCTCATGGCTATGAATTTGTACATTAGCTCTGGTAGCATTCTGTTGTGTCCAACAGGCCATATCAGGCTGGCATTGTCTATGGTGCAATACTTGGAATAAATGACATAACCATTCACTAAACTAAACTGGTCTATTTATCTATTTCCAGACACATCCTTCAGCAATATCAACAACAGACCTGGGCCTCTTCACCTGACCATGATGGAGCTGCAGGAGAAGGTATCATTATTTGCTCCAAAATAGTGGAAAAATGAATTTCCCTCAGTTCAAACCATGTTTTGAGTTTCTCCAAATAAACAAAAACTATTTACAAACTGTTCGAGGGTTCAGAGTTAGGGAGTTTCGTAACTCAAGGATATTGTAAAAAAAATAGGCAAATGCTGCATTTTCCAGCACAATTTTCAAAGAATTTAGGGAAAAACTACAGGTTTTTCCATCCAAATGCATCTGGGCACTCACAAAATAATTTAAAAAAACAAGACCTTCCTGCTACGGTGGATCGTTTCCCCAGTGGTACCTATGTTTATGCATTACAATTTATGAAAAAATTTGGCCAATCCTCTGATTCAACAGGAAGTTGCGAAGGTGCTCTCATGAAATATTTCACTAATTTCCTGTTGTTCTAGAATAATCTTTATTTTATACAGAGAGGGGGGTCTTCAATTACTTTGCACGGCATTGTCATCTTGAAATGCCCATTCACCATTCCTCAGAGGAGATGTCCTCTCATCTAACATTATTCAATTTTGGTGTAAAACTACGTGAGAGGAAGGTGATTAATAAATGTGTATTCCATTGCGAAAGAGACTCTGCACATAGTAATCATGCCATTTATGCACCCAGGTTAAACATAGATGCACAAACAACGATTCACCTTGAAGATCCTTTTATTAGTTCTGCATTGATGTTAGTGACTATGCGACACGGTACATACACAGTCAGGGCCAATTGTCACTCTCACTACAGAGAATGTTCATTTAATCTAGGTTGATGTTTTCACTTTGAAACTCATTTCGTCATACAAAGGTCTGTTTATTTATGTCAGCAGATAGCAGTAGTGAAGTAAAAGTAGACAGAAGCCAGCGGCGGCTCCGCTGCTATGGGGGAGGAGCATTGCCCCCCCCCCCCGGGCCAGCAGCAGCAACTGCCATTAGAAAAATAAAAATGATAATAAACAATGTTAATTAGCAATGTTGTTGTTTTAATTTTTCAAGGGATGGGGCTATGCGAATGACAAGCACAGAGGACTAGTAGTGTGAACTCCACTCTCTGGACGGCCAAACACTCATGCACACTGAGCTCTCTCCAACCTGGCACTGTGTTGCCAGTTTGTAGACAGCAGGCACAGTCTCCCAGTTTGCCTGGGAGAGTCAAGCCAGGGCACTCAGGCCAATCCTAATGCTGCTCTTGTGCTGCCAGCAGCATGACAGCAGCGTTAGGATTCGCTGCAGGGCAGGGTGGAAGCCTCTTTGTTTTGTGTCTCTGCCCCGCTGCTTTGCCCTGACAGGAGCCGCCCCTGCAGAAAGCATCATGATGAGAGTATGGGGAAACCAATCGTCGCACATTATAAGGGCCCTTAACCTTTTGCTACACCATTTACTAAGTGAGAAGTCGATCTTTGCAAGTCTAGATTTTAGGTAAGCCACATCATTCTGCTAAGGCACCTAATTAACTTTGGGGAAGTTCACATGTCTACAGCCAGCAAAATATTGAATGAGACATTGTGATGATCAGTAAGGATGTGAGAGTGAATAGCACTAATCAGGCAGATTTAATATAATCTAATGTTGCAATGTGGGATTAATTGGGTTAGTAAAGGGCCTAACTGGATGGAAGTAAGGGTGCAGAACACCGTGGACTTTAGTTGAGTAGGAATTACAATCTCACCCCACACAACCACATATTCAGGTTCTGAGTGTGTAATAAAAGGCACTTTTATGAATTCTTGAGAAACCCCCTGGCTGACATGGTCATTGGCCTACCTGCTCTCTTAATATTGATCATATTCATGATAGAAAATGTTAATGTTCTTTACTTCTTTCTGAGATGGCCAGTTTCATAAAACAAATGTTGAGTTGGAAAGTAATGCTGGGCTGGATTCACCTGTACAGCGTTATAGAAAAGTAATGATGTGTTTAGGCATAAATGGACACTGAAAAGGTCTCAAAACAGTTTGCTTCAAGACAATTGCCTGGGAAGACAATTTTCAGGATACATTTCCTGCTATCATTGGCTTCTCTGTGAAATGCTGTTTCTGCAAATCCACCTTTAGCTATGTTTTTTTAGCTCAATTTCTTTCCTTTTAATGTTTGCAGACGTTCTGAAGGTTACAGACTTTACAAAGCGTTAAAACAAATTACAAAGATGTAGAGAAAAATCTTCAAAACTTTGCACAGCAATACTGACAGTACATGAAGGAGCATGGCAATGAATGTGACTAGGCCATGTCCAAACCCTTCTTTTAGCCGAGATCTCTCCTACCAACTCTACCATGTACAAGCTATTACTTCCTTATGCAATCTTGTTATTCTACCCAATACACTCCCTCCAACATCAGCTGGGACAGCTAGAACTCTTTCTATATGAATGTGTGGCTATGTAAATCTCTCCGTATCACAAATGGACTATAATATTACAGGTACTCTATTTCAAAATAAGAGTGTCTATGCTATTATAATATCACAGGTACTCTAAATTAAAATGCACTCAGTTGATGTAAAAATGCATTGGATAGCATGACTGGAATATTCAAAAATAGACATGAAAAATAAGGACACACTACCATTATGACAAGAGAAGCCCTACTCATAACTCATGGTGGAAGTGTAATCTACAACTCCACTGAGATATCCACACATTTTAACATCTTCCCATATTTATCAATGTCCAGTCCTATCCTGTTAGTTCTACAATCCAAACGGAGGGGCTTATATTTACTGCAATTTATCTGGAGCCCATAAAGCGTACTAAACAAAACTGTTTCCTCTACCAGTGGGTAAAGGGTCTAAGCAGGATCCCTGAAGGACAGTAGGATATTAACAGTATACATACAGATTGCCATTGGCTATGCTCTTAAATATATTCCTCTGAAGGCATGGTTTTCTCTAACATATAACACAGAGGTTTGGCTTAAATAGTAGTGGGGACAGTGGGCACCCCTGTCGGGTTCTAACTGTCAACCTGCAAGGTACTGAGGTATTCAACTTGATGCACACTTTCACAACAGCATCAGTGTGTTGCAGTGAACAAATAATAGAAACATCTGACCTGCCCCCCATTACTGAAGGGTCTCCAAAAGAAAAGACCACACAATGGAGAAAAAAGTTTTTTCCACATCAGATATAGATAACACAGCTTCAAGCTCCAAGTGGACCTGGTGTAATGTACTAAACACTCTACGGAGATTGTCCAAAGTGGGACTGCTACGCATGAACCTCACCTCACCTATCAGTAAAACCAGATAGGGCATTAATGAGATAAGATAGTACGGCAGTAAAATGGCAAAACCTTTGCAATCAAGGGAGTATTGGAACTGCAGATATCTGGGACCTTGCTTGGATTTAGCAGTGATAGAAGTGTCAACAGGGAGCCAGCCCATTTCCAGTGCCACTTCATACATATGAAGCAGCCACTGAATCAGTTTTTCTTTGCACGTTTTGTAAAACTCACCTATCAGCCCATTTGGGCCAGTAGCCATAGAGCTCGTACACTCGTGAATAGTCTTATTCATTTTCCCAGTCATCAGAATCGTCTTAAGTTGTTCCCTCAGCAGTTTTCCATAAAGGGAAGAGCTATCTGATTGAAGGACTGTGTGGTTACCTCTAGAGGATCATCTGATCTAGCTGTAGGTAAGTCCTAATAGTACATCTGAAATACCTCATTGATGTCACTCTCCCTATCGATTAAGTCACACTCTTGTTTTCTTGCAGAAGGAATCCCAGTATGTCTCTGGTTGATCTGGAGCAGCCCCGCTAAGACCCTGCCCAGCGTTTCTCCCTCATCATACTGATGTTCTGTCACACAACTGTCAAGCAGATCTCCAGGGACTCAACTTAATCAGTGAGATTCAGTGAACTGCAAATTTCCTAACTAAAAACAAGTATGCCAAAGGGTGGAGGGATGACCAAGGTTTGGTATACACTGTTCCCATGAGGAACAGGTTCAGTGGATAGGGGTATATTTACAAGGCCTGGACACCACAGGTGCGTCACTTTTTGCCATGCACTGGTGGCTCATAGTGCAGACCATTATATACAAGGCTATGCAAAGCCACTTTCCATGGCTTTTCATAGCCTTGTAGATATGGTGTGGGCAATGCAGCACAAGTCGCTGCGTTGCTCTACACTGCATCAGGGAGACATTCCATGGGCGTTTCTGTGGGTTTTCCCATGCAACACCCAGGGGTTTTGATGCATTCCCAGATTTACAAGAATCTGTAAACCTGGGAATGCGTCAAAACTGTACGCCTCCCAGGGCAGGCACAACTAGGAGAAATATCCTTATTTCTCCCTGTTGTTTCTTCATTCTATGTGTGCTGCTGCACACATAGAAAGAGGAAAATGCCTCCTGGGATTGTTTTTGTGCCAGACTGTGTGCCTTCCTGCACAAAAGAAATCCTGCCAACAATGCAGACACCTTTGTACCATTGTGCAAGGCTGCCTGCATTGGCTATAGGTGGCAATTTGTCTGCCAGGACGGAGGAAAGGACAGGAATGCACTGTATATTGTAAATACAGTGCATTTCTGACCTTTTGAATTGGCGTAGAGCAGTGCAGCTGAAAGGCTTGCTGCACTGCCCTAAGCCATTTACTTGGAAATATGCCACTTATTTGCTTTAGGTGGGCCTCTGTCTAAGTTCATTTTTTTAAAAAGAAATCAAGTTAAAACCTTTTAGTCAAACGAGGATGATGAAAATCAGCAAAGGCAGAGGAGACTCATCTCTGTGCCCCCAGATCCAACGCTCAAGCCAAGAATGCATTTAATTGAGGAAGGGTCACACCATAAACACCCCTCTGAAGCAATACCCCTGCAGATCTCTCTCTCATCTAGGTATCTAAACGTGGCCAATCTTTCCCTTTTGAGCCTCCAGGGTGGACAGCTAGCAATGGATTTCCAGGAGGACTCTATTCTCTTTAGCTCTATATATTGCCTTGTTATACATTAAATCCACTCCATAGTACACACCGCCACTGCACACAGCCGGCGACTGGGACAAAATAGTGCTAAATATATTCTTCAGCATTATTGCAGAATAGAGGGCCAAGCAAAGCAATGCTTTAAAACCATGATCACCTTAGATGAACAATGACCAGTAAGTGGTCCCCGCCACTGTTCCCCTGCAGTGTCATATAATGTATGCTAGACTATCCATACTCCTTGGTGTTCATGGCCTATCTCATATTATTGGTGCTGATGGTGCAGATAGCATTGCCCCTTCAAGTCCCCAGACCCACCTTCTCCTCCCTCACTGAAAACTTTGCAAACAGAGTGCAAACTCACTCTCTCCCAACACTCCCAACAGCTTCCAATCCATAGGTTATAAACTGAGACCCAGTAGGGATAGCAAGCAGTATAAATTCACTTCAACTGACAACCATGCCTTGGTGCTGCCACGTAGCATTCCCACATAATCCAGCTATTTTTGTTATGTTTGCCATGAGAAGAAGCTGAATTGGGAATATAAACCTAAACCCATTTGTTTTCAGATAGGTCAATAGTAATTCAAACAAACAGCATCAGTTGCGATCTAGCACTCTTCAGCACTTTTCATTGAGTACAGCCTAAATAATTTGCGTCCAGTCCATTCTGCCAAATTCGCTCTAGAAAAGTGTTAGAAATAGGGTCTATAGTTGACTGAGATTTACACTCTGTTCAAGTAGGGACCACAAACCCAGACAGGGCAAGTAAGATATACACTAAAAGTTAACCTAGGCTCACACTCTGGTAACTTGGCACAGAGTAGTCAGGCTAAATTAAAGAGTCAATGTGTAAAGTATAGGTGCACACACACACACAGTACAACAGTGAAAACACCACAAAAGGACTCCACACCAGTTTAGAAAAATAGCCAATATTTATATGAGTCAAACAAGACCAAAACAACAAAACTCCAACATATACAGGACAAGTTATGAATTTTCAAAGATGAAATCAATACGCAGTGCTTAGAAGACAATAGCTCCAACTGGAACTATCTGGTCATGCTGGACTGGGGCAAATTCAAAAGTTCAATCTGACCACGATGGAGCTCACCTCTAAGGGCCCAGGACTGGATTTGGCACCACTTGGCAGAACAGAACTCTAAGCAGAGGAGCCCAGGTGTTGATAGCAGGATGCAGGTGAAGTCTTGAGGCTTCAGAAACAGAAGGCAAGCTCAGTCAGGCTCTTGGAGAAACTTTAGATTGCAGGATGAAGAGACTTAGGTCCAGTCCTCTCACTGCCAGGCATGAAGTAGCAGGCAGCTGGCCAACACAACAGAGTGGCAGTACCTCCGGACAATACTGCAATCCTTCTTCCTGGTAGAATGTCCTCAGTCCAGAAGTGTTCCAAGTATATGGTGTCAGAGGTCCAGTACTTATACCCAAATGTGCCTTTGGAGTGGGGGAGACTTCAAAGAGTAGTTTTGCTCCAGTTCCCTTTTCTCCCTCTCCTGTCTGCCAGGAGGCCTGAGGGGGATGATCAATCCTTTGTGCAGGATCACTACCCTTTGAAGTGTGAGAGAGAGCTCCTCCACCCTTCTTGCCCAGGAAGACCCACCAGTATGCAGATGGAATGTAGGGGCAGTGGAGGGTCCTGTATTTTGTGGCTGTCTGGATGCAATGCATGTGTCAGCTAAACCTTACACAGACCAGATGTGGATTGGAGGCAGGCTAAGGCACAAAATGGTTAAAGTAAGAAAATGCCAACTTACTAAAAGTGGCATTTTCAGACCGGCAATTTAAAAATCACCTTTACCAAAAGTTGTGTTTTTAAATTGTGAGTACAGAGACACAAAACTCATTTTTTATATTTTTTCCCAAATGCAAATTACACTTAAAAGATGTTTTAAGGAAATCCCCACTGCTACCCTATGGGAGAGATAGTCCTTGCAATAGTAAAAAACGAAAGTAAGAGTTTTTCACTACCTGGACATGTTAAACTTAAAAGTAGATGTCCAACTTTTTATATGCACTGCACCCTGTCCTTGGGGCTGACGAGGGCCTACCCTAAGGGTGTCTTACATGTAATAAAAAGGAAGATTTGGGCCTGAAAGTGGGTGCACTTGCCTGGTCGAACTGGCAGTTTAAACTACACACACAGGCTCTGCAATGGCAGGCCTGAGGGATGTTTGAAAGGTTACCATAGTAGGTGGCACAACCAGTGCTGCAGGCCGACCTGCAGCATTTGACTTACAGGCCCTGGACATAAATAATACACTTTAGTAGGAATTTACTAGTAAATCAAATATGCCAGTCATGGAGAAGCCAGTGTTACCATGTTTTAAACACTGAGTGCATGCATGTTAGCATTGGATAGCAGTGGAAAACTGTGCAGAGTCATGAAAACCATAAAACAAAATTCAGCACACAGTCAAAACAGGAAGTCAGAAAGCAAAAAGTCAGGGGAAACCACACCAAAAAAAGCCAGATCTAACAAAAAAGTATCATAGCAGCATGAAATTTCACACGCCCATCTCGACCCTCCACAGCTAGCCACATCAATCATTTTCATGAAGTTTGCTCAGTATTCTAAGTGACTCCTCCATCTCCTTGTACCTCTCGTCCTCACCAGAAGGGCTGGCAAAGTGTTTCAAAAATACATCACTCAATAAATTACATAATAAATTTGCCTGAAAATAATTATATTCACAACTTTGATGGGAACAGCATTGTGAATTTATTATTTTTGTCACACAGCACTCCATTAAGATCCATACATGATTTCCAGGTCCTTGAACTTTGAAGACTAGGTCAAGAAAGATCAAGACGTTTGACTGTTCATATTTTAGCATCCCCCATTCCTGGCCTTCTACAAGAACTAATTTTTGTCCATACAATTAGGCGGCCTTGCAGTTATTGGCCTAAGAGGTCTTCCATGTGCTGGCCCCCTTAAAGCGAATAGTGATGTTATTCAGTAGTGTAGTGCTCAGAGAAGAGTTTCATCAAAAAAGCTCTTCAGTACATTCTGCACAAACATCTCCATGTTCCCTGTTTGCTTATGTTTTTTCTATGCCTAAAATGTCAATACTGGTTTTATAATATGTCCATTCTAGATCTTAAGTCTTCACCTTGACCTGGTGTATTAGGGACTCCATTTTGTGGACAGCGCTGAATGGCACCTTTTATGAATCATCAATATGAGAGATCATTTTTTTCTGCCCTTGTTTCTGCCTGCCCAACCTCAGTCAGACCTGGATATGTTAAAACTTGCACATTAGAACATACAATTTTGTATAAATGTCCGCAATGCTGGATTTCTGGTTGGTAGATAAACCTTTTATGTCACTAGGGATCTGTAACTGACCCAGAGGCCCCATTCCTCCAGATAATTATTCTCCCCTTACCCACTTAGCAGTGTTCAATTCCTTCTGGCTTTAATAATAAATCTTGGGCTGCTGCTTATCACCCTTCCCCCCAATCAAACCAAGGTAAACCTAGGAGAGCAAGTGCTTTCAGGATATATGGGAGAACGACTTCAATCAGTTTCATTTTCCCTGATGCAGAGTGGGATCCAATATTTCACTGTCCAGAATTCTGCAAGGGAATTTCTTATGTGAATTTGTATAACACAATATCAACCAGGAGGCTATCTTGACAAAAAGGGTAAACAAGGCTTGGAATGGGTCATCCAGCATCACTCCAAGTCTAGTTTGTGGTGGAGTAAAATATGCCAGTTACCTAATTAATTGGCCTGTTCCTTATGCTCATTTATATAGTCTGTGCCTCTAAGAATCAGTTTTAGCATATGGCCTTACCCTTATCCTAACACGGAGTACAGAAACAATAGGGCTGATTTAACAGCACCTAGTGCCTCCTTGCACCACAGTAGCATCATTTTTTTTACGCTAATGTGGCCTATCAAGGCCAAAATCTCTGCACCAAATTTACAAAGTGGCGCAATGTATGCATTAAGGTTCTTATTTGCATAGAATTTCATAGAAGCTGCTAACTCTGGCTTCTTTTCTAACAACATAGTCATGTAAACATTTAAACTAAATAATCAAATAATAATATTCTCATCAACCAAATAGAACCATACTAGAAATGGGGCATGGGGAGGTCAAGGAAGAGTTAGCAGAGGGTTTGTTTGTGCTGTCCTCTATCTAGGAAATTGACTGGGCAATAGATGTCAACACTCCTGATGTATTGTCTGTGGAATTTGTTACTGTTCTCAAAGTAATGAGTCATGCAAGGGCGACAAAGTTACAACAGCAGCCTAGTTGTCACTCACAAGGGGTAATAGCAGATTTGGATTTTGCCTTGAGCCTCAGCCTGTCTGAGGCAGACCTAAAGGCTTGTTGTTTGTGCCTGTGGAGAGGTCTTTCAGAGACTGCCTGTGAGGATTGTGGTGTGGTATAAGGTGTGGTTCACCTCACCTCATGCAAAGCACTCGTAAAACCTACTTGGACCCAGTCAAGCTCTTTTCTAAAACCTCTTGCTCAGCCCTGGATAGCTGTGGCTTTGAGCAGCAAGGCTTAAACAAAGGAACTAGTGTAAAACATTTAGACAGACCACACAACAAAATAAGAAAGTCATACAGCATAAAAGAAAACCAACATCGATTTCTAAACATAGATTACATTTTTATGAATTTTTAGACTGCAGGATGAGCAAAATCCACCAGACGGTTCTAGAGATATTGATTTTGAAGTAAAACGTTAATCTCAGATTTTGTAACCCTATGTGCGAACAATCATTGGTAAAGGTAAAGTTTTAAAGAATGGGTTGGACTACTCCAGCCCACACTGCTAGACCAATTTTGACAGGGAGAAGGCCAGGGAGGGGGCAAAGAGGATTATTAGGGCAGTTTCCTGGTTACCAAAGCAATCTCAATTCCAGTTCCACACTTTACGCAAGGACCACCATAGACTTCAGTGGAGTGTTCCTGATGCTGAGGATACAGGATGCTGAGGATGCTGTGGGATGCTCTGGGTGCTGTGCAGACAACAGGGCCTTCCGGGGTTATTCCTCTGTCCATGGGTTAGGTGGGGTGATGTTGGCCACAGGGGTGATTGTCCCTCAAAGTCCACTTTGGTCCAGCAGAAGTCCAATTATGACTGGGATACTGATTAGTCACAGCAGGTCCAGGGCTTTCCTTTGGTGAGGGCTAGTGTTCCGCTTTGAGTACTATCCTGGGTCCAACAGATTCAGGTGCAACTTTTGAGCAATGAGGAGTGGTCTTCTTGGCTGCATGTCAGCGGTTGAGCAGCAATTCCTTGAATGTGGCAACTGACTGGCCAGAACAAGCTCTTTCAGCTTTTATGGCCTGGTGCAGGGCAGGGAGTCAGCTAACTGACTCTTGGAGTTTATTTTTTCTGTCTGAGGCTTCTGAGTGACTTTTCCATGAGCCAGACACCACAGTCACAGTCCTCTGTTTGCTAGCCCAGGAAGCAGCAGGTTCAGTCCAGTTTTTGGTGCAACATCTCTTACCAGGTCTAGGGGTCAGCGGGGCAATCCTTCTTCAGTTCTTTCCCCAGTCCAGATGTCATCTGAGGCCTGGGTGCCCTGGGGGCCATATATGTGACCAGAAATCTCTCTCGGGATGAAGCAGTTACTAGTCAATGGGCTACCAGGTTCCCTCCTGCCTTTTGATGACTTCCGGCTATGTGTGGCACTTTAGTGGTCCCAGAGCGCACTATACTGCCCACTCAAGATGTCTGAAACTCTTGCCTGTTAAAAGGGCTTGGTAGCTGACCTTAGAGCTGTGGCTTCATGTAGACTAGATGCCCACATTAAAACTGGTTTGACAACTGGTTTCCCCTTTCTGTTCCCACTGCCAGCCCATCTACAGAAACAAAGGAGTAGGCTCTCTTGTGTGTAGTTTCCATTTGCCCCTCAAAGGTAGCTTGTTGTCTGAAGCTCACCTTTTGGGCCTACACCCTATATGCCTTTCTGTCAGGGAGAGGTAACACTTCCTCTCGGACAGGTGTATATTGTTTGTGTGCTTGAGAGTCATTCACACTTCTCCACAGGAGTGCAGAAGACTGTCTGGTGGCCATCATCTGGAAATGGCCACCAAAATAACTGGTCAGCTGAGTGGTAACTTTCTAAATGTTGCTTTTCCTTAAAAATGCCATTAAATCATACTTGGGCATCAAGTTGGGTTTGATGCCACATATATTTCGATACCTTGAAGTACCAAGTTTAGTGGTCCTATTCAAAAGTTAGCAAGACTAAGATGACAAACTGCAGCTCTATACTTTCCAACGAGGCTACTATATTTCCCACAGTAAAAACGACAATCTGGGGCTTTTACTATTACGACACATTAAATATTATGTCCAACTTAATAATATACAGCAGCTTGCCTTAGGGCTTGATAGGCTTTCCCTAGGGGTGACTATATACCCCATGAAGGGAGGTTTGGGCTTTGCTATAAGTTTAAGTATTCGTTTGGTGCCCAGGACCATGGGCCCTAGCATGCTAAGTTGCAGGACCAGCAAGCCGCAAGCTGCCACACCCATAGTTGGAGCGCCTGGCAGCGCATAAAGGCACTTCTGCTTCCTGCAGAGTGGGTGGAGTAGTCGTTCAGCCCAGGCCTACGGGCCCCAACACGCTAAGTGACAGGAGCCGCAAGCTGCCACACCTGTAATTGGAGCACCTGCCAGTGGATAAAGGCATGTCTGCTTCCCGCAGAGTGGAAGGAGTATTTGTTTGGCCTAGGACTTCAGGCCTCAGCACACTGAGTGGCAGGAGCTGCAAGCCGCCACACCCGTAATTGGAGCGTCTGCTGCATATAGGCACTTCTGCTTCCTGTAGCATGGGCTGCATATGGGCAGCGCATGGGTGAAGTCTGGGTCAAGGGTGGGCCCATCCGGCACCCTTCAGCATCAGGAGGAGGCAGGGCAGGGTCACCCCCCTTGGTTCTTTAGCAGGTTAGAACTAGCCTATTGTAGTAAGATCCTGGGGATCATCCCAGGAATACATTTGCATGACTATAGCTCCTTCTATGTGGTTTCCAAGCTTGGCTTAAAGAGGCTCTGTCGAATGGTGATTGCCTAAGGAGGTTGGTGCAACTTTAAGCAGCAGACCTGTGCCCCTGCCCTCTCGCAGCATTCTCTCTTCACCAGGCCGACCTGCGTGTATTTGATGGGAATCCCTCATGTGGGGTATGCCTGTGCCTATGTTTGACTGTGAAGGGGTCATAGAAGCCACACCTGAGACCCTTGAAACTTATTTTTCCTTTATTGAATATTGAATATGGAGTACCTTTGCATATTTTTTTGTGTGTTTTTTGCTTGTTTGCTTTGTAAGTCTAAGTATCTAATTCCATTCCTCTGTCTATATCGTTGTACTGTAATGGGGAAACGTAAGGCAATATACAAACTATCTGGGAAGAGGAATAAAACCTCTGAGCTTACTTCGATATCAACTCCGGACATGCCACAAGGCTCTGTATCAGATACAGAAATTGACACACTAATTGAACAGGTTGAAACCCTCTTAGGCAGAGACAAAATGAGCGGTTGGCACTCAAATGAAGCACCAGATAGAGTTTCCCCTATATTTACTAAGAAACAGAAGCCTAAACATCTTTCTCAAAATACTTTCACAAATTTTGACACTACCTTGATCACCGATGGATTAATGCTTGCCTCTAATGTTACTTCTCATGATATTACTGTTAATGGCCATAACCCTGCACCATTATCCTCCTAGATAGTATGCACAAAAAGATTTTTAATCCTTGCATCCCCTCCACCAAGCCTGAACACCAAGAAGGCCTTAATTGACACTAATATGGACACTAAGACAGACATTGCTAGCATACTACATTTGGTAAAAAGGCTACAGCCTGAGGTATATGGTCTTAGATAACACCTAGCAATGTTATCATCAGAAATAAGGAATATGAAAGCTTTTGCAAAGCCACCTGGTTTTAGATCCACACCCTACTCATATGGCTTTAATTGATGAGAAAAACAGATCAAAGAATGTAAGGGCTAGTCACTACACCGAGCCACGGCCCACACTCACCCTTTTTCTGTTCTATCTAATACTTGATTGATGCGCATGCCCCCCTCCCTTGTTGTGCCTTGTGCATCTGGCAAGTTTTTTTTCATTTTTTTTATTTTGCATTTTTCAATAAACATACAACAGGCCCCGTCAGTGCAACAGGGATACAGCTGTGGTCATAATTACATTGTTTCGATGCGGGCAGTAAGGTAAAGAGACCATCAACCAGCGGCATTGTTCATTGAAAAGGAAAGTAATGCAAAAAACAGCTCGAGTGTAGCATAGCAACCAGGGTGCCTACAGAATCTAGAGTGCATACCCAAAATCATTATTGGGTGGACCTTGTTTGCCATCCCATACTCTTTCCACCTCATACAAATCCACTATACACAACAGTGAGACACAGGATCACTCTGCACCATTCATCCATCTGCCAGAGTAGCTACAGACTACCCCTCAGGATCCCCAGATGCAATACCAGCTAGATAAGCTTGATAGGGCCCTTGAAATATCTCTAGGATGACTCTGGGATGGGAGCAACTCATTGTATGTGTCAGATTGCATGCTACAAAAGACCATGTCAGTGTGCCAGTCCTTCAATGTCGGGGGAGGGCCACAGGCCCAGTGCATGCCACATGCCTCCATACAACCAATAGCCACCAAACGCCTCACACTCCACAGCACCCCCTTAAAGCAACCCAGAATCACCAGCATTGGGGTAAGTTCAAAAGTTTCAACCATGCTGCCCTCCAGTTCCTGGAACACCTCACACGAGAACCCATGCACCCCGGGGCAGAACCAAGCTAGATGCAGGAATCCCTCCTCCACCGCCCCACAGTGTTGGCAATCTTCATTGTCATGAAAACCGTATCTGTAGAATTGGGTCGGTGTGTAGTCTAGCCTGCTAATGTTTTTGAAGTGCAAGAGTCTGTGCCTACCATTTAGGGAGAGAGTCTGAACCACAGTACAGCAATACTGCAATTGCTTGTCACTAATAGTATTATCCAAATCACTTTGCCACTCAAGCTGGGCCTTTGTAATGTTTGGTCTACACACTTCTTGAGCAAATGCATAAAATCTTGCTACCATTCGGCTAGGGGTTGCCATCTGCAGGAGAGAAGACAAAGTCAGGGGTCACTAGAAAGTTCTCTCCCAGGAGACTCCGCAGTTTTTGTCACACTCTGCAGTAATGGAACAGGATGAGGGCAGTTTCCTTGCTTCCCCACTCTGAGTCTCCTCCCATGTACAGAGTTTGCAATCCTGAAAAAAGTCACCTACAGTCTGCACGCCAAACTCCTCCAGAGCAGCTGCTGCCCCCTCCCTTTTTCCATAGGGAACCATGATCACCACACCAGAGGTTTATGCTGTGGATGCATCAAGGACCCACTCTGCCACTCTAAAAAGCACCGGCATGAGTGCACCATTGCGTTCATTGAATTGTAGACTCCATGTCGCCAGGCTGGGTTCCTGAAAAACACATGTGGCAGTGTATGCGGCGCTGTTGCATCACTCTCAAGCCAGAGATGAGGTAAGTTTGCAGGGCCATGTATTCAGTAATGGGTGAACATACTCTTCACTGCCGTATAGTATGTTTCTAAGTACAGGGCATTTAGCCCTCCCATATGATATGGCAAGGTCAAGATTTCCCACCTCACCAGCGGCTGCTTTCCCGTCCATGCTAAATGGATCATAAGAGTCTGAAGGGTGTCAAAAAGCGCTCGGCAACAACATTAGAATATTTTTAAACAAAAACAGGAATCTGGGCAATATCACCATCTTCATAATTGCAATCCTACCAATAAGTGACAGCAACAATTTTATTCAGTGATCTATTGCCTCTGAGAGTTTCTGCTTCGCTTTACCGTAGTTATCGAGCATAATCACCACTGGGTCAGTAGGTACCTGTATCCCCAAGATTGCGGTCTGGGTCATGTACATACAATTATGTATCATCTGCATACTCAGAGATAATCAAATTATAGCCCAGGAATAGCAGGCTGCGTTGACCATGATACTCCTGAAGTGTGCAAGCCAGGGGTTCAGCCACCAAGCGTTAAGCAAGGGTAATAGGGAGCAACCCTGTCTGGTGCCTCTAGTGAACATGAATCCTCACTCAACCAAGTCAAATGCTTTTTCTGCATCAAGAAATACCGCTGCCACCAATACTGTAGCACCAATCTGCTGCATCGCTCCAAACAACATCCAGAGGTTGAACGTTAAGCTGTGCCCTGGGATGAAGTCAGCTTGTTCCAGGACTACTACACCTGGGAGCATTGGGAGCAATCGGTTGGCTAAGATATTTAAGTACATTTTTGTGTCAACATTCAGTAGTGACAATGGCCTATATAACAACTTGTCGTGCTTCAGCATTGTTACTATCAGGGTCTCGCTCATTGAGGGAGGCATGCTTCCCGTTTCCGCCATTTCTTCGTACAGTGTCACGAAATGTGGAATAAGTAGATCCTGATATGTTTTATAAAAATCAAATGTGAGGCCGCCAATGCCCAGTGCCTTCCCAGGGGGCATGTCCCAGAACCCAGCACGTATCTCCCCAGAGCGCAGTGGTGCCATTAGACATTTACTATGCTCTGCCTTGAGCCACGCCATAGCAATATACTCAAGATAGTATATGGCAGTGCCATCATCATGTGTTCCCTGTGACCTGTGTAAGTCAACATTATATCTGCAAAATTGATCAGACACCTGCTCTGTAGTATATTGAGGTAAGCCCTGCCCGTCCTTCACTTCCAGGACCACATCCTTCTCACAACAGGGGCACACAAGCACTGCCAGCATTGCACCAGAGCACTTGCCCACCACTTATGTCTGCGCCACTGCATATTTTGCTAAGTGTCGTATCTTGCTCTGAGCGGCTTCATGGAACTCATCTATCTTGGCCATGATGTCACCCAGGATGTGATTGCCTACCATGTTACAGCACTGCTTCTCCAGCACAGAATTCTCCATCTTGAGTGTGGACAATCCAGTGTGCAGAGACCTTAGGATCCCTACATGCTTTGACAAAGTGACACCTTTAAATATAAACTTCAAGGCCCGTATTTATACTTCGTTTGCGCCGAATTTGCGTCGTTTTTTTCGACGCAAATTCGGCGCAAAACTAACGCCATATTTATACTTTGGCGTTAGACGCGTCTAGCGCCAAAGTATGGGCAAATAGCGTCATTTTTTTGCGGGAACGCCTTCCTTGCGTTAATGAGATGCAAGGAAGGCGTTCCCGTCTAAAAAAATGACGGCGACGCAAATGCGTCGTATTTATACTCCCGGGCAAAAATCACGCCCGGGAGTGGGCGGGGCAAAAAACCCCGCATTTGCGCCACTTTTTAACGCCTGCTCAGGGCAGGCGTTAAGGGGCCTGTGGGCTCAAAATGAGCCCACAGGTGCCCTCCCATGCCCCCAGGGACCCCCCCTGCCACCCTTGCCCACCCCAGGAGGACCCCCAAGGATGGAGGGACCCACCCCAGGGACATTCAGGTAAGTTCAGGTAAGTATAATTTTTTTTGGTGGCATAGGGGGGCCTTATTTGTGCCCCCCTACATGCCACTATGCCCAATGACCATGCCCAGGGGACATAAGTCCCCTGGGCATGGCCATTGTGCAAGGGGGCATGACTCCTGTCTTTACTAAGACAGGAGTCATTTAAATGGCGTCTGGGCGTCGAAAAAAATGGCGCAAATCGGGTTGAAGCGATTTTTTTGCCTCAACCTGACTTGCCCCATTTTAAGACGCCCTAACGCCATTTTCCCCCTACGCCGGCGCTGCCTGGTCTACGTGGTTTTTTTCCACGCACACCAGGCAGCGCCGGTCTGCTAGCGCCGGCTAACGCCATTCCATAAATACGGCGCCCGCATGGCGCTTCAGAATGGCGTTAGACGGCGCTAAAATTTTTTACGCTAAACTGCGTTAGCGCAGTTTAGCGTCAAAAAGTATAAATATGGGCCTAAATGTCTCCTAGACTGTTGCAAATTTCTTGATCGAGCCCACAATAATTGGGAAGAACTTTGCATTCTCCTCATGGAATACGGCATTTAATAATGAGTGTGGGAGAACCACCAAGAAAACGCGGAAGGCCGCCAATTGCTCAATTTAATCTCCAGCAGCACCAGGGAATGGTCTGAATATGTCCACGGTAAGGGTTTCCATTGCCGCAACGGGGTCACTAGTCCCCTTGAGGGTAGGCTGAAGTTTCTTTGTGTATGAATGTCATGCGCAGCTGAGTATTGTGTGCTGCTGGGTTACGTGCATATCTCCCCATTGTGTAGCGGTGCCATTAGGCATTCCCTATGCTCTGCCTTGAGCCATGTCATAGCAATATGCTCAAGATAGTCTGTGGAAGAGGCATCATCATGTGTGAGCCGCCACCTGAAGAAATTGGCATAATATCTGCAAAATCGATCAACACCTGCACTGTAGTATATTGAGGTAAGCCCTGCTTGCCCTGCACATCCAGGACCACATCCTTCTCGTGCCAGGGGTGCACAAGCACCACCAGTATTGCACCTGAGCGCTCACCCTCCACGTATGTCCACGCCACTGCATATTTTCCTAAGTGTTGTGCCCCATTCTAAGTAGTTTCATGGAACTCATCTAACTTGGCCCTTATGTCACCCAGGATGTGACTGTCCGACATGTCACAGCACTGCTTCTCCAGCGCAGAGATCTCTGTCTCGAATCTGGCCAATTGAGCACGCAGCAATCTTAGGACCCCTGCATTCTTTGACAACGTTACTCCTCAAATATAAACTTTAAACGTCTCTCAGACCGTTGCAAATTTCTTGACTGAGCCCACATTAATCCAGAAGAACTCCACAATCTTCTGTGCTAGTTCCTCACAGAACATGATGTCTAAAAATGAGTGTGGGGGGAGCCGTCATGAAAAAAAGAAAAAGAGGGCGGCCACGGAGTGCTCCATTTCATCTCCAATAGCACCAGGGAGTGGTCTGAATATGTCCGCAGTAGTGGTTCACAGCACCGCAACTGAGTCACCAGCCCCTCTTGAGATTAGCCAGAAGTCTATGCATGTATGAATCACGTGCGTGGCTGAGCAGTGTGTGTAGCCGGGTTCCAATGGGGACCTATGTCACTAAATATCCAGTAGGCCATCCTGCACTTCTATCTCTATATTGGCCCTGGCCACAGCTGCTGGTCTTCTTGGTGGGCCGTGAGAGCAATCACATCCTGGACAATGTGCACAATTGAAAACTCGACCCCAAATCTGCGACAAATCCTTTCCTTGTGACAACCACGCAGCAAATGCATGGAAGAATTGTGGGTCATTGTAGTTGGACCCGTATACTCCAACCAACAAGACCGCTAGGTCATCTTTGTAATATCATGCCACCGCAAATCTGCATCCCCCCCAGTCTATCCAGATCTCCTGTAAACAAACTGTCCAACCCCTATGCATTCAGATCAGAAACACTCTAGTGTGAGTGGTAAAGCCTGCTGCATAACAAAGTCCCTGCATCCTGTGCTGTGTTATTACCCCTGACCCTGGCACTGAATGAGTTTCTTCAATTACTGCTACGTCTATTTTTTGGTGCTGGAGATAGGCCACCACCTTCCGTAATTTACTGCAGTCAGTTAGGCCCCTGACATTCCATGTGAGGAAGCAAAGCTGCGATTGGACTGAGGGGCTGGTAGCTGTATGTTGTGCGTCATTCACCATTTGCAACAGTAAACAAAAGTTGTTTCACAACCAACAGGAAATCCCGTGGCATTTGCATTTGTCGCCCTGCATACAACACAACAACAAACAAGTTTACCCCCCACCCACTCTGTGATGAGCCACAACTTCCACAGCATTATGACTACCCTTCAATCGCTCCCTTGCCCTCCTGCAGAAGAAGCAGCTCAAGCCCTGATGGTGCACACATGGGGACAGATGGTGTCCTACTCTTGCAGTACACCCTGAGGGCCGTGAACCGTTCCTAGTGCTTTTTCCCCAAAGAGGAAATGAAAACATACATAGACAACAACTTTGTTGCAAAAGTCCCATTTGCAGTCTTTAAAATGATGAATTATAACACTAAGCATGCTGCTGCTCACTAAAATGATTATGTGTCAAACATTTACTGTGCTACTACTGGAACACTCTTACCATAGTTCGGAGTGCACCATGTCTGTGGGGGCTCACCGAGGGACCACCATCTCATAAAGAAGCACCCCCTGGTGACCCCTCTTTGGGGAAAGGCCCATCAAGGAGGTACACTTGAAAGGTTCAGAGTAGGCAGGTTTTCCGAAGGTTGACCTTCCTCCGCGGCCCCAGGTGGCCCAAGGGGAGAGTCATAGAAATCACATGTGCTTTATTCCTCCACATCTGACATGTCATGCCCGACAGTCTCCTTTCCAGGTGAGCAGCATCGAGCTTCCCCTGCAGTTCTCTTCTTGAAGAACTGCTGCAACAGCTTAGGGTCACTGAAGATCAATGACTTGCTATTTCCCTGGATCTGCAGTCTTGCTGCGTATAACATACTGAACTCAATGTATAGCTCTCGTAGTTTTCTCTTTGCTGGAAGGAAGAGACCTTTGGCCTCCTTGGCCTGTTGCGTGAAATCCAGGTATATCGATATTTCGGCGTTCTCATACTTTAGAACCTTCAGCTCTCTTGCCATGTGTAGAGCAGCATCTCGATCTCCGTAGTTCAACAGGCATGCTATGATGTATCACCTCCCAGTATACGCCTCTCTAGTGCTTTTTGGGTGTGAAGGCCTATGACGCAAGTACAACTGTCCTCAATGACGAGTCCCGCTCACAAAGCTACCCTGAGTCAGTTGAAGCCAATCCCAACAGCAGTGCACGCCAAGCCACTACTGGATTCGGCTGGGGTCTATTATCAACAGACAATGTATCCCGGGGGCAACGCCAATGTCACAGGAATGACTTATCCTGAAGGACACAGTGAGTGTTCTAGGTCTACGGCCAAACTGCAGGGAAAGTAATTTCCCCCAGCCCCACAGCAAGTACCCCCAATTCTGCAGGTTCCAGTGATCACCATTCATAGAGTGGGCAGCAGAGTCCTTAGCTGTGGCACATCCTTCTCCAGGGGTCTCTGCACGATGCAGCCAGTATCATGCCTCAACTGTACACCATCAATATCCTGCTGGGGTGACCATTATTGTTAATGTGACTCTTTTGCACTGACCTCAAGTTTGTGTTCCCCTCCAGGCAGCAGAAAGTGCTGCCCTCAGTCTTATCCAGCATACACTGCATGGGTATGAGGCAAGATGCCTGCGTGTTACTCCAGGTTGTCAGCACAGTGTAAAGGGGGATGAGACATTCCCCAGCAGGCCCCAAATTTGCAGCAGTTCCTGTGCAGTTCCAGGCAGCAGGCGCAACTGGGTCCACAAAAGTCTAGGCACTACTAGGCTCTCAGGCCTGCAGCGCAGCACCAGCAGTATCCTCCAGGCCGTAACTCCACCCAGCTCCATGCCGCTGAGGCCACTCAGGTCATGGCAACCTTGCCACAGCAGCCACCTATTCACTGGAACCTCTCAATCATGAGAGTGTGCCGCTGTGCAGCATCAATCATTCACCAGCAGCAGGTAGTGTTCTCCGGCCATACCCCGGCACCTTAAGGGATCAATGGCTTCCCATAGCCACCATTGGTGCTAAGCTGTCCACAAAGCTTGAGTTGAACACAGGCCACAGTGCTCATCCCGCCCTCACTCACTCACATAGTGCAGCTTTGGCAGCTGAATCGTGTTGCTAGAAGTTTGAGCAGTATCAACAGGCTTGTACTGCTAAGGTTGATTGTGGTTTGGCACCAGGATTATTTTAGATAGTGGCACGGCTGGAGAAGCACGCCTTATAGACAGCCATTTTCCAGCCAGGCAAGCTCTGCCCCCCATCTGACAAATTATGGATGGTTAGACCCCCATGATAGATTTTTGGGCGGGTTGAACAAATATGATCTCTCTTTGAAGGGTGGGTCCGAGGAGGGCTCACTAAAACAGGGTACTATGGCTTTGACTGGGAACTTTGACTGGAACCTAGGTGTTATTTACATGTTAAAGGTCCCAAACCTGGTGCAGGGAATGCATGAAGATGAGGCGTCCCTGATAAATAAATGTACACATCAAATAAGATCAGTGCGCAATTGTTCTATTATCAGCTCCGATATGTTGCATGTCAGAAGTCTCCATGTCCCTACAGACCATGCAAGGATCTTCGACGGTACCAGAATAAATTTGCAGTCTACATTTTTGGTGAAGGGTTTGATGAGTTTAGAACTGCACAGGGAGCCTTCCCCTGGCACCTTGATTGAGTTCAAACTTAACGCACCCTCTACAAATAATCCACAAGTTTTACAGAATGTGACATTGTGCAATATGCCGGAGGGTGTGGGACCTTCCATGTAAGATTGCCTAGGAAACATAGGCTCCTTCTGTCCTATTGGGGATAAGGGGTATTTACCTGATTCCAAGTTATCTCGGTCAGATACTGATTTTGTACAGCTGATTTTAACCAGCACCCTGGCTCATCTGAATCCTATTCGAAATGATCTTCTTAAGAATAGCACTTCTATTGATAACCTCTTTTGGAGGAATGTCACAGAAGTGAAATTGAAGCTAGGTGATCCGGCTTGGGGTGCTTTTATATGCTAGTCCTATTTATATTTCTTCTCCGGTGCTGCGCCAAAAATTGCAGTGCGGCGCTGCACCACTTTTGAAATGCATGGACGCACTGTATTTACAGGAATACAGCTCACCCTTGTGTTCTTCCTGCACCGGTGCTGAATTAAGCTGCCTGTGCCAACGCAGGCATCCTTGCACCATAGTGCAAGGGTGTCTGCACTGAGGGGATAGATTGTTTATGTGCATGAAGGGGTCCCTCCTGCACATAAACAATCTACAATGGCGATTTGGCACTTCTATGTGTGCTGCATCATTTTGGAATGATTGTTTATGTGCAGGAAGGGGCACCTTCCTGCACATACACAATAATTCATGGCCTTTTTCACACATAGAGCTAAAAACGAGGAGGAATAAAAGTATTGCTCCTCGTTGTGCCATGCTAACCTCACTCCTCACCCCTAAGATGACGTTAGATTTTGGCGCTGCCTCACATTTATGAATTCTCATAAATCTGGGGCAGTGTCAAAAGCAATGGGTGTTGCAGTAGAACACCCACAGCAACACTAATTGTACACCCAAAACTGCTTTGGAAGGGCCCAGATTTTCAAGGGAGCATTGAGCCACAAAATGTGGCTGAACGCCTCCTTGTAAATATGGTGCGGTGAACCGGAGCATAGTGAAAGTGATGCTCCAGTGGTGCGAGGGCCTTGTAAATCTGGCCCTTGGGGTCTTGATTCTGTTTATGATGGGCTATGGAACTTACCAAGTTCCTGCTTGCTGTGTTGTAAGGGGCCGCCCTCTTCGTGGCCTCCTTGTCTGGGTAAAAGTGGCTCTTAATGTTAAAATGTGTCCACTTCTTATTGCTTCCCATGATATCCTAGGTAAAACCATCCCTGGGGAGGACATGTGACAAACTATGCATATGCGTGGTTAAGGCACACAAAAAGGCATGTGTTGTTTGGGAGTGGACCCCGAGGATGCAGTGAGGTAAGTGGGACTGGGGTAGTTATTTTTTTAAGGCTCAGTGCAGGTGGAGGGGTCGGTGAAATTTAGTTTTTTGGGATGGGCTGGGGGGGTCAGGATAGTTTTTTTTTAGCGCCTAGGGTAGATGGGGGGTTGGTGTAGTTTACTTATTAGGGGGGAAAGATTTAAGGCTCGGGCTGGTGGGATGTCGGGGTAGTTTAGTTTTTAGAGGTAGGGGTGGAAGTGGGGGTTGGGGTGGGCTTTTTTTAAGGCTCAGGGAGGGTGGGGGCTGGGGCTAGTTTAGTTTTTAGGGGTGGGGTGGGGGTCGGGATAGTTTTTTTTTAGGGTTCAGTGCGGGTGGGGGTTGTTGTGATAGTTTAGTTTATGGTGAAGGGGTGGAGGAGTTGGGGGAGGTTTTTTTTAGGATTCAGGGCCGGTGGGGGGTCAGGGTACTTTACTTTTTAGGGATGGGTTGGGATAGATTTTTTCCAAGGCTCAGGGCAGGTGGGGGGGTTCGGGGTAGTGGGACTTTCCTTAAATATGCCCCCAAGTATATATGCGCATTTGCACAGATCATTGAATGTTATTTGATATCATTACAAAGGATATTACAGATTCTATAATTACGATTTTAAATTGCTTTTAATGTTTTATACATATATTGTCTTTTTTAAATGCTTGTAGGAAAATTATTCTTCACATTATGTGTCTGCCTGTACTAATTGAGACTGACATTTCAAGTATTTGTACTATGATTGTCTGTATTGTACAATGTATGTTTTATATACGTTTGTGGTCCTAAAAAAACAAATAAAGTAATGGTACCACATACTAGGGACGTGTAAGTAAGTTAATTTATGCCAACTGGGGTATCCAATTCAACATATACTTTGTAAAGGGTTAGAACAGTGGCCTAGTTAGCAGAGTGAAAAAAGAGGAGCCTCACATCAAAACTTTAGGGGTGCTCATACAAAAAGAGGCATTTCCTGTCTAATCTCACCCAGGGCACGAAGGACTTAATTGGACTCACCAGCACTGGGGGTAACTGCAGGAACTGCCTCAGTGGATGATGGGCCATCAATAGGTACCTGCTACAAGGGTAATGTCTCATCAGCCAAAGGAACCCCTTCAGAGTGGTTGGCTATGATCCTTGTAACCAGTGCAATGGTCTGAGCTACTTGCTGTGGAGCATCCTACCCAGAAGGGCCCTGTCTATCATTAGGGCAACCCTTTGCTCCCTGTTTCATTTTTTTAACAATTGGAAATGAAGCACATGGAGGGATGTTGGACTGCCTAGGGTGATTAACAACCTGTATATCCTGCTCAGGTTCTGAATCAGAAGCAGAATTTGGGGACCCTCCCTCATCCGCATATTTGGCCAACACTAGCTTAAGTAATTGGACCAGATCATGATCCTGCCCCTTTCTTCCGGCCACAAAACCTTTTTTCCCCAGGTATCCTTCCTGTGGAGATGACAGGAAATCACAGATAATGCACAGGCAAGCAAAATGAACCTTGTGCACTAGATCAGATATGTACATATTCACAATCAATAAAAACAAACAATTACAGCCCCCTCATAAGCCCCTATCTCACCTATGTAATACCAATCCTAGGTCCTGGCCCAAGGCAACTGCCCCTCTGATCACTGAAGGGCCCAATGCAGAACCAGGCACAAAACCACACTGATACAGTTTCAAAGAAAGCAAACATGGACAGTAAATACTCTGTCAGGCCCAGGGTAGGCAGATCTAGGTGGTGATCAATTTGTTATGGCTTAAGATTACCCAAACTAGAGACAACAATCCGAAGGGGTGAATGTGTACTGGGCTACATGGGCCGATGTAAAAGAGGTCTCACCTAAGCGGCTTCAACATGCCCCAGAAATCCACACAGATGGGACTTGATTACTCCATTATACACAGTAGAGATGGAATAATTGCACAGCCACCCGCTCTGTGACCATGCCTTAATTTTGGTCCTGTCCTCCTAATGGCTAAATGAAAAGAGGGAAGCTAGGTTAAGCCTGTCTTAATGGTCCCGATGCCATTGTGATGCCCCAGTCTCTTTGGTGACTTCCTGTCCCTTGTCCCACGACTCATGAGGGAAGTGGCAGCAAACATGGCCTGAGACGTTCTCTGATCTGCCCTTGGCTAAAGAGTTGTAAGAGCAGAGGTAGGGCTCGGATCCACAGAGGTCTTGAGTACAAGCAAGCACACATAATTTCAGACAAAACAATAACAGAGCATCTTTGCATTGCTTCAAGATTAATATTTGGATTTTGAAGGACTAGTGCAGTTGTGCTACAGAGGCTCTAGAAAATGACCTTCTTGAATTGTGGGATACATGTGACCACCACTATCTATAAATTGTGAAAGTAATACTAATATTCTTTTAATTTCATAAGTGGTAACAAAATGGAGGTGAGACAAAAAACTGTCCCCTTTTTTACAAGTACATATTGCATGATTGTTGTGTATATACAGAGATGGCAATGCTTACATGTTAGACCTGGCATCCTGTGCCGTGGTTTCCCCTTAAGTTTTGCTTTCTGACCTCCTGTTTTGACTGTGTGCTGAAATTTGTTTTTGTCTGGCTTTAGGAGTCTGTGTGCTTTTTCACTGCTGACCAGTGCTAAAGCGCATGTGCTCTGTGCCTAAAATGTGATACTTTGGATCTCTCCATGATTGGCATAGGTGAGTTACTGGTAAGTCCCTAGTAATGTGTACTATGTGTGCCCAGGGCCTGTAAATCAAATGCTACTAGAGGGTCTGCAGCACTGATTGTGCCACCCACTACAGTAGCCTTGCAGACATGTTTCAGGCCTGCTACTGCAGAGGCTGTGGGTGCAGTTCTAAACTGCCATTTCGATCTGGCAAGTATATCCACTTACCATGCCTACACCTTCCTTTTTTATTACATGTATGTCACCCCTAAAGTAGGCCCTAGTTAGCCTCATGGGCAGGGTGCTGTTTACTTTAAGTGCCCAGGTAATGAAAAACTCTTAAAATCGGTATACACTATTGCAAGGACTATCTCTCCCATAGGCTAACATTGGTGTTACCTTAAAACATATTTTCAGTGTATTTTCAAATTTAAAAAAGACAGAAAAACAGAGGCCCTCATTTCAACTTGCCGCCCGCCAAGTTGAAACTGCCGGGCGGCCACCAATGCAGCTGCACTCCCGCAGGGTCAATTTTGAGATCCCCGCTGGGCCGGCAGGCGGAAACCTCGGACGCAACACAGGAGCCAGCTCCAAATGGAGCCGGTGGTGTTGCAGCTGTGCTTTGCAGACAGTGAAAAGCTCCATGGGGCGTGGCAGGGGGGCCCTGCACTGCCCATGCTATGGGCATGGGCAGTGCAGGGGCACCCAGGGGCCCGCGACTCCCCTTTCCGCCAGCCTTTTCATGGCGGTTCATACCGCCATGAAAAGGCTGGCGGGAGGGGGACTCGTAATCCCCTGGGCAGCGCTGCAAGAAGCACTGCCCTGGGGGATTACAACCGCCGGGACAAAAGTGACGGGAAACCGCCTGTCCCGGTGGTGCGACCGCGGCGCTTCCGCCTCGGTCGTAATGCCCAAGTTTGTACCGCCAGTCTGTTAGCGGTACAAACTCCAAAACAGCCCTGGCGGTCTTTGACCGCCAGGGTTTAAATGAGGACCAGAGTTTGGTGTCTCTGGACTCGCAATTTAAAAACACATCTTGTGGTAAAGTGTTTTTTATATTACAGGTTGAAAATTACACTTTTAGAAAGTTACCATTTTCTTACTTTAACCATTCTGTGCTTAAGCCTGTCTTGGAATACATTTCTGGGTTTAGGTGACATCTACACTTGTGCATTCTCTCTAGCCAGCCACAACACAGGGAGGGCTGGGTGTGACAGGGGATACATTTGCATTAATTGGCATACTGATAGCCTTCTTGGACAGGGAAGGGAGTGGTAGTTCACACTTACATCTGAATATGTTGTGTCCTGCCCTCACACAAAGGGCTGAGTTACCCTCTACTGGTAGTCTGGAGCCAGGGCTGGGTTGAAAGGGATCCCTGTGCACTTCATAGAGTTCCTTTTAAGTGACCCCTACATCAAAGGCCTTTTTGGGTATAAGTACCGGACCTCTGACACCATATACTCAGAATACTTCTGGACTTAGGACATTCTACCAGGAAGAAGGACTGCTGTGCTCCCAAGAGAAACTGCCATTTTGCTGTTTGCTTTGCTGTGCTGACATGCTGCTGCTTGCCTGGGAGTGAGAGGACTAGACTTAACTCTCCACAACCTGCAACCTAAAGAGTCTCCAAAGGCCTGACTGAGTTGCCTCCTCTTTCTGAAGTCTCAGGGACATCAAAGACTTCACCTGAATCTTGCTACCAGTACCTGGGCTCCTCTGCTGTACGTTCTGCTCTGCCAAGTGATGTCAAATCTAGTCCTGGGCCCTTGGAGGTGAGTGTGGTGCTGCAACTCAAGAAACCAATCCTTCAAACCCAGCGCATCCCACTACAGAAATTACACCTTGCCATTGCCTGACCCAAAGTCACAGACACCGCTTGCTGACTGAGTGACAGAACAACCCCAACTTTCAACGCAGCCTCAACTTGACTGATGCAGCACTGATGCATTGACACCAGTACTCATCACTTCTGGACATCGACACATCAACGACGTTGCCCAATAGTGAGGCTATCCTCTCCTTTGGATCAGCACATTGACCATGAGCATCGACGCAACCAAGGTACTGTCAGTGGGTCTGCGTGACTCTTGTACCCGACCCGCACGCCATCAGTGTTGGACTGCAATTTTGGATTTGCCCAGGTCTAGCATGAACAGAAAGCCCTGGATGGCACTATTGACATCTAAGCACTGCATTTTGATTTAATCTTGCACAATGCAGAACTCGACTACTGTATGTTGAAGTTTGGTCATTTTGGTGTTGTTTGACTCAGATACGTATTAGCTATTTTTCTAAATGGGTTGGAGTCTCTTTCACTGTGTTACTGTGTGTGTGCAAAAATACTTTACACATTGTCTCTTTAATTTAGCATGACTGCTCTGTGATAAACTGCAAGAGATTGAGCACAGGTAGCTTTTTTGTGTGTATCTTATTTGCGCAGACTAGGATTGGATTGTGGTCCCTACTAAGACAGGGTGCAATTATCTGCCAACTAGAGACACACTGAAAAATATTTCCCATAAAGTAGTAGAGGATTGATATTCCCTCTAATGGAATGTGATCCCCATCATCTCCTTGACCACAATCTAAAGAATTTTGTCTCAAATCAGTGAGAGGTGAGAGAAACCTGTCTTTTTTTTATGCACATTGGTCACCAGTACCTACACTTCTCTGGAGTGTTTTGAATTTTAATTTCAGCACTGGGTTCTCTTATTGGTGGACTGCTGCTCTGTACCACTGAGTGCAGGCATTCCCTCTTGCATTTTCTTACTTCCTTAAGGAACATTCTCAGTAGACAATGTGCTAGCTGCAGTCTTCCTGCATCTACATGATTCCCCATCACCATTCCATTCCTTTGACAGTCACTTTATATAATTCCTAATCACTTCCTCTGTGTTTTTTCAGGTAATGGCCCCATTCAGCAGCATTTGTCCGTGCCTCTTGGTGTCCATTCCAGAAAGCAAGAATCCTTAAACCTCCCAATATGTTTGATACAAACTGCTGAAGCACTCTGTCTCCAAGTGAATTAAGTGGAGGACTCTCAAGCCAAGTATCGGACATCTATCTTGGCAATTATTTGATGCAGTTACTGTGTATTTATTGATAATGAGGCAGCACTACCCACTCCAAAATGACTTACATTTTGCAATTCACCCTCTTTGTGGAGCTCCACGTTATCCTCACCTGTATATTTTTCTCATTGAAACTCCTTTGGATATTTCTATGGCAATCAGGTTTCCTTGTTTCCATTCACTCTTTGGTTTCATATTGCCCCATGTGCACTCATAGTGTAACTCCTGCACCATTCTGCCCCATACCTTTATTGCCACTTCCTCTTCATGAAGCCTTCTTGCCACATTCTAAGTCACTCCTGGTAATATGCAATCAGTCCCACTTACACCACCAAAGTACTTGGGTGCTTATGCTACTCACTCACCTGCTTCCTTTCTTTAACCAGACTCAGCTGTAGACCCACCTCTAATGTTTTCTATAAAAGGTTAATCTTCTGTCAAGTGGTCATCTTAGGCTTTCTACACATGTGGTGTAGATGTGGATGCCATTGTTTGTTCTCTCGCTGACTTCTAAACACAGTCTAATGGAGGTGCCAGCAGAGAGATAGACTCGCTCTAGTCTCTCCGCTGGTACTTTCAGGAGAGGGAAGTGACGACGCGGGACTGGATTGGCGGCAGGTAGGTGGGGGTGGGTTTTCAGGGAGGGAGATAAAAGGGGTATGGGGGGAGGGACCGGCCTCTCTCCGCACCGCTCATCAAGCGGTTAGGATTTTGGCCGGTCCTTTGGGAGGATTTTTTCCAGATTCGCAAGGCAAGTCAGTTATTAGGTTGCGCCCTTGCCGCGAGGCAAGGCAATTGTTTTGGCGCTGAGGTCAGGCATTGGTTTGCGCCTTTGCCGCCCGGTTTGGAAACATTTCTGTGAACAGCCTGCGTCAGCGCCATGGCAACCAGACACGACGATGAGGCAGTAAAGGCCGCGCTTCGTGTTTTAAGTGAAGCCGGCCGTGCCTTCCTTCTCAGGCCTGGGGTTTTGGACCAGGCATGGGTCGGCATGGTGCAGCTGACGCGCAGCGCATTGGGCCGGGTAGCGGCAGTTGTGGCTGCGTGTTCTTCACCAGAAAGGGCAAAGAAGCCCAAAAAAGCGGCGGTGGGCTAGGCGCGAGGCGTGTCCACCCCCACCAGCCAAATAGAGGAGGGGCAGGACAATTTCACTGAGGCAGAGCCCATTGAGGAGGAGGGGAGGTGGAACAACGGGGGGGGCAATGACAACCCACAGGAGCAGCTATTAGTGGAAGGGACTTCATTGATTGAACAGGGGGCCCAGGAGCTGCCAGGGCTCAGTGTAGATGTGGCCCCCATGGACTTGTCCTTTCCCAAGGATGGTACAGCCATGGTAGGAACCACTGTGCCACCAGTAAAAAAGAAGGGCAAGAGCTCCAAGTCGGGTTGTGGCCCGGGCAAAGCCAAGGCAGGCACTGGGCAGGCAAAGAAGGCCGGGGGCGGAGCTGGGGCGGAGCTGGGGCGGCTACAGTGGGGTTTGAGTATGGGCAACCCAGGCAGGGCAGGTTTGACATGAGTGAGGCTAGAATAAGGGAACAGCGTCGCATAGTGGCGGAAACAGAAGAAAGATGGGCCCAATTATGCATTGAGCGGGAGGTTTCTCGGGCAGGAGCTAGGCAATTGAAGAGGCCAACAGAGGGTGCAGGGAACATGGGCCCTCGCCGCAGGCTCCAGGCCAGGGCAGTTGGGTTTGGGCACCACAAGTGGAGAGTGGGAGGGGTCAGGCGGCTGTTGCAGCCGGTGGTTTAGGCGGCGCGAAAGTGCCGGTGGCGCACACGGCCACGATTGGCACGGACTGACAATGCCCGTGTCTGAGACTGGCAGAAAGAACGTGATGGCAACGGGGCGCAACACAACCTCTGCACGTTGGTCTGAAGCATTAGAGGGGTCTTCGGCGGCCTTCTCTACATTGCAGATCGAGGTCAGCGCAGAGATGGTGTGCGTCATGAGGGTCAAGAGGAAACTTCGTCGAAGTATATGTTGATGAGTGGTGGTGTTGACAACAGGTTGGAGATGGGTGAGGAGGATGTTTTGGAGCTCGATTATGATGAAGGCATGGATGAATCGGAAGACGGGGAGATTTGTGAGGCAGTGGTGAGCAGCGTGAAAGGGAGGGGGAGAGGACGCAGGAGCGGCGCAAACCCTCTTTCCGTTTCAATTTTATAGGATCGGGAGGCTGGTGGCGAACACCAAGAAGGGTGGCAAGGGCTGGCACGTGGTCAAGGGGCCCAGATGGTTTTGCGGCCTTTGGGGGCACAAGGAAGAGGTAAAGGGCAATTGTGGTCGGTTTGGGGGGATGGTTTGGGTTTCTGTGGAGCCCCTACGCGTAAGTCCATAGGGGTGGGTGAGTTTTCAGTTCATGACACACTGACGGAAAGGGTCTCTCAAGGTGGGGAAAGTGGAAAGGATCAGGAGGCAAATACCACAGCTGGGAGCAAAGTGGGGGGCAAGGCGGCAGGTGAGTCCACCGGGTCAGAAGACAAAGAGGGTGGTGGACACAAGAAGCGGCTTCCATATATGAGTTTGGCTATGCCTTTGGGTTCGCACGTAGCGGACAAAACAAAGGCGAGAATATGGAAGCATGAATATATGGATGTGTTTAAGCTCTTACAAAGGGGTATCCAAGCCAAGGAGGGCTCTAAGGAGGAGGAGTGGGAGCTAGCACGGAGACCAAGGGTTCCAATTACAATGGACAATTGGACTTCAGTATTTTTAATCTTCGCAAGTATATACTGTGAGAAGTTCCCAGATAGGGCCATAGCACTTTTCAAATATATGGATATCATAAGGAAAGCGCAGATGCATTTCGGTGGGTTTGCTTGGTTGAGCTATGATGAGGAGTTCATGGCAAGGGTGAGTGTCAATCCTGATAAACCATGGGGGGACATAGATCTGGAATTATTAATGTAGTGGATGGCGTCGTCACAGTCCACTGCATCTACGCATACCGCCAGTGGCCTGCCAGTGGTTTATAAGTCGTTTCAGGCCCGTCCCGCCCAAGGAGGGGCGGGTGTGGGTGAACGAAGCCCAATACCCACGACAGGAGTTTGCTGGAACTTTAATGAAGGTTTCTGTTCCAGACAACCATGCAAGTTTAAACATGACTGCTCCAAATGCGGGGGACGTCACCCGGTTACACAATGTTTTTCCCTCTCCAGCCTAGCGGAGCAATGGAGAGCATCCAAAGGCAGAGGCTTGCAGGGCAATCCTGCACCAAAAGGCTCCTACGCCAATTAAGTTAGAGTTTCTCCTGCCCTGGCTCCATACATATCCTGACAGGGCCACGGCTTGTAAGCTTGCATGGGGATTCCAAGAGGATTTTTGCGTCAGCTATCAAGGTCCGCGTATGAGGTGGTGGGCAGACAATTTGTGGTCTGCTAAGGAAATGCCACAAGTTGTGAAGAGCAAATTGGATAAAGAGGTGTCCTTGGACAGAATTGCAGGGCCTTTTTATGAATGGCCAGGTCACACTCTTATGATCTCCCTCTTAGGGGTAGTGCCAAAGAAGGCACCAGGTGAATTTCGCCTGATCCACCACTTGTCATGGCCGGAGGGTACATCTGTCAATGATTTCATTGCACCAGATGACACCAGGGTAATTTATGCATGTGTGGACGATGCCATAAAACTGGTCAGAGGGTGTGGCAAAGGAGTGGAGTTGGCGAAGTGCGACATCCAATCAGCCTTCAGGCTGCTGCCCATACATCCCGAGGATTTTGACTTGTTGGGTACGCCATTTGACGGGCCATTTATGTGGACAGGGTTTTCCCAATGGGTTGCGCTATATCTTGCGCCCTTTTTGAGGCATTTAGTACTTTCCTTTAATGGGTTTTTGTCAAAATGAGTGGGCATCATGCGGTGACCCACTATCTGGACGATTTTCTTTTTGTAGGGACAGACACTTCTGGGGCTTGCGAAAAAGCTCTGTTTGCCTTTCAGGAACTGTCACTACAAGTGGGGGTGCCTTTGTCTCGTGAAAAGACAGAAGGGCCACAGTCTGTTCTCACACTTTTAGGCATCGAGCTAGATTCCATTGCTTTGATGGCCAGAATACCAGTGCAAAAAGTCAAAGAAATGCTTGAATTCCTGGATACCGTGAGGGACTCGTGAAAAATCGAGCTGCGCACAGCACATAAGCTGATAGGTTACCTCAATTTTGCTCGCAGGGTAGTCAGGGGTGGTAGGACTTTCTGTAGGCGGTTGGGTCTGGCTATGTCTGGAGCAGTACTGCTACATCATGGAATACGAGTATCAGTTGGTTTTGAGAGAGGTGTGGCAGGTACAAATATTTTCAGATTCAGCAGGAACCAAGGGTTTTGGGATCTTCTGGGATGGCAGGTGGTGTGCGGAAAAATGACCTACACAATGGATGCAGCAAGGGAGGAGTATTGCGTTCTTGGAATTTTTTCCCCTCCTGGTGGCAATGACGGTATTTCCCCTCCTGGTGGCAATGACGGTACGGGGGCAGGAGCTCGCTAACAGAACAGTGCTTTTTCGGGTTGATAACATGACAGTAGTAGAATTAGTCAACAGACAGAGGGCAAGGGACCTTAGGGTTTTGCGCTTGTTGTGCCAGTTCATGCTTCAATGCTTGTCTTTGAATGTAGTCTTTAAAGCTGCTCACATACGGGGGGTCTCCAACAAGATTGCAGATTCCCTGTCTCGTTCACAGTGGCAACGTTTTTGCAACTTGGCACCAGGAGCAGAGCGGAAAAAGACTGCAGTCCCGCAGACATTTGGGAGTGGGGGGCATGATGATCACAGGGCTGGTGGAGATGTCCTGAGCGGAATCCACTCGGCGGAGTTACCGGCTGGCATGGTTGGATTTTCAATCCTTTTAGCTGTTTTCAGGAAATGTTTGGTTGCAGAATGTTAAGGAGTTAGAATTGCGTGCGTTGTATTTTGTGTTGTTCATGATACAGAAAAGTTTGTCGCCTGCTACCATTGGTGGTAAATTGGCTGGGGTTTCCTTTTACGGGAAGTTGTTTTTTGTCAGGATCCAGCTAGGGATGACTTGTTGGGAAAAATGCTAAAAGGCTGGGGCAGGGTCAGATCAGTTTCAGGTAGGGCGGCTAGAAAGCCTATTGGTTTCGACCTGTTGTTGGAGTTGTTGCATGTGCTGCCAGTGTGTTGCACGGACGATTATGAGTTGGTGCTTTTTCGTTTATGCATGGTGTGGATGTTCTTTGGTGCTTTTCGTGTGGCGGAATTGTTGGGGGTAAGAAGAGAGGTAGGAGTGCAGGTCAAGGAGGTTTGCTTGAATGGTGATCGCTTGGGGATTTGGCTCAGATGATCTAAGACTGACCAGCTAGGGAAAGGGAAATGGGTGTGGTTGGAGAAAGGGGGCATTGTATTAGCTTATCCAGTGCTTGAGTGGCTGAGTTTCCAAGGCATGAGGGCTTACTCAAGAGATTCAGGGGTGTTTGTACACAAGTCTTACAGGTTTTCAGTTTCTACAGGTTTTGAGGATGGCTTTAGGGCAGACAGGCCGTCAAGCTATGGATTTTGGCACACATTCGCTCCAGATTGGAGCAGCTACTGCCGCTGCACATTTGGGTTTGGACTGAGCAAAGATTACGGTGATAGGCCGTTGGAAGTCGAGATGCTGTGAGCGTTATGTGAGGCCTTGAAGGTTTGGTTAGGGACATCGGTGTGTTTTGGTAGGGGGGGATCCATTTTGAAACCATTAATTACAGATATTTTTCCTTTACAGGAGGTGTGTCCGGTCCATCAAACGACAAGATGGTTACATGGCTAGTCGGCCATTCCTTTATCCATTGGGCAGCAAAATTCACAGAAAAACAAATTTACGGTCGGCCTTTGGGACTTCCCAGTAACCAGCATGAAGTTTTGCAGTGGGGAAAAAGCATCATGAGGTGGGAAAATCTGCTTCCTTTCATAACGTTTAGTTTGCCGAACTGGGGTTGTCCTGATTTGTTAATTATTCATTTGGGTGAAACTGATCTGGTGAAATTGTCAGGACTCACACTACTGCAACACATGCAGAGAGACTTGGAACTCCTCAAGCAGAGATTGCATGGCACCTTTTTGGTATGGATGGAGTTTGTACTTCGTCGAGTGCGGAGAGGGGCAGTCAAGCATGGAGCCATGGAGCGGGCTCGCAGGAAGCTTAATAGAGCTATGAGGGTTATCTGTTGGGCACATGGGATAAAAACCTTGAAGCGTGAGGACAGAAAAGGATGAGGCATTTTTCAGGGCTGATGGGGTACATTTGTCGAAACTAGGGAATGCTTACTATTTGATGGATTTGAGGTTGCTGGTGGGGGATTTGTGAGGTGAAAACATGTGGGTCAGAGAGCAGGAGTAAGGCAGTTACATTGCAGTAGTGTGTTTTAGTGGGGCAGCAAAATGCCAAATGGGTTTGTGCTGGTTGGCAGTAGATGGGGGAGGGTGGTGAGTCAGATGTGGGCTTGGCCACCCTTCCAGGGAATAAACAAGCAGGTGAAGGATCTGAGAGGAGGTACGCACGAACCAAGTTTGGGCATGAAAGGAAAAGGGGAGTGTGTAGGGGAATGGAAGGGAAAATGTGGGTTTGGATTGGAAGGATGAGAGAGGAAATGTTAAAGGGTGGGCGTTATTAAAGTTGGGGTTTCAAATTGAAATTTAAGGTTATGTTGTATTGTTGCAATCCTGCCCTAAATAAATGACCTTTTGCACTAAATGGTTGTCACTGAATTATGTCCCGATAGGTCATTGTTCATTACTCGATTGGTTTGTGCATCTACTGTTGCCAGTGAGGGTGTTCCTCTTACCTGGTGGAAGATCTGAAAGCCCCGGAGGTAGAACCAATACAGTGCATCAAGGCCAAGGTTGTTTGTATGAGCCAGGTTTGCCCAGCCCCTCCTCCCATGATTGTATTTATTAAATACCATCATTTTGAGACAGGAAAGAGGGAGGAAGTAAAAAAAGCAGGGGAATATATTTTAACCTTTGACTGATATTGAAACAGAGGTAATCGCAGGTGGGGGACAGCTCAAATAAAGCTATTTTGTCTTTAAAAATCAAGAGTCTCCTACCTGAATCCAGTCTGTTGGCATGCATATTATTTCAGTACATTTCTGCTCTATTCTCTGAAGTTGAATTGCATTGTGGGGACTGTGCTTATTCTTGATTTGCTTAAAGTAAAATTAATGTGTTAGGTCTAAAGCTGTGCTGAACAGATATAAGGTGCCATTTCAATTACAATTATGAGAGAAAAATAAAGGTTTTGAATTTTGAAGAAGAGCATTTGAAAACATGCTTGATGTGCACAAGTTCGTTGCAGGAAGTGTTCTTTTAAGTATTACCAAAATGTGCACATTCTAACACAGAAATTAATATTGGCCATTACATTAGGCTGGCCTAAAATAAAGCAGTATCAAGACTGCCCAGAACATATTGGTTGAGTATTGGTTACTACAAGAGAAAAGTATTGGGCCTTTTCACAGGAATAAAATACTTTGGGCCTGATTACAACTTTGGAGTAGGTGCTAATCCATCCCAAAAGTGACAGTAAAGTGACGGATATACCACCAGCCGTATTACGAGTCCATTATATCCTATGGAACTCGTAATACGGCTGGTGGTATATCCGTCCCATTTGGGACGGATTAACACCTCCTCCAAAGTTGTAATCAGGCCCTTTGGGTCATATTTACAGGGATTTAGTGCCACTGCTGTGCATTTGTTTTGGCGCAATGGTGTCCCTAACTCAGCGCCACATTTACAGAGTGGTGCTAGACATGTCAAGCATGACTTTTCGTGGGCGTGCATCATTTTCCAGGAGCGCCGCCTCCCCTTATGTCGTTTACCAACAATGATATGTAGGTTAGGCGTCCTAAAAAATGATGCTAGCCCGCTCGCATCATATTTACAAGCTTGTCGAAAAAAGACCCGCACTAAGGAAAAATTATGCTAGACCTCATTTGTGTTAAAATTATAATGCCTGCTCAGACCAGGCATTGACATGACAGACAGCCACAGTTATATAAGGAGAGCATGCACAAAACACTCTGGCAACCCACAGGACAACATGGACAGCTATTGCTCCAACTAGGCACCTGCAGAAGATGCCAGTGACAATGCCAAAATCCACCAGCTCTACCAGCACCATCGCATAATCCACCATCACCACCACAGCAATGTCAAAAGCAGCACAGGAGGAGGGAGTGTGAGCGGTGAAAATATTACTAATAAAATATTTAATGTATTCTGTATTTTCATAGAAAATGAATTAACGTAGAAAATAACATGCAGCTTGAAAATGTGGCCTACTTGAATCGCCGACATATACTACGTAATGTTTTATTAAATGCATATTAATGATTACTTAGAACTTACATGCATGTGAAAATGCAGTAATATGATATTCTTCTGATTCAATATTATGTTTTTGCTTAAATTAACACTAGGCCTCAAGTTAGCGAGGTTTAGGCCTTGGTATTACACAGCCTCATATTGAAAAAATGCAATGTCAGAATAAAATATGATCTCATGCTTGAAGAATAATAAAGATGCATTGTTCTAACTGAAGGTTGACCTGATCATAGTAGTAGCAAAAATGTTTTTCCCGTCTTCACGAGAAACTGTTTGTTAGGAAATGTGTGTCAAAAGTTGAATATTCTAAAACTGTTACAATAGTTCACTCGAAATGTGTGAGAAAGCGATGTTTCCAGGAACTAACAATGGTCGGTAGGACGGAAGGATATTAAAAGTTGCTTCTTGACGAGTCGAACGAAAAGAAGAGGAACCGATCATCAACGTGTGAAAGACTGTTTAGTCATATCTTAGATTTGAAATAAAATAATAATACTATTGGTCCAATGACAGTGTGGGACAATTTTAACTTAACCGCACTGCGCTAAGAGGTCTCATTCACTTCACTTCTTGGGAGACTTCGGTCAGTTCTTCTCACTCAGCAGAGATCTACTACTCTTGATTCTTAACTTTTCTCGTGCTCCATGAGTAATGCCGGTGCTTACCTTTGTGCTCAATGCTTAGAGATAGTAGCGCCTTTGCTGTCTACCTTAGGAATTTTCTTTCTAATGGTTTGGAGAGCTTAGAGTCCCTGATTCTGAACCATTACCCCTTTCATGCCCCGTTGCCGATGCTGATATAACTGATTTCCGTCTGACAAAGACTATCACTGCTTGCTGATCCAAAAGGATAGGTGTAACAAAATTGCTAATGTCTTTATTGCTGATTTGTCTTTTCTTTCTAGGTTCCAGCTGCTGCTTTTGATAGAGCCATAGTTCGATTTTTTCCAAATTTATGTTGACTAAATTCTTTTGCATGAAGTCCAAACATGCTGATGCTAATCTGGCGTTAGGGAGTTTTCCTCCATTCAACTAAATTGCTATTTGATGTTACTCAATTGCAGAATTCAAATGGATGTTATTACCATTACACAATTACTATTACTATAATTCCTACTATCTCCCTCCCCACCAGCCTCAGGACCACCCAGGACCACTCCGCTTTCCGGAGACTCCTAAAGACTTGGCTGTTCGAGCAGCGATAACCCCCCCTTTCCCCCCTAGCGCCTTGAGACCCGCACGGGTGAGTAGCGCGCTTTATAAATGTTAATGATTTGATTTGATTTGACTATTATTGTTGATTTGTACTTTGGCTTTAGGAGGGTTAGTTATTAATGCCATTAGTTAAATTGAGATTCTTTAGGAGAAATGGTCAACCAGTGTTGTTCTTGTTCTTATATTTATATCATGTAGTTTTGAGACTAATTTACCTGATACTAGCATTGTTAATCTAGGGAAATAAAATTTCTAACTGATACTAAAGGTGTGGTTATTCATGGCCTAATGGGTCATGGTGTGTGAGAATTACTGACTCCAAAGAATTCCTATTGTTTGTTTGACAATATTTATGATATGTATGAATTAAGGGTGTGAACATCTTAAACGAGTCAAACGGTCCATCAAACCTTGAACGTGTCCACTTATTAATTAACATAAAGAAACCAATAAGGTCAGACGTGCTTGGAGGAGCGCATCTATCACCAAAGAACATCAATTATTAAAGTCAGAGAATATGACATCCAACAATATTATCATTTGAAGTGGAAGTCCATAACCCAGCTGCTCCAACAAACAGCACATGCTATCACAGTAAGAGCAGACAGGCAAACCAACATATAAACCCCTGACAAAGCTACTGGCTGTGCTGCACATGCTGGCGCCTGGCTCCTTCCAAACAACTGCAGCACAAGTTGGTGGAATATCCCAGCCCTCCTTCTTTGCATTCCTGCCAACCATACTGGATGCCATCATCCATCTAACTCCCCGCCACATCCTCTTCTCCAACACCCAGCAACTGCAACAGGACATAAAAGACGGATTCCATGCCATTGCTGGGTTTCCACAAGTGTTGGGTGCCATGGTTTGCATGAATGTGAAACTTGTACCTCCGCCTGCAACTGAACACCTCTATCGCAACAGGAAGCACACACATTCAATCAATGTGCATGACATTTTTTCCTTGCTAAATATCCTGGCAGTGTTGAGGCACTCAATCATCAATCAACGTTTCCAGGCTGGACAATATGGAAATGGACTACTCGTAGGTAAGCTATCAGACACTACATAACACATAAAACAAATGAGACATATGGACCAAACTATGAACACACACTCCTCTGCACAAAGGTGACTGCTCATCAACGCAACTTTCAACGCATCACTCCACACATCCAATGCACATCACCCTCACATAGGGCCCTATTTACAAGATCCATGCACCATTAGAGCATCAATGTTTCTGATGCACTGGTGGAGCAATGCCCACTCTGCATTTACAAGGCACTTTCAAGCCACTTTTTGTGTCTTAAAGCTGTATTGTAAATGCTGTACCTTCACACACGTCACTCAGGAGCATATTTACATGCCCCATGTGCTGGCTTAGTGCCACCTTAGTGTCATTCCTATGATGCTAAAGTGGCGTTAAGGTGACCATTCACCCATGTCATGTTACAAATTGTTGATATGCATGCATTGTGCCACTCTGCAAACCCTAGCACCATCTCAGCTCTGCTTCAGGTATGGTGTGTGCAAGTAAGGTGTTCTTACGCAGGGATGCTAGACAAACATGCCACAGTGATTACAGCAAGATTTCAGTGTGCAATGTTTTCCCTCATAGTTAATGCCTGCTCAGGGCAGGCGTAAAAGTTATGTCCCCATCATAATCTATGGGTCTCCCTGATCTTTGCTGCACTGGCATCAAGATATTTTGGACACTAGTCCAGCAAAGTGCCACAATAGCATAACAAATTCTGACTCTGTTGTGGTAATGACAGCCATGGTGCGCCAGATAGTAAATACCACACAACCATGGCGTTATTAGGAGGAGCAAGGAGGATGCAAGAAAACTGGTCCATCTGGACCAATGTGCTACTTTCGAATGTTACGCCCCTTAGCATGGAAGGTGTGTACAATGGGCATTGCAGGTGGTGTGCCACCTCAAAATCCATAGCATTTTGGCACAGCCCCACATTTATGGGAAAATGGAAACCTAATGCAGCCTCAAAAACCTTAATGCCACCATAGGGGTGGCATTACCATGGTGCAACCTAGAGAAGTACTTGATTTCACCAAAGTGTTTTAAAGTTTCCTATGTGTGATGGATTCTGCACGACAGATCAAAATATTTAATCTCCATCATTGATTGGTCATGTGCAGAAAGGGACATCATCCAACACATAATTAATCATACCCACAATAGAGGCATCTGTTCACCATAGTGCAATGGTGCTCATGTTGGAGCCTGGCAGCTGATTCAGTGCCAGTCCAGGGGCTGATGACAGAAATGCATTGCTTCCATTGTAGGGTGGCGAAGCTACACATTTCCTGCCCTGCCCTGTGCCACAGGGGCTCATAATTCAGCACCAGACACGGCAATAGATCTTGAGCCACTATGTTACACTTTGCATGAGGTCTACACATGCACCTGCATGCCTGCCAGGAAATATTGACAACAGCTCTATGTGTAAGGGAGGGGGGAGACTGCTGTACTTATCGCCAGTTGTATGTAAAATGATCGTTGTGCATGCAATTTTGTACAACATCTGTGTGTGGACTAAAGTTCCCTGGGGTGAACAGGTGGAGGACCTCAGGGTTGAGGATGAGGACAAAGATGCTCAACCTCTGGATGAGGAAGGACAAAATACCACTGCTGGGGCACTCAGATGTTCACGCATTGTTGAGAAACTCTTCACTTGAATATTGCAATTGACATGTCACTTAGAATAAACTTGTATATAAGTCACTGAATCATACAAGTGTCTTGGAGTATCTGTCACATCCAAATGCAACAGCAACTCATACACCTCTAGGAAAGCAAGACTAGGCCACAACAGTGGAAAAACAAGTAGGTACATACTCAGGAAGACCAAACAACTACACACAAAGCAATGCAAATGGGATGTGTGGGTGTAATGTGTGCATTGCAAGCTTAACCTACATGTTACATAGCAACACGTTGCAATTTGACAGCAGCTGCATTGTTTCTCCATGTGAGGAATGTTATCCAGATGTCAGCCCTTGGTAGGACAAAAGCAGTCAGTGCCCACAACAGTAGGTCTGTGTCAGCTATGTGACAATGCAATGTCTCAATGTCTCAGTTACAAGTGAAAATTCAGAACATATCCCTCAGTGACAGCCACAAGCATGACAAATAGTGTGTGACATACAGAGGATACTGCACTAGTATATCTAGGACTGTCCCACTCAAATAAATACTCATCTCCCATATATGTCAAACAATGTCATGGCATCTCTCATTCCCGTGGCTAAATCCATGCATCTATCAGGACATAGACATATTTTGACATGCATGTGTGTACCATAACTGTCAGGCGTGCACATACAATCCATCCACATTTGTTGTGCTTCTGAGAAAGGATGTTGGTAGCAGATGTGTGTGAGTGCCCACGTTAATCTCACACATATTGAAGGACAGCTGAGACACCCCTGTACTGAACTGACAAAGCCACTTTGTGAAGTGACTAACAGCCTATGCAAGTCCCGCAGCTGGAGTCTGGAGATGTCTGGATGTCAGTCACTCATCCTGCATACAATGGATATGCTATGGTAAATATTGCTTGCCCTGCAGCAAACTCAAGGTTTATTTGCACATATCACATGGACAAAATACACTGACATGCATTAAGGACTGGATATTGAGGATGCTGAAGATAATGATCAAGTACCAATTGCCCAAACAGTGCCAGCAATGTGGCAAACTGAGGCCTACATTACACTGTCTACAGACATGTCCATGTCCCACTGTCTACTAATGGATTGCCTATGCAATAAAGGCTTGTATACCATTCCAAATCATAAACTCATGTACTCCTCAGTTGATAAGAGTTCAAGACTGACAGAAATCCCCTGTAAGTCCCAAGTAGATAATAGGGCAAGGCTGCCAGAAATCCCCTGTAAGTCCCTAGTAGATAATAGGGCAAGGCTGACAGAAATCCCCTGTAAGTCCCTAGTAGATAATAGGGCAAGGCTGACGGAAATCCCCTGTAAGTCCCTAGTAGTAGATAATAGGGCAAGGCTGACAACAAAAACCTGTAAGTCCTGAGTAAATAATAGGGATTGGGAGAGTAGAAACACATTTGGAAACCTGCACTTGAGGGTGCACTGATGTGTAGCCTGCCATCCCTGTCTGGTTGCAGCTCTGCCATGCACAGTGTGTGCCACAAGGGAATATTGTGCATAACTACGTGGTGAGGAATTGTAGTTTCAAGTTTTCATTCAGAAAACATTGCCACAAAATGGAACCTTAATCTCTCCCCTAGGTGCTCACAGCTCTCTGTGACCCAACATTGTGAGCATGGACTAATGACAAGAATCATCATAGCCATTTGGGTTTTTGTAGAACACATCCTGACACTTACAGACAGTAGTGATGCACCTACAGAGAGTAACATGTCAGTCACTGTCATGACCAAAGATATTGTATTGAAAGTGCACTATGACCCATGATTGCATCATGTACATTTTTGCACTGATATACCAAACATACCACTGTAGCAGGCAGAAGGAATCACGCAGGAAGAATGCAAACCAACCACATGCATGGCATGACAAACACAAATCAATGACAAATGTCTATCCTAAACATCCCAGCATTTGCCTGCATGGGGAACCATATGTGATCCATGTTGCATAACTGCCTGATGTCTGCTCCTTTGGACACACATTAGATTTTCACATAAATGCACTGTCTTAGGGTTTGGTAAGATGGACACAATCTCGGGAAATTAAAAAACATCCCAGGAAATCCTCTTAACAAGGGTATCATGTGAATGCACATGTGGAGCACATAGGTCGTCTATCCTAAGTTGTGTGTCTACACAAACAGTGTAAATAAGCCATCTGTGTAGTTAGATCCCAATAATGCATGTACTCCAACAGAGGTAGACTTATAGGAAAGATATTGTACACATGGGAAAACAGGAAGTTGCTAAATACGGAAGTTCCTGTGGAGCAAGTGAATCGTAAATGATGTTACCACACTTCATAACACCATGCATTTCAAACACCACCACACCTTGCGTGACAGCCTGATCAGGAGTAACCACAGGTATCACAACACTACACATTGCAGGATACATGTTAAAGGGACTTTCCCAAGGCCACCACCAATTTTTGACATATTACATGCCTTGCCTCAGAAAATTTGATACATTTCTGCCATGTGTGTTTTATGATGGCAGTGCATCTGCCATAAATGACACATACCATGCAAGGAGTCGGAACTGGCTAATGTTGTGTTGCCATGCAACATAAAAAAATCACACACAGGCGCGTAGCATTAAAAAAACGCATCTTCAAAAATGTGACACATCAAAACGTAATGCTGTGTGTCCTCGATGTCTCGATGGCACCCAGGATATGCTGAAGAGTTTCGGAATTGATGGTTTGTAGCTGGTCATCGCCAACATCGGTGAAGCCCAGGACAGGCAGCTGGCCGTGAGGTATGGCATCATCCTCTGCAAGGAGATGGAGATATGTCAATGTTGATCTGTGTTAGCTGGTCACTTAAGGCATTAGGTTGTTGATTATGGTGCCTCACTTACATGGCACCAAGCCACACATCAGGTCCTTCATTTATGGGTACCTAGCAAAACCAGGGTGTCATTTTCCGAAACACACCATTGGCACAATACGCCAATCCACATTTCCTAGACAAATCTAAGCCAGCTTGTGTGATTTATTTTGGGCTACTACATGTAGACCCCTTTAATGCATTATACTGCATGGCAGTTGCGTGGCATGGGTGATGATTGGGGTGTTCCCAGGCAAAACCCTTGGAAACGTACAGAATATGTTGCATTGCGAGATCTATGAGTTTTAGTATGTGTCACATTCTTCTGCCACCCCACGTGCGTTGTAAGAGTGATGTAAGGGGAAGAACTGTCTACATCCATTCTCTTTGTCACTTCTTATCACATGTGCTGTATCCTGAATAATCCCATGGTAAGATGCAACCATCTCTTGAGTATGGGATTGTATGGGAAGGTGTCCCTTCCTGTACGACAACACTCATCCCTGCAACACAAGTCCACTTGCAGCATTGATGTAAGGGTTTCTGTGTTGTGCATGAAGGGACACTTTCCTACACATTCCACACACAGAAAGTGGTTACATCTTACTATGTGTGGTTAAGGATGCATGACACACGATAAGAGGTGAGAAGGAGAATGTATGTGGACAGTTCTCCCCTTTGCATCAATGTTACAACATACATGGGTTGGGATAAGGAGCTTACACATTGCGAAACTTGTTAAGGTGCAGATGCATCAGGTTGCTTCAGTGCCTCAGGGGTGGCATTGTAGTTGTGCTACATAGGACCAGCATTGTTGTTGGTCTTTTTTTCATCTTTCAATATGTGTTGCAATTGGCAACAGACATTGGGAGTGGCAGACAGCATTCCTGATTGTTGATGTTGCAGGATGTGTCCCTTCCTGCAATCCTTCCTGCATGTGCAATCATAGCTGCAACACAGGCACCCCTACACCGTGGTGAGTGTGTGTCAGTATTGGTGTTAGGCAACAGTCAGTGCCCCAACACCAAGGGATGCATTGCATGTTAGTGACAAATACACATTCCAGCACATTCAAGATGATGCAGCACAGCACAGCAAACTGGGTTGAACTGCACTGCATGATTTCATCACACATGTGTCACAATGGGCCGCATTTCCAAGAGACTTACTGCATACTGCCCTACCAGAGCATAATTTTTGTGTTACACTCCAGTGGGGCAGAGTTCATACTAGGCCAAGGAAGGCACCTTGTGTGACTTTTGATGGCCTGGTATTATGTGCCCCTTTCATACTTCACACTCCAGGAACACATGTAACCCACTCAACTTTGGAGACTTGCCAGATTTCTACGCAGTTTCATACACCACCTCAGGGTCTGCATAGCAGTGACATGAGGGTGTGTGTCTTTGTTTGTCCCAGTAATGGCATCTTCCTCTGTGAGCTGCATTGTGCATCACACATAGTGAGACAGAAGCACCACTTGTGCCTGATGTGCAGGAAATTGTTCCCTGATTGTGCACCAGCACCGATCGTAATGACAGAACTGTCCCATATGTTGTAGGCACGTTACTTTGTGCCCTTTCCCAGCGGTGCAGGAAGGCATATCCCTGCCCTTGCTGGCCCACCCTACACGACAGGCCAGGTACATGATGGCCAATGAGAGTTAAACATGGCCAAATGGCTCAGTTGATACATCGAAGTGAATGTAGTGAGGGTTATGAAGGGGCATGTGCATAGTCGAGGGGTGGTCAGTGCTGATTACATGTGTTTGGTGTTTCACAATTAGTGTGCCCTCATGCAACCCTTTTGTATGCATTGAGTGCCTCCAATGTGCCTCCCCCTTGTGCCATTAGTTATTTACAACATTGTTTGTTGTTGATCTTCATGTGCTGCAGTGTCATGTCCCTGGAATCCGGTGACCAAGTCCCCCGGGATGACCGGTGCCACCATCTCCTCCAGCTCCTCCTGTGGTGCAGGACTTCCACCAGTTGGCCAGTTTCTCTTTCGTTCTGTGCTTGCAAACATTCCAGCGGTTCTTACAGTCGGTCAGAGTCCTCTTCACCTCTGCCACACTGTTGACTTTATCAGCTATGGACCGTCATATGGGCTCTTTCCTACTTATTGTCAATTTAGAGGTGACAAAAAGCTGGTGTTAGTGCTCCGTCACCTCTGTGATCAGGATCTGATTCTCTTCCTCACAGAACCTATGCTTCCTTTTTCTTTTCTACTTCTCCTGGGAGTCTGTCTGGACATCCTGTCTTATACAGGGCTAATTTGTGCCTCTCTGGTGTCTCTCCTATCCTGACTTCTCCATTTGTTTTACCTTGTGGCTTCTTTTTGGCATTTTCCCTGTTTTTTTATGCTTTTCAGGCAAAAAGTGAAGCTAGCACGATTAGCATCACAGAACGTGCAGCAAATAATGCTAGCTCTACTTTTGCGGCACTAACGTAATTTGTTTTGCAGCATGTCACAAAGGTTAGCGCAATTTGTTTTTTAATGCTGCTTTTTTCTTACAGCCATGCTGCGCCATTTTGTAAATATGGTGCCAGCATCGTGCTAAGAAATAACATTAGCCAGTCTTAAAATATTTGACGCACAACTGCCTAGCGCAGTTGTGCTTCATTTCTTGTAAATATGCATCTTAGATTTTTTTATCAGAGTTATATCACTGCCTGATCAATATATTTCAGCTCATCTATGAAACTCTAAGGGGCCTTGTCACAAAGGTAAATTTAAACATGTGAAAATCTATACGTGTACATTTTACTCTTAGATTTAGTAGTACATTTACTGCTTGTGGCTATTCATATTGTAAACTTACATGTCTACACTGCCAATAACTTTTCACACATAGACAGCATTCTCCATCACCTAAGTGGAGATATCACTATGGAAAAGAGAAGGGGAGCTTTTAATGGTGTATAAAACTTCAAAGAAATGTTTCAACTATTTTTATGGTATTTATTAATGTAAATTAAGTATACATATTTTATTTAAATATGGAATAAAATAATAAAAATGATAGAGCACTATCAACATAATGTTTAATTATGTATTTAGTTAATTTAAACATGTTAAATTACTGATACAAGCTGACACTGCTTTGATTGAGAGTAACTGTGGCTAAACGCTGTGAACCCCCTTTCATTGAGGAGTGGAGGAGAGTGCTTGACCTCTCTGTGCATATGAAAAAGCCAGTATATGAGGCCAAGGGCTGCCCAAGAAACACACAAAAATTTGGAAGTGAAGGGCTGATTGTCAGGTATTCACCATAGATCCAGGGGAATCCCAAACCACGATGCTGGAGATTGAAATACCCACTTATGAGAGATAGCTGCATATAACCCAGAAATAGGAAGACTGTTGTCACATACTACCCGGGTGGTGGGGGCGAGGATCCTTGTGGGGCAGGGTTGGGGTGTCGGGGGAGGGGCTTGGGAGCGATGTGCCTTGTTTATTGATGCTGTTATAATGTTTCTCACTTACAAAACCTCTCAATTAAAACTCAATAAAATGTATCATGAAAATAATATATTACATTAAATAAAAAGAAATTGTTGTATTTTAAAAATTGCATCTAGAGTCAAATATTTACGTTTATTTATTATACATTAGAAATTATAAGCCTGTATTGTGAGGATTTGGATCTACTATATAATATGGCTGAGTAGTGGCTGGGTAGCTTTATCATGCAGTACACTCACAAATACTATCTTGAGTCCAAGACACCGATTTATAACAAGCATTGGTCATAGCTAATTGGTCTCACCTTTGGTACTTAAAGGCTTTGACAGTTACTTTTTATGGGACTGTTTAGATTCAGGACATAGACTGTGCAGCATTTTTTAAATTAATAAAAAACTTTGAAGATAACATAAAAAGCATAACCTAAGAACAATCATAAAAACAAGTCACATCCATCTACTGCCTGATGATAAATACCTGGCAAAAACTAAAAAACAAATACCAAAGCCAACAGGCCTGCCTACCTTTAAAGTGACGCAGGCAAAAGGTCTGAAAGTGCACTTACAACATATTGCTATGAAATCCCAGTGCAGTGGATGGCACACATAGAGTGCAATATTCACATCATAAATGCTAGTTGAACAGTGTGTAACAAATACTATTCCAAGATGGTGGACAAGTCACCATCAGAGACAATGGCCAAGATTGCATCAGAGATAAAAAGAGGATACTAATGTCATCTGTTTCTCCCCTTTTTTTTGATTGCCATGTTATAAAAGATGACATTCTCTTTGTTTATACTTGCCAATAAAGTAGCCAGATTTACCTTATGCTGATTTAAGTAATGAATGCATTAGCTATGGGTTTACGTAACTGTGGTACCTTGTGGCTTGCCTGACCTTACTGTGGTGACTACCGTGGACATTCCCACACCCGTAGGTGAGCGGTAGTGTTTCATGTCCCCATGCAGCAGACTGTGCATGTGTTTAGCAGGAGGACGATGAGTGAAGGGGAGCCATTTTGTACTGAGTGAGCCTACCGGGAGGAAAGAAGGCTGCAACTGCGTTGTCCTAAGAGGGCCGTGAGAGCAGAGGGTGCCCACACAGCCAGGGCTAAGACAACTGTGGCATTGCGTGCATTAGTGCACCTGCAGGCAAGTGAGGGAGTGAAAACATGTGTGCTCATAAAAAGTGCTGTTCAAGAAAGAAAAAAGTAGTCCCGAAAACATTTCCTAAATGGGAAACAAATGAAAGCAATGGGCAGGGTAAGCCCACAAAGTATGTACAACATGTCTCAAAGAGACTGCGCATGTGCTGCCTAAGCTCAACCTAAAAATAGAGTTTATTTTAATGATTTCTTTTTAGAGATCTTAATCCTTAAAATCTACCAGAGGGTTCTGGAGATACAGACCTTAGAAGCAATACATAACTTTTAAAGCAACAGCAAACAAGCACTGGCCAACAGACAGGTTGGAAACTTTTGAAAAGTTTGAAACAGTTAATTCAACAACTCTGGCCCATTTTGGACGACAAAGTTAGGCGAGACAGAGGTCTAGGGTACCAGAATGGACACGTTGGACAGTTACCTGGCCAAGAAAGCTTTTTTAAAGCAAGATGCAAACTTTACAGAATGTCCACCATAGACAACAATGGAGTGGTCCTGAAGCTGAGGTATACACTCTTAAAGATGCTCAATGATAGTCCTGATGCTGTGCGGTCCACAGGGGTGAAGTCTGGTCGAGTCCTCTGTCCATGGATCTCGAGTCACATGAAGTCCTCTTTACAGGGTACCAAGGGCTACCAATGCAAACCTTGTGCTTTTGAAACACAGTGGTCACAGTGAAAATCTTTGGTAGAGGCTGGTGTCTGCCTTGGGTGACGAATAAGGTCACAACCAATGCTCACAATTCCAGCAGATACAAGTGCATCTTTTGGCTATCTCAGAATTGTTCTTTGGGGTGCATGGTGTCCAGTAGCAGAAAAATGTCTGTGGTGGCTTACAGAGATGCAACTTGGGCTCTTCCAGCTTGAATGTTTGCAGTGCCATTCTGGGGGGCCAATTAGCTGACCTTTGGAGTCTCTGACTGGGACTGGGAATTGACTTTTCCCCAAGACAGGAAAGCAGAACAGGGTCCAAGCTCCACTAGCTCAAAGTGCAGCAGGTGCAATTGATCAAGGATTGCAGCCTCTCTTTATGTGCTCCCAATGGGTGAAAAGGTGTCTTCTTCTCATCCTCCTTCCAAGTCCGGCAAGTACTGAGGTTTCGGGTCTCAGGGGTGGCCATTAAATTCCAGCAAAAGTGCCTCATAGAAACAAACGGTCACTAGCCAATGGATTAGTTTGTCCCCTCCTCTCTGGTGACACAGTTACGGTGATGTGTGGCATCTGACTATCCCAGAGTGGAACATTCTTGCCACAACTAACATGGCAGAATTCTTCCTTGACTTAATGGCCTTGGTAGCCCACCCTGAGAGGTGTGGATACCACAGGGCTACAAACTCTTGGAAAACCAGTGTGTGAACTGGTGTTCCCTCCTCTGTCCCTGGCTCTACTCTGTCTGCAGGAAACAAAGGGCTCCCTGCATGAGAGTGCTGTCACAGTGGCCCTTCAAAGGTAGACTTACATACAATGTTAAGTGGCAGGGTGGCTTTTCCATTAGTTTAAATGGCAAAGTTGAATCGGCAGTGAAAACACTGTCCTTCCAGTTTGCAGTAGCAGGGGGTACTTTTGAACCTTGTCACATGAAGGGTGGCACAAACAGTGCTGCATCCCTGAGTGGACAGTCTTGGGCAGATTTACAAGAAAGTGGTACATCAGTCCTGATGCACCACTTTTCTTGTGCCCCTCTTACTCCCTCCATGACACCATGGTTGCGCCGTATTTGTAACATTTTTGATGCTGCTGTGGAGCTTTGCTGCACTAGCATCAAAAAAGATTGACGCTACTGCAGCAAAGCACAGGGTGGCCCATAGATTATTATGGATGGGTCACTTTAACAGCTGTCCTGAGTAGACGTTAAAAATGGCTGGAAAAAATGGGGCAGTGAAATCTTGTAAATTTCACTACACCATTTTTTCAGGCCTCCCGCCATGGGAAGGCCTCCTTGCATACATTATGCCTGGCGCAGGCATAATGTGGTTGAAGGGGTTGCAAAGTGGTGTAATGCATGCATTGCACCACTTTTGCAAATATGGCATGGGGAATGGCCAACTTAACATCGCCTTAGCATCATAAAATCATACAAATTACACTAAGGCAGCGTTATGGCAGTACTAGGGTCTTGCAAATCTGCCTCTCTATGTTACATGCCCTGGGTACCATATACTAGTTACTTATAAGTTAGTGCACTCTCAAAGTCAAAAACCAGCAGGTAATAGTCCAAATGGGGGCAAACAGTGGGTGGGGAAATCTGCAAAAAGCGTGTTTCCTTACACTTATTTAAAGAATTATTTTGAATTTGTTTAACTATTAACTATTAACAAATACAATTAGGTTTATTTTGAAATACCAAATGTTAATAAAGTTTTCGATCATAACATAATTTTTATTCCATATTGGGTTCTAAGTCCCTGCCTCAATTATATTTTTATTGGAGGGTGTTGCAGTACCAGTAGTTGCTAATGTATGGTGCTGAACTTACCCCATATCGAAGCTGGAGTACATGTACTACTGTTTGTGCCCTTTTTGGCAGTATAAACTTTAAAAGTGCAGTTTGTGAGTGTATGGGTGGGTGCCTGCTCTTCCCTAAACCCCTCCTTAGCCCTCTTTAAACCCACCGTTTTTAAGTAGGAAGTATTCCCTGTTTTCTACCCACTCCCCATGGTCCCGCCCACAATACTACCAAGTTGTAAATAGGCCTATGTTGAGTTCGCAGAGTTCTGCTTCGTGGAACTCCGTGAAGTGCCAAAAAATCTCCGCTCGCGGTGGAGTTTGGATAAGTCGCACTGTTTGCACTGATTTTCACATCCAGGAGTTTATCCTGTGCTGTAAATTAGCATGAACAGCATCCCGTGCAAATTTTCCACTCAATGGGCAGCTTCCTCAACAAGAGCACCAGCTTTCTCATTGCAAAGTGGTCACGACCTACTGCTCATGTTCAGAAATCTCACTCACGCTCACCAGCTTAGAGATTTCTCTCGCTCGCCAACTTAATGATGGCTGGCGTGAGCAGGAGCAAAATCTGCGCTCGTCACTTTGCAGAGTTTTTCGCAACTCCGGCCTCTGCTTGGAGTGGGGAAAACTCCGGCGGTGGAGCAGAATTCTTCACCCACCCCTAGTAGTAAACTTACATGTGCGAAGATCCCAAATAGTAATGATAGGAGAGATGGAGATTTACATTCAAAGGTTTGTCAATTGTATTTTGTAATTGAATGTATATAGTGCATACTACCCGCGATGAGACATTGAAGCATTTAAATACTACTCCATGTTCTACAAAAATGAAGTTTGTGAATCGGGCCCCAAGAATCTAAATCAAAAAGTGAGGTTATTGGGATTCAGTAGTATTCCAGTCGCATTTGTTTCATGAGGTTACAGGGGGAAACAAACAATGCTTGTCACAAAGACTGATATTGGCGTTCCCCTGCCTTTAGGGGAACTTGCCTCACAGTCATTATTTGTCTGACTAGTTTCAGTGACAAACACTTTCAATGCCCACCGCAGTCGTATTTGCATTAGCCCAAATCATAGCCTATATCTGTATGATTTCAGGGACCTCAACCAGCACTGTTTGGCATTTATTTTTGTCCCAGACCCCAATTCCAGACTGTGGGACACCCCAACTATATCTCTGTGTTTTGAGCTTAGAATGGGACATGTTGAGCCTCGATTTTGGGGGCTGAGAGACAGGAGTGGCAGGGTGTGTGTTTAGATTTCACTTCGAATCAGCAACAATTAATACATAGATCCATGTTTCATTAGGCCTTTGAAGGGACTAATTAATAAACATTAACACAGGAAAAATATTTCAGATTTTAAGACTGTGTTTCTCCATTTCTGTCGCATGTTTATTTTTATCAGCTACTTGCATGTTCACAGAAGTAATAAGAATATTTTTGCTTTGAAGCTGAGGAGGTGAGCAGCAGAAATATCGTTGGCCCTGTATTCCACAGCTCAAAACGTTTAGTGCACCAGAAGTAGTGGGATAATGTAACAATACACCACAGCCCTCGATCCATTTGTTAATACTTAACAGTTGTTCTTCTTTAGTAGTCAAGGCTAATAATCAGACATGCAGGTTAGCAGATTTGATTTATTTTTCCACTTAAAAATGTATTCCACGGAATTCTGGAAGGCACATTTTGATGTTCTTGGAGTGTGGAGTGGGGAGACGGCTACCATATATCCTACCTCTCAATTAAATGGTTTTTTTATTATCACCATTTTAAATACACACATTTTGTTTTTGGAGCCTGCAGACCTGGGTTCAAATCCCACTTTTTATACTTCACCAAAAATTACATGATTGTAGGCAAATCACTGTAGCATCCTGTACCCCACAATATAAATTTGAATAATGTAAGAAAACTGTAATGTGAACCAATCAATCAATCAGGGATTTGTAAAGCGCGGCTACTCTCATGACGGTCTCAAGGTGCTGGAGGAGGTAGGTGGGGGGTGCTGAGGACAAGAAGGATGTCCTCATCTTCGGCTCCACCCCCTCCACATGGGATGACTCCTGGTGGCCTGCCACTCTCAGTGTCGCTCTGACTCCCACCGACCATGCACGCAACTGTTAATGCAAATTATTTAATTAGAAATTATTAATTAATGTTTATATGTTCTGAATAATGAATTTGGTAGAAAATGAATAACGTAGAAAAATAATGTGCACGTTTGAAATGGTGACCTCGGAGAATGGCCACCAGTATTTGCGAATTGTACTAAATGAGTGATTAATATACATGAAAGATTGAAAACGTATTAGATTTATGTAGTAATATGTCATATTGAGAGTTATACCCTATGTTCTGTATAATTGTAGGCCTTAACTTAGAAAGTGTCTTGGCCTAGTCTTGCCAGGCATCATGCAGGAAGCTGTATTTCTTAACGTCTAATGGAAAATACTGACAAAATGAAATGACCGTGAACTGCTCATTGTTTTAATAAAATGCTTAACTGGAGCGTCTGTGAGAATCAACGTACAGGAGCTGATGTCTCTAGTAATGTAACTAATAATGTGTAACATGCATGAGATGTACTTTCCCAGGACTCGAACAATGAAGACACTGACTGGAGAAGAAGATACAACATTTTTGATACCTGACAAGCCGGATTATGAGAACATCGTAAAGCGGACCAATCAACGCCATGTGAACTGTGAAATATTAGAATTCATAGATATAGTATACCAACACTATTGGTTAGGATATCAATGTACGACTAATTGACCAATTGGAAATTGAGGATAGTCTGGGTGACATTGATATAACAACATGACAGAGAGAAGAGAGTTCAGAAGATGTTAGGGAGTGGGACTGCGAGGTCGTAGAGGTGATTCGAGATTCTGTCATTGGGCTCATACTCTCTGATTGAGAGCCTGATGTGATGCTGATCGATTGATGACCTGAGGATGAAGACTGACTCTGTTGCTGATCCATACCGTGGATAGGTAGATATGACAATGTGACTGAAGTGCATTTTTGTGCCTTACCTTTCTAGGTACCAACTGCGCTGTCTAAATAGTGATCTTAGTTAGATGTTTTTCTAAATTCTTTTTTACTAAATTGTTTTGCATGAAGCCCCACACGCTGATGCCAATCTGGGTTAGGTGAGTGTTTCCTTACATGACGTTGACAGATTACAGAGATAAACGGTTGACGGACTGTTTTGCTGAACTTCATGACAAGGAATGACTTATTGTCTGTGATTCTTTTATTGGCCTATGTTAATGCTTTAGAATGTACTATGATGCAAGCTTTGATTAGTTTACGTCTTTGGCGTCTTCTAACAATTTGATGCTGTTTTTTATTTGAATTGCATTTGAATTAATCTCATGACTTAGAGTTGTAATCAATAGGGAAATAAAATTACTAAAACGTATACTGAGGTGTGGTAATTCATGACTTAAATGTCATGGTATGATAGTCTATGCTTTCATTGACTATTGATTGATGATTTGATTCATAGTTATGCATATTGTGCATCGATTACTAAGAACATTGGTCACATCATAGCTAGGATACTCTATGCGAATCAAATGTTTCATCGACCTATACGCGTCTTCTTGTAAGTTTACATATTAAGGACCGACACGCTAACACAACCTAGGATTCATCTTGGACTTCTCATTATCCATGACCCAGCAAGTCAATGGCATCTCCTCCTCCTGCTTCAACACCCTCCGCATGCTCCGAAAGATCTACAAATGGATACCCACCGAAACCAGAAGAACAGTCACCCAAGCCCTCTGAAGCAGCAAACTGGACTCTGACAATGCCCTCTACGCAGGAACCACTGCCAAACTCCAGAAGAGGTTGCAACTCATCCAGAACGCCTCCGTATGCCTCATCTTGGATATCCCATGCCACTGCCACATCACAGACCACCTGAGAAACCTGCACTGGCTTCCAGTCAACGAGAGAATCACCTTCAAACTCCTCACCCACGCTCACAAAGCACTGCACAACACCAGACCAGGATATTTGAACAGACGGCTCTCCATCTACACCCCGACCCGGCATCTCTGCTCCGCCGACCTCGCCCTCGCAACTGTCCCACGCATCTGCAGAACTACAACCGGCAGTAGATCATTCTCTCATCTCGCCCCAAAAACGTGGAACACTCTGCCCACCTACCTGCGCCAGACCAAAGACATCCTTACCTTCAGGAAACTTCTCAAGACCTGGCTGTTCGAGCAGTAGCCCCCCTCCTCAGTGTCTTGAGACCCTCACGGGTGAGTAGTGCCCTTTACAAATTCCTCATTGATCGATTGATTGACGATCAGCCGAATAGCCAGGTCTTGAGGTCCTCCTTGAACTGTGACAGGGTGGGGGATTGCCTGAGGTGGATGGGGTGGATGTTCCAGGTCTTGGCGACGATGTGGGAGAAGGATCTTTCTCCGGCTATGGTTTTCCAGATTCGGGGGACGTTGGCGAGGACCTGGTTGGCGGAGCAAAGTTGTTTGGCGGGAGTGTAGAAGGAGAGACTGTGGTTGAGGTAGGCTGGTCCGGCGTTATGTAGGGCCTTTAAGGCGTGTGTCAGGAGCTTGAAGGTGATTCTCTTGTCGATAGGCAGCCAGTGTAGGTCTCTTAGAAGGGCGGAGGTGTGGCTGTGTCATGGGGCATTCTTGATGAGATGGACAGAGGTGTTCTGGATGCGTTGTTATCTTTTTCAGGTCTTGGCGGTGATTCCGGCATAGAGTGCATTGCCGTAGTCGATGCGGCTGCTGACAAGGGCCTGGGTGACTGTCCTTCTAGCTTTGGTGGGGATCCACTTGTAGATTTTTCGAAGCATGCGACGGGTGTGGAAGCAACCCGATGAGACTGCGCTCACTTGTTGGTCCATTGAGAGCGATGAGTCTAAGATGACGCCGAGTTTGCGGGTGTGGTCTCTGGGGGCGTTTATGAGGGCAGTGAGCCACCAGGACTTGTTCTAGGCAGAGGGAGTGGAGCCAAGGATGAGGACTTCTGTTTTGTCCGAGTTCAGTTTGAGGTGACTATTTTTCATCCAGGCAGTGACTGCATTCATTCCTTTGTGGAAATTGTTCTTGGTGATGGTCGGGTTGTTGGTGAGGGAGACTATCAATTGGGTGTCGTCGGCATAGGAGACGATGTTGAGTGCGTGGCTTCTGACAATGGTGGCCAGCCGGGTCATGTAGAGGTTGAAGAGGGTGGGACTCAGCAAGGATCCTTGGAGGACGCCGCAGCTGATCTTGGTGGCTTCCGAGAGAAAGGGGGGAGTTAGACCTTCTGTGTTCTGCTGGTGAGGAACGAGGAGAGCCATTGGAGTGGTGAGTCCGAAATGCCGGTGTTGTGGAGACGGGTGCGTAGCATGTAGTGTGAGTCTGTGTCGAAGGCGGCAGAAAGGTCCAGGAGGATGGAAAATGCGAAAGAGGAGAGAAAGAGAATGAGAGGAGTGAGGAGAAAAATGAGGAAAAGAAAAGGGAAGCGCAGAAAGTGAACAAGGCACAGAGACAGCACACTAAAAGAAAAAGGAGGAGAAAAGCGAAAGAGGCAACGAAAGAGGAAAGTGCTGAAGTGAAAGGCACAAAAACAGCACACTAAAAAAAAAGGAGGAGAAAAAAGAAAATAGGCACAGGGCAGCCCAGCAGAAGAGCAGAGCTCTCCCACTAGGCACCAGGGATGAGGAGGAGGCAGAAGCCTGTGGGAACTTTTGACAGAGCTCAGGGTTCGAGTCAGGACGGGCTTCCACTTACTGGTGAAGCTATGCAGAGGCAGAGCAGTTCACTGACCAGGTCAGTGAGGTTGCTATTCCTACCGTGCAGCGGCTGCCATTAGTTGGGGAGGGAGGAGAGGACAGCTGGGAGGCAGGAGTGGGAACATCATGGAAAAGGGGGGCGGGCCGCGAGGGCAGCAGCGGCGGGGAGAATGTGAGAGAGGAGGGGAGCGGGGACACAGGGGCAGCAACAGCGGGGGAAATACGAGAGAGGAGGGAGAGAGAATGAGAGGAGTGAGGAGAAAAAGAAGAAAAAGAAGAGGGAAGCCCAGAAAGCGAAAAAGGCACAGAGACAGTACACTAAAAGAAAAGGCAGGAGAAAAGGGAAAGAGACAAAGAAAGAGGAAAGCGCCGAAGCAAAAGGCACAAAAACAGCACACTAAAGAAAAAGGAAAAAGGAGAAGAAAAAAGAAAAGAGGCAGAGCTCTCCCACTAGGCACCAAGGATGAGGCGCAGGCAGAAGCCTGCGGGTGGAGGAGGGCCTCGAACTTCTGACAGAGGTCAGGGTTCGAGTCAGGACGGGCTTCCAATTACTGGTGGAGCGATGCGGAGGCAGAGCAGTTCACCGACCAGGTCAGTGAGATTGCCACGCACAGTGTGCTATCTAGTAAGCCCCCTGTTACATATTGTTCTCCCCTGATCATCACATTCACATTTCTAGGTTTGACATGAATGGTACTTCCACGAATCAAATATATAAAGCACATAAATGGTACTATGTACCTACTTTAAGGGGCTTTGAGTTAGCCTCCGACAACCATGGTCTTCTGTTGCTCCACAACTTTTATCCACTATCTTGAGGCATTGTCAATCACATCTTGAATCAGCCTACAGGGTTACTTCAGTCTCACCTTTTTGCTATTGCCTGTTTGGCCATGCCCTTTCATAGACACTGAAATTCAGTAAGGACTATTTTACTGTCAGTGAGTGGTCCAATAGCATCAGGGGTGAATGCTGACAGAATCATTTGAAAATTGACACTACAGAAAAACGGTTGCTTTATTTTCTGTTGGATCCTTTTTTCAGATACATTTTTTCTGCGCCTGCCTCCCAGTATATTAATAAGTGTAGGCCTGATCCTCTATGATTTTGCATTTTCTCAACTGGAAAAAACAGTGATATTGTACTTATGTAAAAAAAAAACGGATTTTTACAAAAGACCCTTGCAACATAAAAACAAAAAAAACATTTAGTTCGACCCAGTTTTTAGTGACCCTGTGGTACCGTTGGGCTGAAGAAAAGAAAAAAGGAGGGTGGGAGGAAGAGAGGTGTTTACTTGCTCTATCTCCCCTCCACTTTGTGGCCTGTGACTTTTCTAGCACCCCTTAGCATCACTCTAATGCCACCATGTGTGTGGGTATTTAATATACGGCGCACCATGCCGGTAGTTAGGGAACTAGCGTCAGAATTTGTTACACTAGTATGACGCCTTGCCTGATTGGTGTCAAACATGTTGACGCTAATCCTACAAAGCACCCAAAGGCCCATTGTAACCAATGGGAGCCTCCTTTTAATCAAAAAGCAAAAGGAGGACTCAAGTTTTGGGAGGTTTGGAAAGATAAAGCTGGTCCTGTGTATAATACTCCCATCTGAATCATGACACAAATAATATATAGTTCCACTGAGGGATAGAGAGATAAATCCCTAAATACAGCTAGAAAGAGAGAGAGGAGGGGAGGTCCCTAGGAGTCCAAATAAGATGGAACAAGAGCCCTCACTCACCAGATGGTGACATGCTTCATCATCGGGCTTTGCTACTCGTCAGGCCGGCACTGCAATGCCTGACGGGCCCCACGAGGGGGCTCTTTGCCGGAGATCTTTTAATATAGATAGATTCCAGTTGGTGTATGCTGAAATGTGGTATTGTTATGAAAGGGGTGCTGTTAAAAATGACTAGAGGAAAAAACAAAAATGTATTAGGGGTTAAACCTCTGTCATGATTAAAATAACAATGGGGGGAGAAAATAAGATAAGGTCTAGTCTCCCCTAATCAAGTAAGATGTCTGATAAACACTATCCCTATATTCTGGGAGTGTAGTGAGTGCCATTACAGGAATCCCTATACTGCTTCTAAATAAAGGTCAACATATTTCTCGCTTCTTTAGTCAACAAGGATCTAATGCAATTAGTCAGGACCAATAAACCTACCTAATCCTTATCCTTCACAAAACCTACAATAGGTTGTCTCTCAGGAACCTGGAAAAAACAAAGATAAAGCATTTAACACAGAACAAAAGACTGGTAATGTGCATTGTGAAAAACGTGGGGAGATTCAAAAACACACTGGTGATTCATCCCCTATGTGATGTGCAAAACTAAAAGGTGAATGATCAATTAAATAAAGAAACACTGTGCCTCTTAATTTAAGAGGAACCATGCTTACCCTCCTCGTATTAAGGGATGGGCTCCATCGGTTTAGCAACAAGCTTCAGTGGTCCAAATTGGTCTAAATGTATATACAAATACTGTTTTCATTTAATAACTAGAAAACTACTTAACAGATTTACACCAAATAACAAAAAAGGCCTCCTTCTGGACCAAGAGCTATCTTTCTGCCAAATTTGGTGCAATTCCGTCCAGTGGTTTCAGCGCTATCGTTGTTCAAAATCCCTATGGGAAAATGAATGGGGAAAACGCATTTCGGGCCCCCCCTTTTTCTCGCCCCTGCTTGAAGGATCACCCCAAAACTTTCCAGACAGCAGCTGAAGTGACCACCATTGTTTTTTGGAAAATTTGGTGAAGTTTCCGGTGCCAAAGTTATTAGCACTGAAGCAAAACACTCTTTTTTGATAGAAACTAGGCCCTAACTATAACTCTATAACTACCAAGCGGCTACAACAATCACTAGCTAATATATATATATATATATACACACACACAAATTAAACTCTTTCAGGCTTAGAGTGCCACATTAATGATGCTGAAACGTACCAAAAACTTTGGGTAGTTCCCAAGTTTACGTGAAGAGCAGCTCCTTTATAATGCTCCCTACAACACCAGTGACACCCTGAATCTGCTCACCTCAAATGCCTGTTTTTCTAGCAAAGGTTTTAAGCATACCTTTACCACATACCATCAATGCTGAGCTATAAAGTGACAAAGTCTTCTGCCATTTTTAGCTAGTGCCATCCATGCTGAGCTGAAAAAAGACAAAAAGCTTTTACCACGCCAGGCAGAGTATCACAGCTTTGATTGGTAAAATACCATCCAAGCCAACCTGGAATGAATAAAATCAACCCCCACTTATAGTAAATGTTTTCCATTTACATCACACGTCTTAAATCAAAAATGTATTAGTAATGGGAATATGGATCAGTTACCTGGTATTCTGATTTGCCTCAGAAAAATACAGAGTAAAGCTTGGCGCTATAAATGACCAGTGTGAGGTGGATTTCAGTAAATGAAATATGCTCTAGGTTTCCTGCAGCTGCGGATGACTAACCCTTTCTCCGCATTGCCATGTGCCTCGCCACATGAAAGGTTTTGGGAATCTGAAGAGCACTGTAAAATTACCAACCAGACCCCACCTTACCTTTATCTGCCTAAAACTTCAAATACACATGGGACCGATCAGATTCCTGAGTGATTGCGGGGCATTTCTTAAAGGAAGTTTTCAAACATTGCCATCTCTCTTGCTCTCAGACTCTGTTGTAATAGGTGATTCGGTGACAGACAGAAATCGCTCTTCAAAGAAACCTGCGGGAGACTGTCAGACAGGCAGTGAGTAAAGCACTATTAGCACAGCCCTGTGAATCCTGGCTGGCTCCTTCTTGAAAGGCCTCGCACTAATTGTGCTGATAACTAACATTAGGCATGTTGTATAGCGCTCTCCGAACTATTTATTGCTGCAATAAACGACAGCGGGCCTGCCGTGGTTAGAATTTGTTTGAGCCTGCCTGGTAGATAAACATTACCTCATTTTGTGTGGCGCACAGTGGCCCTTACTTGGGGTTCTGGGAACACACCATTAGGTTCATTAAACCGTTTTACAAATCTACTTAAGCTACCAAATAAAGAGAGTTGATGGGCCTTTGCCTAAACTGTGCGGTTTTCTCCTCAGCGTGAAATGCATCCAGAGAAAAATATTTTTCACACCATTGATAAAAGTAAGGAGAATAAAGTGTTTCTTGTCATAGAGCTGTAGTTGTTTAAACGATGTAAAATACAAATTGTACCACTGGCATTTGAGTAGAAAACCAGAAACTAAATGCCTGTGCACCATATCATGTGAAGCTTGCCCTGGGACAAAATAACACATCACAAAGCCATTTGCTGTATACTTTAGCAAATCTATTTGCCTCATTTTGTGCTGTACAAAAGCAGACAGATTTTACTCCAGTGTACCTTGCATCTGCGAATAAGTGCATTGAGGGGCATATTTACAATCTTTTGAAGCAGGGCAGCGCTGCAAGCCTTCTTGTTGCACTGCCCTGCGTCAAACGAATAGGGCAGAAATGATTGGAATCTACAAGACAGGGCACATTCCTGTTCTTTTTCTCTGCGCTGGCACACAATGGGCTGCCATGTGCCAACATAGGCACCCTTGCACAATGGTGCAAGGGTGCCTATGTTACAGGGATGATTGTTTTTGTGCAAGAAGTGACATCTTCCTGCACAAAAACAATCATGAGATGTGTTTTCCTCTTTCTATGTGTGCTGCAGAATGTAGAAAGAGGAAACAACAAGGAGAAATAAAGGTATTTCTTCTCTATGCGCCCCCCTTATGCCTCATCTGGGAAGACATAGGCTTTTGATGCATTACCTCTTTTCCAAATCCTTGTAAATCGGGGAATGCATCAAAATCCATGGGTGTTGTTTGGGACCACCCACTGCAACACCCAAGGAACGCCTCTTTGACGCAGAGTACGGAAATGCATTGACTTGCACTGCTTTGCCTTATTCCACATCTACAAGGCCGTGAAAAGCCATGTAAAGTGGCTTTGCATGGCCTTGTAGATATGGGCCTGCAGCTGCGCTGATGGTGTGTCAAAAAAAGTGATGCAGTGCAAACTGTCGCGCCGCAGCGGCCCGCAGCGTCTCCTGATTGGGCCGCGGGGCCCACCGCAGCCCTTTTCTCCGGCCGCGCGCTGTCCTTTTTGCCGCGGCGAGGCCTGGGGCCCAGGATTGGGCATCGGTCCTCGCCGCGCACAGCGCACGCTGCGGGTGTTGTCGTGGGGTGTCTGCGACCCCCCCCTCGCATCTCACACTTACCGGATGCCCCATTTCAGGGCCTTCCTTTCCTCCTTATGATTAATGGAGCCATGCCTTCTCCTTCCCAGCACACCTTGCACCTCTCTTTTTCCCTGCATGCATCTGTTCCCTTTTTGCTATGATGTCTGTTCCTATCTATTGCTATAGCCCCTTCCCAATCCAAAATGGTGGTGTTACTTCTTCCTGTCTATCACTTCCTGTCTAGGGGTATATAAGGGGAATCAATTCTTCTTCTCATTGCGTTGCAACACTTCTGCTGTGGTGGTCACGCTCCGGCTGGTCTTCGCTTGGACTCCAGTTGTTCCTGTTTTTTCCTCTGCTTTCCAGTATTTCCAGGCTTCTGAGTGCTAATTCCTTGTGTCCTCCTTCTGTTCCAGGGAGTTCCTGGTGGAGGTTTTTTCCCCTTGGGGTTTTTCCTCTGGGACTCCTTCTGGAGGGCACGGACTGTGGTGGCGTACTATTATCAACAGCACCATGGCTACCGGAAGGGGTCGCCCCTACCTTGGTGAGAGTAGGACTTGCAGGAACCGGGGCCGCACACCATCCCTCTCTGATCCAGACAGTAAGCCAAGGGTGAATCGTGACACAAACTGCTTGTAAATATGGCCATGGGTCTTTAACTGAACAACTATGCACCAGCATTTGCACTGAATGACAAAGAGCGAATTACTTTTCCACTGACTGATCATTAAAAGACAGCGACACTTGTACCAACTGAATCATCAATTTTTACCAATTGGTCACTGTATATCGGGTGCAAAATTGCTCAGTAACCACTACAAAAAGACTTAACTGGCTGTGTATAGCATGTAACTTGGCTTCTGGTTAGTAGTTTTACACCAGTTATTGCCAGCTATTTCAACATTAGATCATATTTGTCTGCACATATTATGTGAGCATCCCCTTTCTGCTGTAATTACCACTTTCTTCTTGTTCTTTCACATGCTTAAAAGGCTTTGTAAAAAGGGGGGTCTGTTCTTTGGATTTAGGCTGAGCAACATAGAAAACCTAGATAGCCCCTTGGTTTACTATTGATGACCTATAAACACCCTACTGGGTAGCGATTGCACTTGTGGTTCTTACTGGAGGTAACTAGTATACATGTGGGTACAAGTCCATCACTTATGTATGTCAGTGAGATACATCGATTGTTATGTAAATGCTAAAAGGGCAGCCATTATTATTTTGGGCCCAAAGATCCATTGGCATTGGATCTTCCCTGGAAATACAAGCTTGCCTCCTAGTTAGGTGCTGTACTCAGAAAGCTTATTTGCCACGCCCTGGAATCAGCAGGACAAAATGTATGAAGACCAACAACAGTTCTTTGAAAGCGTCTTTCAACACCCTTGTTGATTAAAGTAAATACTCATGTACACAGTACTGAGGTAACAATCTTCCTTTCTGCTTCATAATGGACATGAGCACCTCATCTTTTTTCGGTGACAAACTGCCTAGCAGTCTTTGTGGGTAGTGGCTCAAAAAGAGGCTTAGGGTCAAATTTAAGAAAAGTGGTGCTGCAACATATGCAGTGCCACGTTTTCTGCACCCCTTAGTGCCCCTCTAATGCCACCATGTGTGTGCCATATTTAACATACAGTGCAATATGGTGGTAGTTAGGGAACTAGCGTCAGAATTTTTGATGCTAGTTTGTCGCTATGCAGGATTTCCATCAAAAATGTTGATGCTAATCCTGCAAACACCTTCAGTCCCTTTTAAAACAAAGTAGCCTTCTTTTAATGCCTGCTCTGTGCAGGCATTAAAAATGCCCAAAAAACGGTGCAAATAAGTCTTTTAGATTTCTTTGTGTCATGTTTTTAGCCCCCCTAATGGACGAATTCCCCCATTGCATACATTATGTCCCGTGAAGGCATAATGTGTGGCAAGGGGTTACAACTGGCGCAATGCATGCATTGAGGCACTTTGAAAATATAGCACATGGAAAAAGCCACTTTAGCCCTGCTTTAGCATTAAAAAAAATGATGCTAGTGCGGTGCTAAGGTGTCGCTAGGGACTCTTAAATAATCTCTTTATTCTTAACCAGACAAACATATAAGGCACTCTTCACAGCTAGAGAAGATGGAGCACACTGATCAGAAGTGAGGACCAGAAGAATTATTATCCTGATGTGTGTGAAAACGTGACAGGATTTTTAGCTTAGAACCTGGATCCAAAGGCAAAGAACATTGTCCGGAAAGAACTTTAGGTATGGGTAAGTAGTGATAAGGGCTGACAACTCACCCAACCTCCTAGCTGAAAGAATAGTCAATAATACCTTAGCAGATAAGCAAGGCAGTTCAGCTTTTCCAAAGGATCAAAAGGTTCCCTCTGTAACACCTCCAAAACCACCGAAAGATCCGAGGAAGGCAGAGGAGGGGATGTGGCAGGTGTTTTGACTCAGAAACTTTTAAGAAGATTCCGAACTAGTGGGAGAATGTCTACAAGATTCCCCCTAGAACCTCTCAAGATTTAATGGCAGCCTACTGTAAGGCTAAGGTGCTGACTGGATATGACAAGCAACTGCCCTAGACCAACCTAGGTCTTGCAGTCCAGAACTCTCAACTTCCACGTGTCAAATATATCTGCCGGAGTTGAGTTAAAGTAAGATCTGGGAATCAAAAGAGGGCTCAGAGAGAAAGGAAGGTGAAGGTCGGGTGCTAGAGTCAGCTGTGTCAAAATTGGAAACCATGGGCGTCAAAGCCAGAAAAGGGCCACATGAATAACTGTGACCATCTCCTCCGAATCCTCTGAAGCAACCTCTGGAAAAGGTAAAAAGGAAGAAAGGCATATAGCAGTTCCTGTAGCCATTGGAGATTTAGAGCATATGTGCCTCAAGCATGGGGACATGGAGTCTCTATGAAGAACTGACTGAGGAGAGCATTCTCTGGGGATGCAAAGAGGTCCAGAAAAGCAGATGCTCTTTCACCAGCCGGAAAGCCTGGGGAGGGAGATGGAATTCTATTCATGCTGAAATATTTTGGCTGACACTGTCCACCCAGGTATTGGACAAAACCCCAGAATGTGCAGTGCTTTTATTGAGTACAGATTCATCTCCACCCAAGTCAGGAGTTCCTGGGTAGAAAAGCAAGAACAGGACACCTTCTTCCGCCCGTCTGTTTATATATGCCTTCGCCATCTGGATGTCCGACCTAAGACAAGTTTTCTCATCAGGACACTTGCAAATGCCAACAACGCTCTCCCTATTGCAGGTAACTCCTTCCAATTCAAGGAATTGAGAGTCTCCAACTCCAACCTTTTTCGCTGTACCTGCAGAGAATCCAGAATCACTCCCCAGCCCCATTGACTGCCGTCTGTTGTACTGATCAGGGGAAGAGGATCTGACATGAGAGTCCCTTGAGGAAGGTTGTGGGGAGACAGGCACCAGTGGAGATCTAGAATGATGTCAGATGTAATTGGGATCAAAACGCTGTAATCTAGAAAGGCCAGAAATCAGGGAGCTAGAACATGCTGGATTGAGGATCTGAGGTGAAGAGGTACACAAGGACCAACTGCAGCACAGGTTGACATGAGACCCTGGAGTTGTAACCATTGCCTGGCAGTAGCTTTTGTCTGCTGCAACAAGTGATGGGGTTTGGACTGGAGAGTCTCTATCCTGTCTGCTAGCAGGAAAACCTGTGCCTTCTCTGAATGAACAATACCCCGATGAACTGTCACTGACGAAGAGGGAGTAGAGTCTATTTCTTCTGGTTCAGAAGCAGTCCCAGATAAGACAGCAAGTGAGTGGTCTGTTGAACATCTTCCTGGGCCTTGGGGAAAAAAAAACATAATTAACCAGTCATCTAAATATGGAAACAAGTGAACACCAAGCAAATGTAATTGAGTGACCACTGGAGCAAGTACCTTTGTGAAGATTCTCGGGGAGGAGAACAGGCCGAAAGGCAGCACTCTGATCTGAAAATGATCACCGGCCACTGTGACACTAAGATGGGTATGGGAGCTTGGATGAAGAGGGATGTGAAAATAAGCATCTAGCAAGTCCATGGGGGCCATCCAATCCCCTTGTGAGATATCTGGGATGATCTGATGCAGAGTCAGAATTTTGAATGGAAAGTACTGAACAAAAGCATTCAGCTTTTTCAAATACAGGATTGGCCGGAAATTTCTAACCGTTTTTGGCACAAAATGAGAGTGGAATAAAACCCTGCCGATGTTGGTGGGGGGAACTGGAATAAAAATGCCCTTCTGCAGTAGGTTCTGTACCCCCAGGTGAATGGCCTGAAGTATCACAAGAGCCTTTGACAATTGAGTCTGAACAAAGAATTGTTCCGCAAGTCGTGTGTGAAATGCAATTTGGTAACCATTCTGGACAACATTGAGCATACACCCGTCTGAAATTATGGCTAGCCAATTTGGGAAAAAGCAGGCTATTCTTCTGTTCATCATATCAGATTGATTGTCATTTACTTGCATGAAACTGTTGCTGGGGCTGCAGGTGTAGTCGGGATGTGCCTCCCGCCATGGCTTCCTGAGCCCAGCCATGAAAAGGGCTGCTTAGTGCGAAGAACCTGATTGTATTTCTTATGGATAAAAGTCTTCTTCCCTTGGTAAGGATTACAAGGTCGAGGAACCTTTTTCTCCACATCAGCCTTCTTTGTCAAATCCTCCATTTGAGGGGAAAACAATTTATCTCCTGTAAAAGGAAGATGCAGGATAAGTGATTTTTGGGATTGGTCCAGTTTCCATAATTTCAGCCACAGATGGGGACAAGCAGCGATAGTGGCTACAGCCGCAGTAGCAGAAGACCATAGAAAATCAAATGAAGTGTCAGACAAAAACTGAGCCAAGATTTCCATATTAGCTAGAATGTCAGTAGTGTCCTGCTCCTGAAGGGCATTAAACAAAAGCTGGAAATCCTTCAGCAATGTTTGAGAACAATATGCTGCATTGAAAAATTAGAGGCAGCATATGGCCTCTTTATTGAGGATTCCACTTTTTTATCATTGGCACCTGTCAAAGACCCCTCTTCAGAGGCCAAAGTCGAAGAGGAAACTATACAAGCCAAAATGAAAGGCTGCTGTGGGAACTTCTCGTCGAAAGACTGAAGCACATTGTGCTTTTCCAAGAAGTAGGAAAACTGGACTTATCAGTGTCCTTCCATTCTTTCAAAAAGACTCATTCAATCACATCATGAATGAGTAAGTCATCAACCACAGGGGTCCTGTATTGTAAGAGGAATTCATCCTCCACTAGTTGCTTTTCTTGGAACCCCATTTCTCTCATATGTCTCTTTATGCTCTGGAACTGAGAGCCTTGTATGTATCTGCCACTGGGACCAACATTCGAATCCTCTGAATCCTGCTTTTTGGACATTGCCTGAGCCAAAGCTGAGGCGATGGCGTAATCAATTAAAGTCTGCAACTCAGAGCGAGAGACTGACGAGACTTCTTCCTCCACAGATAGCTCCACAGAAGTACTGGGAACAGGCTGCATTGTAACAGGAAAACACGCTAAAGCAGAATATTCCTGTTTAAATTGGTTGCCCAGCAACCAAATCACCTATTGTGACCACCTATGTTACTGATCGACACATGCTCATATGTGAGCACCGAGACCAGCGAGACAGAGTGTAAACCGAGACCGCACTCGTGATCAACTCCCAACAGGTCCCACAATATCTAAGGTTCCCCACCCCAGCTTGAGAACCTAAGAGAGGAGTGCAAGTCCTGTGGCAGAAGACTTGACCACCTGTAAGAAAAGACCGCAAACAAAGTGATAAACAACAAAAAGAAAGCATGGTTCACCCATGTGCTGAAATCGTAGTGTTTCTCCCTCTGGTAAGACAAAGAGATAGAAAGTGGTTTGAGGGAGGCGTCTTTTACCTCATTGGAAGAGTCTTTTTAAAATAGAAAGAGAGGAAAGCTTTTGTAGAGTTTCCCGGTTAAGAGGCAAGGCAGCCTCATAGATTAGGGCTATGATGAGGAGGACATACGTATTTAACTGCATAGTTAGCATTGGGACTTTGTGAACATCCACTAAAATGTATTATGGCTGTTTGCAAACTCTTCTCCTCCCCCTGCCAGGTTGGAAATGATAGGATCTTTTTTCCAGTTATGGACTTGTATAAAAGCTTTTCTAGACTTGGAAGTGGAAAGGGTCAGCCCAAAATCTGGTTGGTGTACAGAGGAAGGGATTTCTTCACAGTGAAAAATAGATTCCCAATGAAGAAAACAGGGTGCTTTTGAGCAGGAAGTCCCATGCAGAATCCTCTGAATGTTTGTGAATCCAAGAAAGTAGTAAATCTACAATTTCACCTAGATTTATGTGTATAGATTTACTACATTGTTTCTGAATCACACCCCTGGTGAACACCCCTTTACTACAGGGTTTATTTGGGCTCAAGGTTCTCTTAACTTTCTCCCATATGCAGCACACATTTATGGTCAGATTTAGGTGAGAAAAGTATTGGACCTTAGGCTAGATCAGAAGGGCTGCTTAATCCCTCATGCTGCCAACCTCAGTCATTTCAGTCAGTGGGCTGTATGTGCACTTAAGACAAGTGGGGATGTTATTTAATTGAAATTCCAGTAGAAGAACATAGTTGCGCTCCTAAACAATTTCTTCATTCACTTTGGACAACACACCCCAGATTACTCTGGGTGTTCTATTTGCAAAACATTTTCACACATCATGAACTCTAATGTACAGAAGACCTGATTTGTTATAATGAGTGGTATATCCATAAACCAGAATAGTAATGGAGGACGAATAACCCTTTTCAGGAGTGCAATTCTACCCATTAATGACAGGGAGAACTCGCTCCATTTGTTTTACTTAGGAGGAATCACGGTGATGTCCAATCTAATCCAGATGGATTTGTATAGCGTGGCTAATCACCAGTGAAAGTATCCCAAGCACTGATAGCTGCTGCTGCTGAGGCTCATCAAATAACCAGGTCTTGAGTCCTCTTATGAATCCCAGTAGGGCGATGTGTTTCTGTTTATGTCGACCTTGAAAGTCTGTCTCTGCCATAGTGATGAACGCTTGTGCATTTGTAAAGTTTCCTGCAACCTACCTAAGCTCAGTTTTGCTGTTTTTATTATTGGTGTCCAGTAGCACAGTAAGTCATTTTTGATTTCCTTATTATTTCTCTCCTGCTGTATTTACAAATTCTCCATACCCCTGGTTAATGCTACCATAGAAGAAGAAGATAATAACTGATGATGGTCTAGTAGTTTGGAAAACAAGATTGTTCTAGATTAAATTCGTAATATTGTGCTGCCACTGTTAAACCAAATACCTCCAAAAACCTTCAACAACATTACAAAAGAAGTTTTAAAAAACAAGAGGTGAGGCAGCACCCACCAAACTTAAAAGGGAAAAACATACAGTTTATCGACCAACTCCCCACCACATCCACCCATCCCAACCCCCCCGGTGCACAGGTGCTGCTGCGTTGTAAGGTTGTGCACAGGGCTTCTGAGGTGGCCTCCTACCAATTCACGTCCCTAAAAGCCATCCCCATCGGAAATGCATTGGAGTGGTAAGTATTTAGGGCGGATCAGTTCTCTGAACTCACTAGAGAGTAGGGACTGGAAGGGGTGCCATAGCACTCTGTAAGATTTCCCATGTGCTGCAAGGGTGAGTGTAAGCTTTTCCATCCCCAAGGTCTACCATAACCGATGTAACCATGCCAGCTGTGTAGGGACCTGCGGAGTGCTCCAATGTGTCAATATGTTTTGTAGGGCCACTCCTAGGGCTAGACCGATCTGACATCCCTATAAGGAATTAAGTGGGAACGTCAAAGGATTTGGTAGGCCCAGTATGATATAGGACAGGAATCGTGGGAGTTGGGTGTTCATGTAGCGCTCAATTTAATCTAAGATGCCCTCCCAGTGGGAGGCCAGCTTCAGGCAATCCCAAAGGAGATGGGTCAGCGTACCCGAGTCGCTGCATCCCCTCCAGCACAGGGGGGACCATGAGTGGTGGCTCTTGTAGAGCCGGACCAGGGTGAGGTACCAGTAGGAAGCAATCTTCATTGCAGTCTCTTTGCTAGTTGCGCTGTAGGCTGTGTGACGTGCCCTGAAATAAATCGCCTCCCACTCCCGGGGTGTTAAAGGTCTGCCCAGTTCTGCCTACCAGCGTGCCTGAATTCAAGATTCTAGATATCGGACCGCTTGCTGACGCAAGTCATAGAGGTCTGAGATCATATGTTTATCTGACGTCTTCGTCAGTAACCATTTTTCATACTGCGTGAGGGGTCTGCATGCCTTTTCCACAATCAAAGGGTTCATCACCCAGTGCCAAATCTGGAGGTAGCCCATTCTCTCAGTCTCTTTTAGGGAGTGGGTGTTCCTTAAGCTTTCGAAGGGCAGTAGACCTTCTTCACCAAACAAGTGTCTGATGGATCAACATGTTGGGGAAGTCCAGGGTCGAAAGAATTCTTGCTTCAAGCCCGGCGTGAGGTCCGCGTTACCTGCGATGGGCATCAAAGGAGAGGGGAAGGATGTCAGTCCCTTAGTACATGTTCCTTGGTCCCATACCTTCATAGGAACTCCAACTTGAGATCACTCGACCAGGTACCAAAGTTGGGCTGTTCTGTAGGATTGCTGTTGGTCTGGAACTCCCAGGCACCCCATAAGCGGAGGTTGGTAAGCCAGGTGTCGGGCCATTCTAGGTTTCCCACTGGCCCATATAAAGCAATTAATTTCACCCTGTAACGCCTGAAAGAGTTGAGTGGGGGCTCAATCTGGAGCTCCTGGAAGAGGAACAGGGCCCTGGGAAGGATTGACATTTTTATGGTGGCTATTTTGCCTAGACATGAGATAGGATTGAGTCTCCGTTGGTTCAAGTCTTTTTTGACACTCTGGAGAAGGTGCCTATATTTCAGCCTTGATGACTCCACAATAGTCCTAGCTATCCGGATGCCCAAATATGGGATGGAGTGCGGCTGCCACTGGAACAGTTACAGCTGAGCCATCCTGTCTACCGTCTCCTTCGGGAGCATGAGAGTAGGTGCCTGAGATTTCGAGAGGTTTATCTGAAAATCCGACACCTCCCCAAAAGCCTTTACCACCTTCAGAAAAACCAGAAAGGCCCTTAGTGGGTCATCCAGGGCAACCACTACGTCATCCAGGTAGAGTGCAATAGTGTATTCCTCACTGCCAAAGATAGCCCTGGTTATCTCTGGGCTGTCCCTCACCCACTGCGCAAAGGGCTAAATATAGAGAGCAAACTGCAGGGAGGAAAGTGGGCACACCTGTTTGTTCCCGCGGCCAACCAGGAATGAAGCAGAGGTTACCCCATTGACTCTGCACTGACTATCCAGGCTCGAAACCGGGGTCCCAAGCCAAAGTGCTCCAGGGTTGCCCAGAGGTGTGACCAGTGGATGTGGTAGAACGCTTTCTCAGCGTTTATGTTGAGCAGCATCAACTCTCGCCCGAGCGCTGAGCCTTGTCTAATATGTGCATAATCTGATTGGTGTTGCCCCCACACTGCTGACGTGGGATGAAGCTCGCCTGATCTGGGTCCATCAGACCGGGCATCAGTGGGTCCAGGCGGAAAGCCAAGATGCCCATGAGAAGTTTGATGTCCCTCTTAAGAATAGAAATAGGTCTATGAGTCCTGCATTGTATGCGGTCCTTCCCAGTCTTAGGGATTACCACGATGATGCATCTAGCATGGATGGCGGTATCGTGTCCAGACCTGTAATGGCATTGAAAAGGCGAGTCAAAATCGGGGTGAGGCTATGGCAGAAGGTTTTGTAGAACAGGCCCGGAAAGCAGTCTGTTCCCAGGGATTTCAAGGTTCCCAACCTAGCTATTGCAAAGATGACCTCTTCTATCCCGATTGGGGCCTTGAGAGGAGCTGTCTCTGTGGCCGAAAGTTTAGTCATGCTGGCTTCATTGAGATACTGGCAGGAGGCGCCAATTTGGGCTATTGGGGGGAGTAGAGGTCCCAATAGAAACTACGGAAGGCCAAGGCTATCTGAGTCTTGCTAACCACCTCGGACCCATCCTTGGCCTTGATTTCCTCCACTGCCATTAACTGTCTCTGGGCACAAAGCCTATTAGCCAGGAGGTGTCCACACTTATTAGCACCCATATAGAAGGAATGGTGCAGCCGAAGTGCTGCATATTCCGTCCTGTCAATATCTAGACTTGCGAGCTGCACCCTGGCTACACTAAGGTGTCTCCAAACTCCTGGGGCCCCAGTTCTCTTGTGTACCCTCTTGAGTTTTGTCATCTCCAGCTGTAGTTGGGCCCTCTTCTCCCACCGGATCTTATTGTTTGCTGCTGATATTGCGATAAATTCACCTCTAATTACTACTTTCAGCGTTTCCAAAAGTAGGGAAATAGGTGTATCTGCTGTGTTATTAATTTATAAAAAGCTGGCTATGGCTTTCTTTATCTGGGCCACCACTTCAGTCCTCAGAAAAAGAGTAGTTCTAAGCCACCAAGAGCAGTGGACCCTTGGATGAGGGGGGGCATTCAGTGACAGGGAAACAACCACATGGTCCGACAATGCACAAGGCTCAATGTCTATCTCACTCAATATCTGTTGGATTTCCTTAGTGCCCAGGAAAAGGTCAATGCAGGTGTAAGTCTTGTGTGCATGGGAGTAGAAGGTGTAATCTCTGGTTGTAGGGTGTCTACCCCACCATAGGTCTTTGAGACCTAGCTCCTCCAGCCTCCCCAGCCCCACTGGCTGGGCACCCGTCCCACCATATCTAGAAGCCGACCTGTCCCATTCTTTGTTGAGGGCAATATTGAAGTCACCCCTTCTGAGCACCTGTCTGTCGTGCGTAGTCATGACTTCAGCCAGCGCTCTGTGTAGGATCCCCTCCTGCTTCTTCATTGGACGCGTATATGGATGCCACAACACCCTGAAAGTCTCCTAGGTGTATCCTAAAAGCCAGCAGGCGACCCTTTGTGTCAGCAATTTTGTCTCCCACCCTCCCACGGAAGGAACACTAGACGGGTCTCTTGTAAAAAGCACAGGTCACCCCCCATATTTTCTGGATAGGAGAGGACTGCTCTGCACTTGGTTGGGTTGTTTAGCCCTTTAACGTTGAGTGCAGCTACTTTTATGATTATTTAGGTGGGACCAGCGCAGTGTCGCGAGCCGACAGGCTCCCACCTACCCTGTCTCCCTCACCCTCTGTGTGACGATTGATAATGGAGGCGGTGTTCCTTCCGATTAGGTATGTTTACCTGTGTGTGAACATTGTGCACCTACCCCAGTAGTGAACAAAATAATCCCCAACAACATTTCTAATAACCCCACTGGGGGGAGCTGGAACTTCCCATCGTAGTCCAGGATATTAGACCGGGCTCTAGGAGTTTGGCACCCTAAGTGCCTATCCTCCATCTGTCGCCTTACCCCCCTTCCTGATCCCTCTACCCCTGCTGCCATTGAGGCCTTGCTCTCTCACTCCGTCAGGCTTCACTGCATCCCCCATTTGAGACTCTTGGACCACCCTTTGTTCAGATGCCATTGTCCCTGGGTCCGGTTTAGGGCTCTTCGGCAGGACGGCCTGCCAGCGTGTGCTTCTCCGGCGCTGCCGATCGGATCTCAGCGAGTGTGGGCACTCCTCCAGGGTGTCCTCCAGCTGCAACAAACTGTAAGCCTCTTTAAGTATGCACACTGGTGAAATTCACCTTCCGCTCAGAGGATTAGACGGAAGGGGTGGCCCCAGGAGTAGGAGAACCCCTTGTCTCTGAGGTAGGAGGTGTTTGGTCTGAAGTCTCTCCTCTTTTGTAGAGTGATTGCTGCTAGGTCCTGATAGAGGAGCAGCAAGTGGCTGCAGAACTTCAGCAGGTGTTGCTCTCTTGCCAGCCAGAGTATGCGCTCCTAAGGGGAAAAATGTGGATACAGACCAAGATGTCCGCAGGCGGTACATGGGTTGGACTTGGAGGGCCCACCCGGTGAACTCTGTCCATTCCTACCTCCCTGTCTGGGTCCTCCCTCAGTATCTGGTGGAAGAGGGACCCGACGTATGGGGCAATATCGTCCTCCTTAGCCCCCATTGGGGCTCCACAGATGCGGATATTCTTCCGCCTCGAGCGGTTCTCCAGATCCTTTGTGTGTGCTTGTAGCACAATTTGTTGATCTTGCAGCTGAATTACTTCCTGCTGGAGGTGCACTATCTCTTCATCACAGCTATTCTCATGCTCACCAACCTCCTCTAGCTCGTGTCGCACCTCCTACAGATCCTGTGACAGTTCCCTCTTTACTGCCTGTAGGTCCTCTCTCCGTGATGTGAGTAGTCCTTCATGAAAGGCACGCATGATTGGACCCTCTCCCTCCTCATTGCACTCGTGCCGCTCCATAGCGAGGGCAATTGCTTCGGCTTTGCCTGCTGTGGGCTTAGTCAGCATGTCTTTCGTCGATCTGTCCTTCTTGGATCGTACCATGGCCATCACTCTCTGCTCCCTCCGGCCAGCTTCGTCGAGCTCCGCTCCCCACCTCCTACTCTCAGGGGCTGCACAGTTCCCTTAATGTTGCGCTCCACATGTGCCCTCAGCGGCGATGAGCCACCTTCCCCCAGAATGCGGTCTTCCGATGGTACCCTGTGGAGCGGGCGGTGTTCAGGCCCTAGGAGAGAACCAGGGCTCAGGCCCTCCACTCCACAGCATCTCCACCCACTCCGCCCGGACCCCCAACTTGGGCGACGGGTACTACCGATCTGCAGCTGCATGAAAAGCCTCGTCCAGTTCGCTATATCTGGCCAGCCCAGGGGCTCACAACTGACTGCAATGTCAGGGCCTCTGGCGGGGCCACTTGGGCTGAGCAGGTACCTCTCTAGCCACCTCCAGTTACAGGCCCTCCTCCATCACAGATCTTCTGGATATCTCCTGGGCGGGCCAACTGGTGGGGCCCAATGCGCCGCTCCCCCATTCCAGCAGCCCTGTCTGGGGCCCGTCCTCCGCCCTTCAGTCACCTCCAACTTCGCTGCACCTCTCCTCTACTCACTTGACCGGCATTAAGGCTCCCCAGCAGTCCTGTACCATGCGCCATCTCCAGGCAAGGGGGGGCCCAGGCCTCGCTCCTCCTTCTTCTGCTGTGCCTGCCACTCCTCTACTATAGTGTTCACGGCCCCAGAATGGCCTGCCAGGATCTGCACCTCCTGCCGGGCCGGCCACAGGGCACTCTATTGCTCGAGACTGGCCACCTCTCACTCTGACCCTCCAACAGCTCCCCTAAAAGGGCCCCCCCGGTCAGCTCTCCAGGTCCCGGGGCTCTCCCCCACCATAGCAACTGGGTTTCAGCTAGGCTCCAATGGGTGCTGCCATCTTGCGGAACCTCGGGCCTCCGATCGTCGGGCCCTGTCCACTCACTGCTAATTGCTTGCCGCCATCCCTGGCTCCCTGTTTGGCCCCATCACTCACCAGACATGGTGGGGTGGGAGGCTGTGCTCTGGTTGCCCCGGGGAAAGGGCGTCAGCCAGGGGAGCTCGTGGTAGGAAGGAGGAGAGGCACACAAGTCCACCTTGACCGTCCACCATCTTGGGGCATCCACCACAAAAGCATTTATGAATACAGGGAGTAATACTTTAGGAGTACTCATTTATATACTTGTATGTAAGTTCAACAATCTGTCTGAACTGTCTCACTCCCTGTTAGTAAAAGTGCAAAGAGGGCACGGTCCTTTCTATTTGAACTATTTATTTCTGAATATGACCTGATTCTGCTGACTTTATTCTCATTTTTTATGTTTGTGACAGACTTAGAAAAGCATGTAAGAGTAAATAAAATAGTTCAACAGAAGCACCCTTTTAGATACTGTAAAATACCTTTGTGAAATCTCTTACCACTACAAATAAACATTACTAGGATGACCTAGGCAAAAGTACTCTGTGGAGATTGTCCCAATACGCTCCCGAATGGTGAGGGAAACTATTTATGGAGGCACAGTAGGACCAGGGGCATGGTAAGACGGCAGACCACAAAATAATACCCCTGCATTGGGGATGACCACCATTTGTTCAGGCTTCCTGTACCTGCGAGTGAGGTGGGACAGCTCTCGACACCAGGAAGTGGTGGTGGCCAAACAGCAGCACTATCAAAAGGGGCAGCAAGGTGTGGCTAAAATTGTTTGCTCCCACCCCCCTCACTGCAAGCACCACTGCCTCCCCAACACCACTAAATACAACCAGCAGCTTTGGTCAGGGTCTGCTGTGGGTGGGATTGTTGTTTTGCAGGTTCCATCCACTCCCACCAGTGCTGTATTACCCAGGGAATACTATAGACGAAGAAGCCCCAGAGGTGTGAGTGGTACAGCGTTGATGGTGCAATTTTGTGTGGAAGTTGTAGGGGTGACTCTCGGTGGTCCTTTAACCACCTTACACGCATGTGTATTGCTACTTGGAGACATGGGCCTTTTGGGAATTGGAGGATGCAGTCTGCACCAGGGGAGCAAGTCTTGGCCCTGTTTCCCAGACTGGCTCTACAACATATGTTGGGAATGCCTCAGGCAGAGAGCTCTGCGGTGGTTAGGCCTCCTGCATAACTTTTTAAGTAGCATGGATTTTGCATAAGAATGTTTGTCCTGTTTGAGCTTTGGGGAGGGGCCTTAGAAAGCACTAAAAAAGTAAGAATGGCCAGAGGGGACCGGGTTGAGGGGCAAACCATGAGTTCACAGAATGCTTTTGATGCACAGAAAGGTATTGGTCTGTAGATGACTTGATGTCTAGTTTACTATACATCATGGAGAAATTATGTTACAACCACGTAACTAGGAAAGCTGTGTTGTGCTTAGTGAGTAAACAGTTTGAAGAATTCATGCTTTCAAAATAAATACACCCTGAGATTGTGATATATCTACCCAAAACAACAAACGTTGGTTTCAGACTGACATTTCTTGGGGTAGTTGCTTTGGTATGGTGGCTCTACAAGTGGTTTAGTCTGAGGTCACAGACATGTCCCCTTCCATAAAGATGTGATTAATAGTGTTTCCTAAATATGCAATTAAAATCCTTATTAGCAGAACTCCTATTTACCTACGAAGACAAACTGCAATAGAGTTTCTATGAAGGTTATATTTGCCCTCTTCAAAGAAAGCTGGGGATGGATATTGGATGTTGGTCTATGCTCAGCAATCAGTTATTCCACCATACCATACCCAGGCACATATTTTTATATATGATGATCCATTAAAGAAACATTTTGTGCTGCAATATATATATATATATATATATATATAAAAAGTCTGTATTTTTTATGCTGCTTATTATGTAGTTTGGCTCAATATACAAACTTGTTTGTTTTGATTGTTCATTCAAAAAATGTGAAACTTTTGCTGATCTGGTTGATGGACAAGTGAGGTTGCTTGAGTCGTAGGAATATACACTCTCTGCCTCATTTGGAGTTGGGTCTTATCTGGAATCTGCCAAACAATTCCAGAAAACAAAGATATCCACCTCTTTTTCTCCCACCACACTTAGGGTTATGGGAAGGTGGAATTCCCTCCGGTGGTACAGTCACCAGCTATTGCATTAGGGATGCCCTTAAAAACCAGTGATGTGCCATGCAAGAGTGAAGCAAGCCTTTGGAATCCATTATGGGATCACACAACCTGCACCAGAGTACAAGATGGTGGAGGGGCTCTTTTTCCCAAGGCAGTGTGTGTCTATTGCTGGCATCTCTGAGATGGGAGTGGGGGTACCAGATCTTTGGCTGAAGAAAGAGGAGACAGGCTTTTCTTAGAAGTGGCAAGAACCTTCATGATACATGGGGCTGTAAATGACTCTGATTGCAGCTGCCATGTGGTGGAAGTCAGGGGGTACAGAGTGAAGTGTGCAGTATCTGTTGATAGGAAAGTCATTCCTTTGAAGGGGCACAGTTTCTTGTTTCTGTTCCTGATCTCTGTGAAGAAGGGCCCTAATAACTGATTCCAGCCTGCTCCCACCTCAATGTACTTTTTGGTGGGTATCCCAACTTGCAGATTGTTCAGCTGGGCAGAGTATCTTTCCAGACAGAGGCCAGGCCTGGAAAGTAGCCGAATCAGAACACATGAAAGGTGAACAGCCCCAAACCATTTCCAAGCAACAGACCCAGAATACACATCCTCTGTCTGTGAAAGCAGTATTAAGATGGGAGCTCAAGGCCCACTGTTGTTCTTTTTGTGGTCTATTTTACTAAGAAGGGGGGACTCCACAGAGTACCCAGGGACTACGAGGCAGACAAGGGTTGGTGTTGCAGACAGCTATCTCTCCAGAGGCGAAGGAGCATCGCCTGGAGTCAACCATGACACTGCTAAATGTGTGTTTGAGTTTACCAGTCCTGAAGTAACGTAAACTGTGTGACTGCAACACTGACAAGACTAAGGGCCAGATTTATAATTAGAGCCAGAGTTAAAGATTGGTGGAACGGCAACCAAGTATATATAGCATCAGCAGGTAGGTTCGTCCACTCAATTGTAAGAGATTTCTTTGCATCATTTTTTCTGCACTTTTAACGCCTGCTCAGAGCAGACCATAACCCCATTTGCCAACCCAAGCACAGCAGCAGAGCGTGCCTATAATGAGTCACATTGTAGGACACGCAGCATAGTTGAGAGGTCTTTTGGCATCCTGAAGTCCAGATTCAGGTGCCTGGACATCACCGGAGGCAGCTTCCTATATTCTCTTGAAATGGTTTGCAAAATCGTTTTGACCTATGCCATCCTGCAGAACATCTGTGTAAGGAGGAACATTCCCCTCTATGAACCAGACCCACAAATGCCTGAAGAGGAGGAAGATGAGGATGCTGTCGGTGAAAATGAGGGGGGACATCCAAACACTGCTGCAGGATTGCGTAGCAGACAACACATCGTACTAAACTTCTTCTAACTATAGTCACCATCACCACTTTGTTATCATATGTCATTAAACACCCAACTTCATCACTCAATCATGCTCTGGGTAATTTATTATGCATCACATGATCCCTAGGAATCATAATCAGAGTTTAGCCTCATGGAGCATTGGAGAAATACAAAATAGGATACTGAAAAAGTCACATCACATTTGATGGATACAAATGTACAGCCAACATCACACACAGTGTAAATTACATATATCCTCTCTATTTCACATGTGAAGGGCAATATCAGAGGACCACAGCTATGAGACACTTCCATGTTGCCAACATGGTCCATTGCAGCAAATGACACACAACTAAGACACCATCAATCATAAACAAAAACAAGTGTCTCATACATGAAGCAGTGGATGTGCAATTGCATTGGTAACAGGAATGTATGACCAGACCCTTGACAGCAGTAAGTGTGACATCAGCTATCTCTGCAAGGAGCATGTGTGAGAAGAAGTTCATCTGAGCTGAAAATGGATAGCATGAGTGCCCCAGGCATGACAAGCATTGCTCACAAGACATGCCCTGCGCAGTCCATCCCAGGTAACAAGTCCTACCAGTGCCATGTTTTAAGTCTCTCCCCACCCTTCTCCAGGGGACCCTGTAAATGGACTATCTGTACCCTGAGAATCTTCATCTACACACACTCAGACTCCCATTCTGACTCCTGTGTGCTTCCAACTTCAATATGGCATGCCATAGGCATAGTTCATCAGTCTGCATGGACTTCAGGTCAAATAATGCACTGCCTGGTTGTCGGTAAGACCTGTAATTAGCTGTCCATTGCTTCAGATGTGAAAGGTCCACTTGGCCCTTTGAACTTGATTCTCAATTCCAGGACTTGTGAGAGACTGAAGCTGCACACACCTGTGAGTAGTACCATGCAGACCAGCCATTTGAACCTACCCTGCCCTTGCTGTTGCCTGGAACTGCTTTGAAGCTGCCATTTTCAGAATCTCCTTGTTGTGCATTGGTGTACAAATCACTTGTGTGCCAGAGCCCTTGGGGGATTGTGTAATGTTGCAGACCACAGCACAAACTGTTTTTAGTTCCCACAGTGTTGTTCTAGCTTTTCCCAGTCAGAGTCTGCTCACTGTGTATTTGCCTTGTTCATGTTTGTTCCTGACAGAGCCTGCATCCTGTTAGCCAGACTGGTTTGTGTCTTTGCGTTAACCATAAAGGTTCCCTGTAGCTACATTTGTCTCATAGTTGCTTTCCACGCCCTATGTTTCCTCATGGGGTATTGTGTCTGGTAGGTCTACAATGAATCCTCAAATAGATAGTATATTTTAATAATTTTACTCATCGTAATCAGTTCTGGGACATGTATTCAAATGGCCTAATCCCACCCCCATCCCTTGTCTGGTTTTGCATGTATTCATTATTACCAAACAGTGACAGTGTGCTATGGCTGTATGCATGGATTTGGTACGGTGCCTCCAGCACAACAAACAAGGCTTACCAATGTGTATGTGAGGACAAAACATGTTTGTGCCCTGACAGTTCAGCCACAGATTCACTTCTGCCGCCACCTTTTGATGGTGCTTGAGTGGTGACTAGCTGTGAGATTAATTAGCACAGAGGCACTGATGTTCCCTGTTGCAGTGGGAATTTTCAAGACCACCCTGTGTACACATGTTGTTATGAAAGCTGCCTGTTACCTATTAATCATCCATAAAGTTTTTGAGCACACCAAGGTTGCCCAGTCGTCAGCCTTATTAAAGTTCTGCAGTGCCATAGCTGGACTATCACCATGTATGTCGTTAGCTGATCTTTGGCTTTAGGTCAAATCTGCTTTGAAGGATACTCTACATGGCCACACACTTGAACTGGACACCCTTGTGCAATGAACCACTAGAAATATGTGAACACATGCAGCATGGTCTGCTGGTCCTCCACAGCCACAGGAGAAACATAGATCATGTGCCTGACTCAAACTGTGGTGTACAAGAAAAGTTTTGGATTGGATTTGAGACTCTGTGTCACAAACACTGTACCTACCTAGCATGTTCAAATGCCTGACTCATGGGTAATATACACACAAGTGACCATGAAGTGGTATCCAACATTTCATTAAATGTGATGGGTCACATTTCTGACATTGCCATTCCATTCTCCATTGCCATTCTCAACCGTCCTCTATCTATCCTGTGTATAGTTTGTCATGGGAGAAGTTTTGTCCTCAAAGTCAGGGAAGTTCACACAGCATAAGATGCAACAGATATTACAAACACATATCATGACTGATGTACCTCAATGAATAGCATCTGATGGTTATCCACAATTACAACACATTCATACAAGCACATTAGGCAAAACACTTCTTGTGACGTTCACACAGAGGCACAACAACAATTTAAATAGCCAATTCACAGACATAAACACACAGGCCATGAGTCTATTTGTTTAGTTGCATAGCTTTGATATCCTCTATTGATGCAACACCTGCTCATACTAGGAAATGCCAATTTTATTCCAAAATTTTGTGTTACTGTTGCGTCAGTTAAGAGAGCTAATCTGGCACAACAACATGAGTATTATGGTCCGCAGTAGTTTGGTCTTCCACATGTGCCCAAACACTAGAACACATACAGCAGGTCATACATCCTATTTTTGTATAGTTATAGTCTTCATGTATGTTAAAAAAAAAGTAAAACGACACAAACACAGTTATAGACAGATTTTTTTGACGCAAAAGTGTAAAAAAAGACACTTATGCATCAAAATATGATGCATATGCGTTAAAAAATGATGCTCACACCCATAATACATTGATTGGTCCCTAGCGTTAATTCCAACACTGCACCCCATGAAATCGGTTATCCAATAAAAATGTATTGATCCTTGAATGCAAAGGAATTTGTAAGCATATGCGTCAAAAAATATTGATGCAAAGCCCATAAGCGTCATAAAATTTCACGCAATATAATAAAAATGCACCGCATTTGAGACAGGAATTGATGTAATAGGATATTCTGTTTACAGAAATGGTACAGTGGGTGTACTTTCACTTTCACTTTGCAGTCTGTGATTCTTCTAGACTGTGTGGCTGTGTATAGAGTTGTGTCTGTGAATATTGTGCTTTTGTCTCCTGTGTGCTAGTGCCATTGTCATCTGTTGTTTTAGTAAGTGTGTAAATCAGTGTTAGTGTGTTTTTGTCATTTTTTTAGAATAGATTTGTCTTTGTACTGTTGGTAGTGTGTTAGTGGGTATTGTTAGTTGGGGTATTGTTGGGCTGTTTATGGGTTCTTTAAGTTTCCTTTTCATACCTCCTTTCCCTATTTTTCCCTCTTTACCCTTTCCTATCCCTATTATTGTTGAGATGTTGGGAAGGCCACGTCTGGGGAGAATGGGTGAGGAGGAACTGGGGGGCTTTGTGTGGCTGGTGTGCCACTTCCTCCCACTGATGTTGGAGGCTGATGGCAGAGTGATACTGGAGTATCACACGGAGACTAGGAGGCTCAGGTGGGCAAAGGTGCTGTTCCACCTAAGAAGACTGTTCAACAGCCAGTGCAATGACCACCAACTGAAACATCGCTGGGCTGACCTGGTGGCCCCAGAGCAGGACCTGCTGAACCACCTGGGTGTAGTGATTGGTGGCCCTGTTGGTGAGTACAAATTAGACTAATGTGTACAGTAAAATGCTCTGTAGTGACAGTAGCAGATTTTGTGACATGCTGCATGCAATGTTTGTGGACACGTGGAATGCAAGTTGAACAAACAGTGGCCCTGATTTATTCAATTTTTGCTATGCATTACCGTCATTTGTTGATGCAAAAGCTGCACAAACTTACAAAAGACAACTTTATCTCGTAAATTAGTGCCGCTTTGATGTCAATAGATTATGGTAATGCGGCACAAACAAAAGTATTATTCAGGGCCTGTGAGTGTACCAGGAATGAGATGTATTTCACATGCTAATACAAGGAACCAAAGTAGTCCCCAAATATTTTTAACCATATCTGATCAGTATTCATGGCCATTCGTACAAAGATCTTCCTAACCTCTGGTAATATCTTAGGGTGATATTTCGACTTGGTTTGTGCAGCATTTAAATTAATTATGGATGCCAAAGTAATGCACACTTGATAATATCTAAATATTTTGTGCTACTTTCCATAGCTGTAGCGTAAACAAATAAAGCAAATGCTACACATAAAAAGGAAGAACATCTGGCCCTAAGTTCATTGTTTCTGTGAGTTTACGTCTGGACAGATAATCTTTCATGTGGCCAAACGTAATTGTGCCCGGATTCCACCAGATTGCAGTAGCACTAAACAGGTTCATCTCGTGGCTTTCCGGAGTAGGTGTAGAAATCCTATTATTGAGTAGCATGGTCCAACAACATGTTTGCCTTGGGCACAATGGCTGGTACAGAGCTGGTGCATTTGCCATCTGTGTCACTTTATAGCCAAACAATTTTCGAAAGTTACTGAGTCATTATGGGATCCCTGAACTTTGTGAATGCATGGTCACAAATTATTTATGTGTGTGACTGCTTCCATCATACATTTAAAGTGACAAAATAGTTTGCTAGTTTACGTTTGGTACACCCCTGCTGATCTAGTGCAGCATATGCACAATTGTTAACTTCTCAGTATGAAGGCTATCACAGACATGGTGGTATGCTAAGATCTGCAGGCCAGAATTCCTGTGTGTGCCGCCATTCCCAAGGTGCTTACAAATTGAGACCTACCTCATCAAGATTGCAGAAGTAGGACATTTGCTAAACCAAGCTTTAATTAGCGGACAGTGTCAGTTCGGTTGTATAACCACAGATCACCCACCATGGCAATTCTAAGATAATAAATGTGGCAAACTGTGATCTACAATACCTGATATAGGTGTACAGGGCTCAGAGGAACACATTTCAGGTGCAATGACTACACCTGTGCCCATGCATTTTGTCACGGATTATCAAATTAGACACTGTCAGCATATATGTTTTTTGTTGTTTTGATTTAGATAAATAGCCAATCCATGTTTAGCATAACATTGTCATTAAGTAACACACAGGATCCCTGTCATCATGGTGTCATAGGGGGCATATATGGCTCTGGGTACACTGCCAATGTGGCATACGTAACCTACATACAACACAGGCACACATATAATGGACCATTGAAAGCACATTAATTCCTGAACAAAACTCAACCCACATGAGCATCACACAGTAACTCATTGTCCCTTGATGCACAAGCCACAATACCTGAGTCATTGGTATTGCAGTCTGCCAGGAATGTGGCTTTGCATGTCTCTCATAATAACAAATGATGAAATGGAGTACCCTCTAGAAATAATTAAGCACAAAATTGAGTAATCTTGTTTGGCACCACATGATTGTTAGGGCCAGTGCATGTGTGCATATGTGTGTCTATCACTCAGAGTGACAGTGTCAATGCATGTTTGCAGTAGTAGGTCTGTTGGGGTGTCTACATGCCTGATGTGCTGCTCTATCATATAAAATGCCACACAAAGTCATTTGTTGATCCAAGTTTTGTAAAGTGAGCAGACATTGAGCACATTTCACCCTTCCATGTTTTACAGGTGGACCCGCCCATACACAATTGGTGAAGTGGCTCGATTTGCGAACCCAGACGTATCCATTAAGTGTTAATATGTTTGTCCTGTGTTGTGTTTGCAGCTGTTGTGTGATTGACTCCTGTGTGTTGGACTCATTGCAAGGTATGATGTGCTGGCACATGATCTGATATGTGACTTGACTGGAGGTTGACATTTTGTTCCATATTTGAGTTGGACATTCTGTGGCGGAGAGTCATATATTGGGAGTCGAGTGCTGCGCTATAGGTATGGGCAGGTGAACAGGGTGCTTTTTTTGCTACATGTATGCCAATGATTAATTTGGAGGTGGCCAGTTTCATGATTTAGTCAGCAAGTCATACCCTGATTCACAGAGACCAGTGATGCCGAAGTCTTACCCGCAGACTTGAGCATCCCTGTTAAGTAATGAACATGTGGGACTGTATGTTTGACTTCCTAGCAGCATCTAGCTCCACATGTTGTGTTCCGTTTATGTGGCACGTGATTGTCATCCAGAAAATAGTCATTAATTGGCCTGACACATGTTAATGTACTTGCAGAACTTGTTATGTGACTAATAGCAGTACAAAGATGCATGGATCATTTAATTAGGTACACACCTTGTTGTGCATTGCTGTGCTGTTAGATAGTAGACGTGTGGGCTGCATTGGCATGTCATTCCTCAGGGACATTCTGTCATCTGTACTGTGATTTAGACTGTATGTGCTATTTTTGAGGAAGTATTAGAATATCATCTGCAGATGTATCACACAATGATGTCACTAATGTTTGTCTTTCTCTATTTTTACAGCTGCCAACATGAATGCCCATGAGATCAGGGAATTCCAGAGGCGGGCAATGTGTTACTGCCACATACTAGATGCGGAGGCTGGGTTCCACAATATGGCACACCGTACTCGCAATGAGAGAGCCACTGGGGTCTGGAGGGCATTTGCCCAAGAGGGGCCAGCCTTGCCCACAACAGCAACCACCACCACCACTACAGCTCAGACCACAGTGGCCCCAGGGATGACAGCCACTGTAGCAGGTCCCTCAACCTCATCTGCTCCAGGCCCACAAGCAGCACCTCCTACACCTCCCCCTCCAGCCACGGCACCGGCACCAGCAATGGCATCAACAAGTGGAACACAAACAACCCCAGCTTCTGTGATAGACAATCAGGACATACAGACAATGAAACTGGACATGAAAAGAATGTTGCACAGGATGGACAGGCTGCAGCTGGAGGTGTCCCGCAATAGCAGGAGACTGCGGGGTATCAACAAAATCCTGCAGAGGGCCAATTTGTGATTCACAGATCCTCACCCATGATTTCCTCCCCTCCATCCTCTTTCCTCGTTCTTATCTTTAGTGAGTTTAGGGGGCTTAGTGTTAGGTTAGAGTAGGCTGTTAGTTTAGTTAGTATAAGTGGATTGGGGTGGAGGGGGTTATATTATTACTTTTTTTGTGGTGGGGTGGGTGGGGGATGATGTTGGGGTTTATGTGTATATAAATAAAATACAAAAAAATTAAAAATAAATACAAAAAAATATATATTTGCTTAGGATAAGTTAGTATGTGTTTAGGTTAGTATATGTTGTCCTACATGTATCCCGTCATATAAGGGGGTGGGGGGTTGGTGTTTAGAATGTTTAGTTAAATGTGAGAAGTAAGTTTAGCTTAGGGTAGTTAGGGCCAGTTGTGGGTAATGTATAGTTAGGATAGGTTAGGTTAGTTAAGGTGTTCCCCCTAGTTTAAGTTTCCTTTATTACTGTGAAATAACGTTTTAGGTAATCCTTTACAGTATGTTTCATATGATTGGGGATAAGGGCCTTGGCATGAGTGTACAGTGTCAATTTAGTATTTGTATTTTTGTTCCACCCTGCATCAGAATCCCATTATTGACATGGTTATTCCCAATTCCAAATGAGCTGTCACATTGGCAGCTACACCAAAGCTACTTCTCTATTCATCTGCCATCCATTGCACCCACCACTCACAGTTACTATGGTTCCCAATGTGTTGTGAAGGTTGGATGTGTTTTTAAATCTGTCATCTTTTGAGTCCTGAATTGGAATCTGGCACTGTGGGATGTCTGCCTGCAGCCTGATGTTCATGTGAACCCTGATAAGCTAAATGATTTATAATCTTATGTAGCTCTGTCGACATAACTCACACCTATAATTTCTTACAGTGTACTCCCAGGTTACATATTTGTCCATACACTCATACACATCCATTCCTGTTGTATGATGTGTGTGTGTGATGAAAGTTTATAGTCAGATGTCACATACATAAAGATTGTCTTGAAGGGAATGTTGGCTACATTGAGTTTCAGCTTATACATATTCTGAAGCTGACTTTTTCTGTTCTACACAGCATTATACTGTTTGTGATGCTTTAACTTCAGAAATAAGCCTAAGGAAGCACAGATGATGATAAAATCCAGACCCCAGTGCATAGTTATCAGCCCACATTCTTTCAACACTGTTGTATTGATATTCTATGGCCATTTACATGTGACATACATCACTAATCGCCTACAAGGTTGATGTGTCACATTACACAGAGACAAAGTGGTTGTGTAAATGCTTTTTATTTTAAAGTGCTGTAGTGCAATATTGACATAGTCCAGAATTGTGAGTCCATTAGTGTGACGCCTTCAATTTTGATGCAACACAGGTGCAATGGTAAGGGACATGTCATTGGACATGCTGGGGTGAAGTGTCATACAGTGCAGAAGAATATGAATTGCCAATGAGGTAGTGAGAGACAATTACAGTGCATGGTGTCAAGGTAAAAAGTGTGCTGGAGAACAGTGCATGTGACCAACTGTAGCAAGACTGGCATGTTAACAAGCACAGGACCTAGTATATCTGTGCCCATGTGGCATGGACTTGTGCTACCGGGTACTCCTACGGGTGAAGGTGATCTGTCCCACGTCTTCATCTTCTGATGTGTGTGTCATCTCCTCTGCCCTTGCTGGTGGTGGGTTTGAAGGGGCAACACACACTTCAGTGTTTGAAGACGTGTAGTCAGAATTCCCGGAAGCTGCCAACTGTGGGCTATTAAGGACATTACTGCAGCAAGGAGGATGCAGTTCTTGAGTATAGCAGCTAGATCACTCTGGTAGGCAGCCAGGTCGGCCCTGAGGGGGCCATGATTGCAATCATGCATGCAGTGAAAGGTTTGGGATGCCAGGTGTTGTGGCAACTCCCTAACTGCTGTGGTGAATTCCCTTACATATTGTTGTAGTCCTTGCAGGAAGGATGGTACCGCTTTCATGGCTGTTGCCTGTTCTGCAGATGACATCATGCACCTGCGCCGCCCCTCAAGGCTGGCTGCCATATTTTGCATCCCCACCAGCACCTCCTTGGCCAGCTCCTGCTGTACTCCCACTACTGTCCTCTCAAAGGTGGTACCATTGTCCTCAGAGTCCTCAGCTGGGTTGGAGCTGGCAGACCGTACTATTGGGGTGGTGGGTGGGTCTTCTGTGATGGCTGCTGTATCTGTACTCTTCCTTGCGACCAAAGGTGGGGTCTGGAGGGTTCCAAAGACATCTTGGAGGGTCTGCTGGCTAATGTTTGTCAGCTCGTCATCCATGTCATCAGGGAAGTCCAGGATAGGCATATCCCCAGGAGAGCCATCGTCCTCTGCAATGAGATATTGTACAATTAGTGTGTCTGTGTTGTGGCAGTTATAATGTGATGTTGCAGACTTCCTATTAGAGAGACATTGTAATCTTTGATCCTGTTCATTAATATTAGCATTCTCACAAGCCTATGACCCACCTGCATGTCACATGTAGTGTGGGCAGTTTGCAGAATTGTCTGCGTCACATCCTCTAGGTGTAGGCTCTGTCCAAATTGTTTGTTGCCACCTTATTGTCCTACTCAACCCTCCATCTACTTCTATTAGCATGGTGAGGCCTTGCAATGGCTGTGGGTGTTCTGATGCCACTTGCACCACACTTGACAATATGGAACTGACCCAGTCTTGGATATTTCGCATACACCTATATGTTGCTGAGACCAAGCCCATACTATGTATAGCATTGGCATGGTACGATACAGGTGTCAGCATTGGTAGTGTGTAATGTTGATGTTGGGGAATGTGTGCTACATTGGATTGCACTGATGGTCCTGGCAGTGTACCATTTCCTTTTATGATGGTGCGGGTGTGTTTAAATAGTTAGACACATATGTCCCCCCCCCCTCAATGCTGTTGTCTTAGCAGTATGACAGTTGGGATGTTGCAAGGTGGCATTGCAGCTATTGTAACACAGGCACAGGGTAGACCCTGGAGTCGGCAGCATGGGTATGACATTACTGCTGTGTACTTCATAATGTAAGTAACAATACCTGATGTTTATAGCACCTATAGACATGAGCATATGACAGGATTTACACTTTGTTAGGAATTACAGGGGATTGATAATGTTGTCATCCTGAACCCTCTATTGTGAATGTGTTTGATCCATTGGCACGTAACTGCCATTAGCTACTTGACCTGCACACACAGCACAGGTGGTAGTAGCAACTGTTGTCAATGGTAAATACCACTTGCAGATATGGCCTGAGACTTGAAATTGAGCCCTAGTTCATGTAGCGACAATACCAGCTGTTGTGTGGCAGCAGGCCAGTATTACGTTGTACCCTACCGTCTTGGACTGGCTTGGCCTTTCAAACAGCCTTGGCATGGCAGAGTACCCCCATGCAAAGGTTGTTGGTGTAGTGTTGTGCTGTGCCCCTGGTTTCCCCTGCACAGCCCATGCACCCGTGCCGTGCCCCTTTGCCCTTTCCACTACCTGATTTTCATGGCTGACATGCATTATGTAGTAGGTATGTCCCCCCCCTGTTTACAGTTAACATTTAGCCATTTATGTCCCCCATGCAACTTACCCTGCATCTGTGTTGTTTCCTGGTAGTCTGCGCTGTGCTGTCCTTGAATCCCTGTGACGATCTCCTCAGGGATGATGCCTGCCACCATCTCCTCCATCTGGTTCAGGGCCTCCTGCAGTGCTGGACTCCCACCTCCAGTCTGCAGTGCTGCCTTCCTGTTCCTTGCCATCTTTTACTTCAGTGTTTCTTGCACTCAGTGACTGTTCTCTGTACTTCTGCCACACTGTTTATTTTCTTGACAATTTGTTGCCAAATTGCCTCTCTCCTCCCAATTGGTAATTTTGAGGTAACAAAAAGTCAATGCTGGTGCTCTGTCGCTCTTTTACCAGTATTTTCTGCTCCTCTGCACTGAAATGACACTTCCTGTTCTTCTTTTCCCTCTCCTGGGTCTTGTCTGTGTCCTCTTGGCTGGTTCCTGGTCGGTTGGAGTCTTTCTGGGGTCTCTCATGGCTTCTGGGATCCATTTTGGGGCTCCTTTGCACATTTTGCTGTGTTTGCGCCACTTTTTGATGCTATTGCGGGGAAAAATGCATGTATCCGGTTTGCGCCGTGGTAAATTGGATTAAAGTCATTTTCGCCGCATTACCGTCATTTTTCTTTATGACATGGCGCAATGGTTGGAGTAAAAAAAAAATTACTCTAACCTGTGGTTTGCGCCACGGAGCATCAAAGTATAAATTTGATGCCCGGGTGGTGCAAAGAAATGGCGTTAGCTGGCGTTAAACATTTTGAAGAAAAACTGCATCGGCGCAGTTTTGCATCAAAAAGTATAAATATGGCCCAAAGTATTTTCATTTTTTGAATGAAGGTCAATGAGGAATGTAGAAAATGTTGGCTAGATTGCGTTTTTGACTTAAAAAATCTATTGAAGGAGGAAGGTCTTCACTTGCATTATGTATGCGGTCACTTGGAACTTCTTAGTGAATAAATGTACCCATATAAACTACATATACTGTGCATGACTTTCACAGGACGATAACTCACAAAACAGAAATTTCTAACAGTTGTGTGTTGCTATACTACCGCTGTTAATGTAGTTGTCACCCACAGTCCCAAGACAATGCCTGAGGTTGTATACCACACTCCCCACCTTATTGTTTGCTTTGAGGCTGCCTCACAACACCTTTTTTTTTAATCTACTTTGCTTGGCTAGAACAACTCAAGAATGCAATACAGAAGGGATCTCGAGTGGTCACAAACAACTAAAAACGGTACATCAATGAGTATCAGCTAAAGAATGTTTTCAATTCTGGGTTACATGTGACAACATTGACAGTCGCAGCTCAAAGGGATTCCTGGGGGCGGGCGTGCCTGGGGGGAATAATAATATTTAATAAAAATGTTTTTAAAGTACCTCCTCAGTTGCCGTGCCGCTACTCTCTCCCGATTTGTCACTGCACGTAGGCACAGGCTCCCAGCCTGCCTTGCGGGCAATCCTGATGCTGCTCGGAGCAGCATCATCAGGAGTGGCTGGGAGCGCCCGGCTAGGGCGCTCCCGCGGACTGGGAGCCTGTGCAGGCTCTCTCCAGCCCAGCAACTGTGTTGCTGAGCTGGAGAGAGCCCTGTGCTTATGTGTGTTTGGCCGCCCCGAGACAGCCGACCAAACACGTATGTGCTCTGAGGAAAGTGCACAGTGCTCTCCCCTCCACTCGTCACTCCCAATGCCCTGCCCCTTTCACAAGGAAGGGATAATAAAGGTTGTTTATTATCCCTTCCTTGTAAAAGGATTTGCAGCAGTTGCTGCTGGCGGGGGGGGGGGGGGGGTGATGCTCCTCCGCCCTTATGGAGGAGCCACCTCGATCATTGATAGTGTGAATCTGTGATGTCAATCTGAGATCACCCAAAACTCCTCCTGGCTTAACAACCCTATTGCCAATGCTTACCATTACACAAATCTACATATCGTGAACCCTGATAACCCACAAATTACAACTGAACAAGTAGCAAATAGTTCAGAAGTTCATAGTTCTAATACCTTACAGTTTCTATGCCCCTACTCCATCGGCCCCGCTATTATGGTCCAGTCTACTCTGCCTATATACCAAAAACCCAGTGATTCACCTGCGCAGTTGTACAAAAGGTGGGGGCATTGCTAGACCCGAAGCTGCCATCCCAAACATAATTCTAAGACAACTTTAAAATTCAGCTTATGCTCCCGCAAGAATAGACTATAGTTGGGGCGTCCCGTTGACCTCAACTGTAAATCTTCTGAAGGCAAAAAACACACAGTATAAATGATTCTTTTTTCACAGAACAGTAAAATCAGCCTCTCATCCACCAATCGTGCAAATCACTCTGCTTGCTTATCCTTTTTGACGGGCATTGAAGTCTATGGAAAATAACCTCCTTCCCTCTCAGGTGGCAGGCTATCCATCCTTTAAAACATGTTGACATGGACTAGTGACTCATTCACGTTTGCATACATTTCAGAGGCAGCACACCACCCTCCGACCCCTTGTGACATAATTGTGTGCTCTCTCAGTCTTTCATTTTATTAAATCCAGTTTTCATTTTCTATGGAATCACTCAAGGAGTTCCTCTGATTAGTTTCTAACGGAGAACAACATCTTGACCTCATTTGTAAAAAAAATGCACAGCACAGGCTCACTGTATCATTGCCAAGGGAGTTATGTATGTGTTGATTAATATTTGGCGCGTTCCGTGACCCCATTTGACTGCCTTTGAAACATTGAATTCATTTGCATTATATTTCCAAAGGGAAAGTTGGTGAGCCAATAATGCACTCTCTTATGATGTATGCCAGTATTAGCCAACAAAAATAAGTTGCACTAATCACAGGTTTGAGAAAGTTTGCGCATGAGATGAGAAATCTAGACAAACAACTTTCTTTCGTCCATGTTTTTTAAATTTGTTTCTGTCTTTTCTTTTCTTTTTTATTGTTTTGTTTTCTTTTATTCTTACATTGTTTTCTCTATTTTTTCTATTCGTTTCCTTTCTGTTTCTTTCTTCTCACATTACCCTGGATTTATGCATGACGTGACAATTTGACAGAACGTTAGCCCAGCAGAAAACAATGCCAAAAGCACAAAGAGCATGCAAAACGAATTAATTTACATATCTGTGACAATAGGAGGCTGTTATACACATGGCTCTAGTCTGGGGCATGGTAAATTCTTTCCTGATACAGCTTTATTCATTTGGTCGTTATTCATTAGTGACATCACTCACAGATGTGACCCTGTCTGGGGCTCAGGAATGTTACACTAAAGAAAGGCCTGTTACAATTCCTTAAGGAGACTTCACAGATCCTGTTCGCCATTATTGTTTCTGAGTTAATAACTAGCATCACATTTCAACTACTTTGGTTCATAAGAGATTTGTTGGGCTTTCACCAGTTTTCCATTGCTTAAATTATGGCAATTCATTCAATGTAGTCATGTGTTTATTGTAGCGTTTTGAAGCGCTCATGCTGCCTCAAGACGCCTAAACGCACTTATACTGAGACCGGGCAATGTCGGTATTACTGCCACTGTTATGTGTTACTTAGGGCACGAGTTACAGTTATCCAAGATAATTGTAACTGGTGAATTTAAGTGGTTTTGTTAATTTAAAATGATATGATTTAACTGACATTTTCAGCTAAGTACAATGTTCCTTTCACCTTTGTTTTTTTCAGTGATTTTTTATGTTTTTTTATATAAAGTAAGATATTTTTACAATTCAGGGTTAGCTCGGGCCACCCACAGTAACTTACATTGCTTCTACCCTGAGAGATGGGTTTCCCCAGGCCTCAAATGGCTCGGGGACTCAGGCAGTAACCCATCCCCTCCCAATCAAACGCAAGGCGACCCCAGTGGATGGGGTTTCTTGGGTCACCTAATGGCTTGGGGGGCATCTATAAATCACAAATTCTGATCCTAAGCTTAACTTGTGAACTTCAGTGTTTTTTCGAAAAAATGTGTAACCTAAAAATAGGAGGGTTTCCAAAAGTGACATCTCCCACTTTAACTCCTGTAGCATTCTTTGGTCCTTGATGCAGAAAAATGGTAGGAATGAATTACATCAAACTTAGCATGTAAATGTAAGAAATTTATTCAAGGAAATGTCTTTGCTTAGTATCATGTAAATATGTTCCAAAGCTTCTGAGAAAACTGCACTTAAAAAGCGTTCATGTCTTTACATCAAGAGGGTAAAATTTCTGGCAGAATAATTAGTGGATCTTCCGTGGATTCAGAAATCAAGGGAGGTTGTGTGACTACAGTTTAAAAATTAAAAGCACACCAATGGACAAGGGAGGTGTTTTTCTCCCATTGTGCATTGGGAATTTGGGACTTTAGCTGTGGGTTTGCAATTCTGCCATACTCTGACTGGCAGGCCACCACAAAGAATATTTTGTTGTGGCCAGTACTAGCCAGCACTGTTCACCGAGAACTGTGCTGGGTAAAAGAAAAATGCCATAAGGAGGCAAGGTAAACCTACCCTGACTTATAGACCCATGTGAAGGGGGCCCAAAGGAACCACCACCAATAAAATAAATATCTAAAAAGTGTTTTATCATGTGATTTGAAAATCCTGGATAGAAGCCTAGGATCTGTGAATTGAGCATAGGATTCACTAACCATGTGAACAAAGGGAAATGATATTCAGTGTACACCTGCTGAGCTTGGTCAAGAGCCCCATTGCCCATGGCATGATTGGCCCCTGCAGCCATCTACTGCTGTGCCTAAACTAAAGGCCTTTTACAGCTGGGGTTTGCCACATGCTTGAGTTGAATGCAAGGCTTGTCCACCTGTGGCCAGCCCCTGTCACACATTTCCCAAGAGCTAGTTCAGAGTGAGTTTGCCTCCTGCACAGACTTAAGTGCCTGTCTTCCCCAACAGGCTTTGTGGTCCCCCACGCCGATATGCATGGTGAAAGATCCTGGCCTGTGCTGCTTCACTGCCCATCGAGTCTTTAGTGCAGGACCTGGCAAAGATCAAGTCTTCTTGGCCAGCTCCAACTGTACACGACAAAAGGCCACAGATAGTAGGGGCTAGCTGTTCAAGGTTGGTTAGATGGAGGGAACATGTTGCCTATGATCAAAGAGCAACAATTCATTGAATAAAAGGTGAACGTGCAGTTATAGTTAACTACTGTTATAACACTTCAATGTATGTTTTAAAAATAACATAATTAATTAATAACATTGATATACCATCTATCTATATTATGCAATATTCAAACCTATACTATGGATAGATATGATGTGAATGTAAAATATGGTGTAAACTTCCAGATTAAAACATAAACCATTGGGAAAATTGGCATTTCACAAGCACTGACCCCTTAAACTCTACTGTTCAATCTTTTAGGTCGAACATTCGAGACAGGCATATTGCCAACTTACCAAAAACTTACGGTGGGCATTTAGCCTGCCCATTGCTTACCTTTGATTGGCTGTATTGTCACTCCCTGACCTTGCTCCATATTTGATGGCTTGACTTGTCCATATTGTGATTGTTTCTCCCCTCCAGCATAGCTTCTTCATTTGTATCCTTCAACTGTTAATTTTTTAAAGGGAACTACTTTTTTTCTTTTCACATAAGCATGTCATCAGAGTGCATGCTTTCTCCTGCTGACTCCCCAATGTGCTTACCTCCCTCTCCCCGCTTCGTCTTGCTCTATTGCCGGTGTGCCCACTCTATACTGGGTTCCCTAGCCAGAATACTCTTCCGTTGTGTTATTCATTCTCCCTCTCGTGTGCATCTTCCCCTGACACTTCTTGTTGCTTACTCTCTGGTGTACATTTGACTCTCACTGACCCACTTCCCCAACCCGCTCCCTCGTTGCCCACAACCACATTCCTAATTTTTTTATAATTTTACTTCCTTTTTTGGAGAGACAGGGAGAAAATTGCTAGTGGCCCTTATTCTTTCTAAACAAAAAGCAGCTTTACGCCACTTTATTTAGCGATCCGTCTCAGATCGATAAATAAATAAAAAGGTGTCTGAGTTACACGCACATGATATAACGCATGTGAGGGCCCCAATAAACGAACACTGTGTCTGGCGCCTTGTTTTTTTCCCCTTGATCATGCTGTACTGCATAGCAGCAAAGCATGAACAAAAGGCAATGACAGAGCATATAGCAGACCCACACTCTGCTAGCTTGGAAGTGTGGAGTCAGCCTGTCTGTATCCAAGGAGATTTTGAATAGAGCAGCAGCTCCTTCCTCCCTTCCCACAGAGGTTGGGCCTTGCTGATTGGCTCTCTGAGTCCTAGGCAACCTGAGTCCTCCTCCCACACCTGCCATTGCCCCTTTAGTTGGTGGAGGGAACCCCAAGACAGCAACATCCATTTTGTGAGCCCAGCTTTTTCCCTGTGCCCTAAAACAGCCCAGTGATCAAGGATTCCAGGAGACCTAGGTAAGAAGGCCCAGATTTTTCTGGGAAATCTTCTTATTTGTTTTAAAGTATTTTCTACTGCTACCCATGCCTTTTTACTGTAGACTCTCTGTTTCAGGCTTCTTGGCCTTTTAAAGTGCTGTTTTTTAGCCATGACTGTTTGAAATTTCCCTAGTAGTATGTGGCAAAAGACTGCATAAAGCCCCTACCCCCTTCTTTCTTTAAGTAAAAAGGCTACATACACCTCAGTGGCTAACCAGAGTGTGTTTAGGAGACTGCTTAATCTATGTCTGTGATTTAAATTGTGTTTAGAAACTGTCTGCATCACCTGTTTTTGCCTTGAAAAAGTCAAATTTCGGAGTGCACGACAAGCAGTATTTCAGTGATTTTTTTTACAATCTCTCCCTTACCTGGAAAGTAGACTCTGCTAGCTTGGAAGTGTTGATTCAGCCTGTCTGTATCCAAGGAGATTTTGAATAGAGCAGCTCTCTCCTCCCTTCCCATAGGGGCTGGGGCTTCAGTTAACTTGGCCCTTAAATAGGTTTCTATTGGTTATTGCACATGGTGGTGTGATAAGTTGTTGGGGTGGTCTTTTTATTGGCTTAGGTACTACGTTGAGATTCCTATTGGCTCCTGGTTTTTAGGTTTGGGTTGGTGATTGGTACTAGGGTTGAGATTTCTATTGGTTCCTGTTTTTTAAGGTTGGGTTGGTGATTGTTACCAGGGTTGAGATTCCTATTGGTTTCTGGTTTTAAGGGTTGGGGTTGTGATTGGCACTAGGGTTGGGATTCCTATTAGTTCCTGGTTTTTAGGATTGGGGTTGTGGTACTAGAGTTGAGATTCCTATTGGTTCCTGGTTCTAGGGTTGGGGTTGTGGTACTAGGGTTGAGATTCCTATTGGTGTCTGGTTTTAGGTTTGGGTTTGTGATTGTTTGTCAGGATTAGGGGTATGATTGGTGAATAGGGTTGGGTATCCCATTGGTTGTGATATTTAGGGTTACAAATCTGATTGGTTAGGAGTAGGTTTCCATTGGCCAGCACGGCTATTTAAGCCTAGGGCTCAGGGTGTCTCAGCCCGGGCATCGAGGCTAAGGGCAGAGAGGGCAAGGGCAGTTGCCTGTTTGGGCCTGTTATGGACTGGTAGAGCCTAGGGCCAGAAATGCTACACAATCTTCCATTTAGCAGAAAGGAACTTACTCTCTGCACATCCATCAAAATGCAAACACACTATCAGCAAAGTCATCTAACTAACTATTATATTGAAAAAAGCAATAAATCTCAGCAAAACAAACATTTCTATACTAGGTTGTGAAGCCCTCCTCACAGATCATCATATACATATATGTACAGCAACTACACAAGTCTGGATAGTCCAATCATTGTCTGTGGACCAGTGGTCCCAAAATGCATGGGTGAATCCCACACATGATACCTTCCTCTAAATGGAGAGAACCCTGCTGAGGCATCAGGTCGAAAATAAACAGGCACCTCAGGGGGAAGGGGAGGGGGGCACCTCAGCCTGATGAAGGGACGATGCCACTGCTGCACGAGGGGGCTCCATGCCCACAGAATGGTCCTGGGGAGTGCAAAGCCACAGTCTCACAAGTCTCTCAAGTGGGTGGTTTGCCCACTGATTGGTCCTGGGGAGTGCAAAGCCACAGTCTCTCTAGTGGATGCTTTTCTCCACTGGTTCTGGAGGGGCTTTGTGCCCAGTGTGCTTCATCCTGCCAAGGACTGGGGTAGTGGATGCTGTTCTTCACTGGTTGTGGAGGGGGCCTGGTGCCCAGAGTGCTTCATCCTGCCGAGGACTGGGGTAGTGGATGCTGTTCTCCACTGGTTCTGAAGGGGGCTTTGTGCCCAGAGTGCTTCATTCTGCCAAGGACTGGGGTAGTGGATGTTGCTCTCCACTGGTTCTGGAGAGGGCTTTGTGCCCAGAGTGCTTCATCCTGCCAAGGACTGGGTAAGTAGATGTATCTCTCCACTGGTTCTGGAGGGGGCTTAATGCTCAGAGTGCTTCAACCTGCCAAAGACTGGGGTAGTGGATGCTGTTCTCCACTGGTTCTGGAGGGGGTTTTGTGCCCAGAGTGCCTAATCCTGCCAAGGACTGGGTGAGTGGATGTATCTCTCCACTGGTTCTGGAGGGGGCATGGTGCCCAGAGTGCTGCACCTGGGGTGTGGCAGTTCCCATTCCCTCATCTGGGTGTGTGTGCCACGAGATTTCCTGGAAACAGGAAGCATGATACTCCACGGAGTCAGAGACACACTCCACCCTGCTGCAACTGCTTGTGGTGCCTCATGTAGTCTGTGCAGGGTCCAGGACATCTCCTGCATCCTTGGATTGCGGCCGACTGGGAATGTTGTCCATGTCGGCTGTGGTGGCACTGTCTGTGCACATCGCTGGGCAGGTGGCGGTGGTTGCAGCGGTGTCTGTGGCGGGGATGCTGGCGGTGGTGCATGTGTCAGCACCTGTGGAGGGAGACAGCTGGATGTCTCCTGCAGCCTCAGACGGCTGCCCACTGGGGATGATGCTGGGGACTGTTGCTGAGGCAGCAGACGTGCAGTTGGCGGTGCAGGTGGCGGTGGTTGCGGCGGCGTCCACCGCGGTACAGGTTGCTGTTCTGTTTGGCAGAAGGGGTGACACCAGTCCCTCAGCTGGAGGCTCCGTGCTCTGAGCTGACTTCCCCTTAGCCTTGTGTCCCTTCCCTGCTAGGACCTTGGCACTGTTCCCTTTTGTCTTGGAGGAGCCCTTGCTGGGTGGTTGGTGCAGCTTTTCCCTACGGCATGTGGGCCCCTTCTTCACCTTGCCAGGTGGCGGAATAGGGTGACCCTTGGCCTCGCTAGGTGGCACACCGGCAGCCCTGATGGGTGCCGCCCACGATGTTACTGGACTTGCAGGGACCACAGTGCTGGAGGATTTGGTGGCTGAGGTGCTGGGCTGGGATCTGGACCTCCTGTCCCTAGGGGAAGGACGGGGGGGAGGTGTAGGGAAGAGGTCAATCTTAACCAGGAAAAGGTTTGTAGACACACTGGGAAGGGAAGATGGAGGGGCTTTGGGAGTGCAGGAAGAGGTAGTGGTTGTAGGAGGTGTACGTCTGCTGAGTTTGGGTGAAGGTGCAGGGGCTGGAGGCTGTTGTGAGGTGGATGGCTGTTGTGTGGGTGTGTGCCTGCGTTTGTGTATTTGGGAGGATGGCTCACAGACACTGGGAGAGTACACAGGGGACGTGTGAATGGTAGTGGGGGTGGTGATTGCACATGAGCAGTGTGCAGTGATGGGCATGCTGGTGATGGAGGTAGTGGCTGAGGATGTAGTGCATGCAGGTGTGAGTGGAGACAAGACTGCGAGGGAGGAGGAGGATGTGGAGGAGGGGGACACAATGGAGGCAGTGGATGTTGGTGTGTCTGCATGCGGATGGTGCTTGTGTGAGTGCCTGTGGGATGTGTGGTGCTTATGTTTGCCATGTCCACTCTTGTGTGTTGATGAGTGTGCATGCTGGTCTGATTTTGTGCATGGGATAGGCTGAGGTACAGGGGATTGGGTCTGGGTAGTGGAAGTTGGAGGTGGGAGGCTGGGCACAGGGACAATGGCTGCCATCAGTGCTGAGGCCAGAGCCTGAAATGCTCTCTGTTGGGCTGCCACGTAAGAATGAATGCCCCCCAGGTATGCATTTGTTTGCTGCAAATGCCTCTCAACACCCTGGATGGCATTCAAAATGGTTGATTGCGCAACAGTGAGGGATCTCAGGAGGTCAGTAGCCTCCTCACTGAGGGCAGCAGGACTGACTGGGGCAGGGCCTGAGGTGCCTGGGACGAAGGAGATGCCCACCCTCCTGGGTGAGCGGGCACGGGAAACACGCTGAGGGGCTGTTGGGAGGGCGGTGCTGGTAGGGGAAGTGGCGGTTGTACCTGTTGATGCAGTGGGCACAGAGGTGCCCACCCCCGCAAGGGAGCTCCTATCAGAGGAGGAGTCGATGTCGCTGGTGTCTCCTCCTGTCCCCGTCGTGGAGCTCCCCTCGCCCTCCGTCCCACTGGTGCCTTCAGACTCCGTAAATTCACGCTCCAGGGCCATGTGGGTTGCAGCTCCCTCCTGCTCGGTGCCAATGCTGCTCCGCCAGATGATGCTAATGCACACAAGGACAGGGTGACAAAACATAAAGGGGAGGAAGGACAGAAGAGACACATGGTCAATGTCTGCAACACCACTACAGTTGGTGGACAGAACACACAGAGAGCAGCCCTATGCACTAGCCCATGTGCTAACAGTTCAGGGGAAAATCACATGCCCATGGGGGACCCTGCCTAGACCCACTTGATGCACAGCTGGAACCCACAGGAGCCTGACTAGGTGCAGAGGGCCACTACCACTTTTGGGTTTGGAGTGCCACTGAGCCTGCCAAACAATGGATCTACCTTGGCGCGTCTTCCCTGGCCTGGGGGAACCCACATCCCACTTCCCCCACCCAGAAACCTCATAAAGCGTGCAGAGTCAGCTGAATAAGACTGTACTCACCCCCTTGTGGCTGCTGTGATGCCCTCAAGCGCCCATCCAACTCAGGATATGCCACCGCCAGGATCCGGTACATCAGGGGGGTCATGGTGCGAGGGGCAGCCCTTCCATGTTGGGAGACCATCCCCAGCTGGGCCTCCACCGTCTTCTTGGTCCAGCGGCGCAGGTCCTCCCATCTTTTCTGGCAGTGGGTGCTCCGTCTATGGTAGACCCCCACGGTCCGCACTTCCTTGGCGATGGCACGCCAAATCCCCTTCTTCTGGTGGGCGCTGACCTTGAGGAAAAGTGAAGTAAGAATGGATGTTACTCCCCCGTCTGGTTCTTCTTACTCATTGGACACAAACCTCCCACCCTGGCCCAGAAAAACATACACTCACCACCCTCACATGCTGGCCTCTGCCCCCCGTATCTTCCATCCACGCCACTCCATACATTCATGTGCCATGCATCATGCTCACAGTGTACTCACCTGTTTGTCTGGAGGACCGTAGAGTAGCGTGTGCTGGGGAGGACCCCATCCACCAGCTTGTCCAACTCCTTCGCTGTGAAGGCAGGGGTCCTTTCCCCAGACACTGTGGCCATTGCCGCTTCCAGACTCCGGTCACAGCAGCACTTGCAGTGTAGGTCCTCTCCTGTTGAAGTCAGGTATCAAGTGAGTGAACAGATAGAAAATGTCGGTCACGTCCGCGGCGGTGCATACCGTCAAAGCCGGTGTACATCGTCATTGGTTCCTGGAACACATAGGGACCAATGATAACCAATGCTGATTTGCGTCGCGGTCTTCGACCACCTACCGCGACGCTGCACAATGCCAGCGCAGTTACCTCATTTCCCCTTGTCCCTCCTTACAGGTCAGGCAGCCGCCATTTCAGAGGGGCACATGGCAGGGCAACTAACTGCGTCACAGCACTTTTGGGCAGGAATTCGGACAGACAGCGCCACACACCAATTACATCACGATTGTTCTAAACACCCTTGTGAAACCTATGTGGTGTATGACCCTCTGCTCACCCTTCTCCTCCATAGGGCACTTCCGCTGGGGCAGGTGATGAGATGGCGTCATCATCCAGTATACAGACCCCTGGTGGACCTGTCGACAATGGAAGACAGACACATCAATATCACCTACAGACTTGATCGTGCCCTAATCCATGAACTGTGTGCCCAGTTGGAGCCAGACCTGATGTCAGCTATCTGCCATCCCACAGGAATCCCCCTTCTAGTGCAGGTCCTGTCAGTACTCCATTTCCTGGCCAGTGGGTCCTTTCAAACAACAGTGGCCATGGCATCAGGGATGTCACAGCCAATGTTCTCTAACGTGTTGTCCAGAGTGTTGTCTGCCCTGCTGAAACACATGCGCAGCTACATCGTTTCCCCTCAGGTGGAGGATTTGCCCACAGTGAAAGGTGACTTCTATGCCCTGGGACATATCCCCAACATCATTGGTGCCACTGATGGTACACATGTGGCATTTGTCACCCCCCCGCAGGAATGAACAGGTGTACAGAAACCGCAAAAGCCACCATTCTATGAATGTGCAGATGGTGTGTTTGGCAGACCAGTACATCTCCCATGTGAATGCAAAGTATCCTGGCTCAGTGCATGATGCTTATATTTTGAGGAATAGCAGCATCCCTTATGTGATGGACAACTCCAGAGGCACTGTTGTGGCTAATAGGTGAGTCCAAGGTCCCAACACAGTTGACATAGGTGTCTGGGTATGAGAGTCCCTAAGGGTTGGAGGATGTCTAACAGTTGTCCCTCGAAATTTGCAGGTGACTCTGGTTACCCCAACCAGTCATGGCTACAGACCCCAGTGAGGAATCCCTGGACAAGGGCAGAGGAACGCTACAATGAGGCACATGGGTGAACTAGGAGGATAATAGAGCGCACCTTCGGCCTTCTAAAGGCCGGATTCCGGTGCCTCCATCTGAAAGGTGGCTCCCTATACTACTCACCCAAGAAGGTGTGCCAGATAATCGTGGCATGCTGTATGTTGCACAACCTGGCTTTGCGATGCCAAGTGCCCTTTTCTGCAGGAGGATGGGCCTGATGTTGGTCTTGTGGCAGCTGTGGAGCCTGTGGACAGTGAAGAAGAGAAGGCAGAAGAAGAAGATTTTGACAACCGAAACAACATCACCATGCAATACTTCCAGTGAGACACAGGTAAGAGACTGGCACTGCTCCTCTCATATTATACTACTGTTGGACATTGCCTGAATCTTCCTTTTTACCTCTGTGTATGGACCCTGACATGTCACTTTGGCTTTCCATTTCACAGATCTGGGTCACACTTTCTACCTTCTGCTATGTTTACTGATGCCCAACAACTGTCGAACATTGGTATGTGAACATGAACATTGACATTGCTATGTTTCTGAGAGGTTGCAATTACACATTTGTGAAACTACAGACTGACTCCAGATCGTTTTGTGATTCAAGGGTTTTTTATTTCCATGCTAATAAGTGGAGGGGGCTGTACAATGGGCTGGGATGATGGTGGAGGAATGTCCATGGTAGAGTCCAGTGTCTTGGTATCACAGGTGCATTGTCCAAGGGGGCATAGGAAGTGGAGTAATGGCAGTTTAAAGTTGTCAGGCTGACAAAGTGGGATATAAGGGTGACAATCAGGAGAGTGATTTCCTGGCAGGGGTCTTGGCAATGTTCTCTGTCTTGTTCCTGGATCGCAGGGACCGTTTGCAGGCTGGTTTCCTTCTGCAGGGGGTGGGGTGCTGGTGGCCCGTTGGTCCTATGGCGGGACCTCCTGTCCACTAGCGCCAGCGGAGGTGGAGGGCTGTTCATCGTTCAGGCTAGCGTCAGGGGGCCGTTTGTGTGCCACTGTGTCCCTCATGGTGTTGGCCATGTCTGGCCCCTCCTGTCTGGTGACATTGGGTATGGGTCCTGTTGGGGTGTAAATGCATAGTTATTGTATCTGTGTGTGCCATCTAGTGCAATTACCCTCTACTCCTGTGCTTGCATTAATGTGTTTGCCCTTGTGTGATTAGTGATGTTGGGGTCTGGGTGGGTATCTGTACTGGACATGCTTTGGTGATGGGGGTCCATGAATAGGTGTTGCATGCAGGGCTTGGTATTCGGATGTGATGGTGGGGTATATGTGAGGTGTTGGAGTGATGGGGGTGAGGGTGGGGGTATGTGATGGCATGCAGGTTGGGTGGGGGATGTAGTAGTAAAGATTTGACTTACCAGAGTCCAGTCCTCCTGCTACTCCTGTGAGGCCCTCAGGATGCATGATTGCCAAGACTTGCTCCTCCCATGTTGTTAGTTGTGGGGGAGGAGGTGGGGGTCCACTGCCAGTCCCCTGTACTGCTACCTGGTGTCTGGATACCATGGTACGCACCTTCCTCCATAGGTCGTTCCACCTCTTCCTGATGTCATCCCGTGTTCTGGGGATCTGTCCCACTGCGTTGACCCTGTCGACGATTCTCCGACATAGCTCCATCTTCCTAGCAACGGAGGTCTGCTGCACCTGTGATCTGAAAAGCTGTGGCTCTACCCGGATGATTTCCTCCACCATGACCCTGAGCTCCTCCTCAGAAAACCTGGGGTGTCTTTGAGGTGCCATAATGTGGTGTGGGTGATGTGTGAGGTGAAGTTTGTTGTGCTGTGTGATGTGTTGTGTTGGTGTGTGTTGTTTGAGGTGCTTGGATGTGGTATGAGTGATGGTGTTGTGTGCCTGTGGATGCTGGTGTTGTGTTTTCTATTCTCTCTCTCTTTGTTTTTTGAAAAAATGTAGTAAGGGGTTGTGGGTAATGTGGGTGTGTTTTATATAGTGGTGTGAGTGTGTGAGTGTGTGGGCGTGGTGTGTGTATGTGTATCAAGTGTGTGTATTTTTAATTGTCCAATGTGGTTGCGTTTTGTAAATGTGTGTATTTTGAGTGCGGCGGTGTGTACCGCCAATGGATCACCGAGGTTGAAAGACCGCCGCGTTGATTCAGGGGTCGTGATAGTGTGGGCGTATTCCTGTTGGCGTGACGGTGTAGGTTTTGGTATCACCAGTTTACCACTGACCTTTGGTTTGGCGGACTTGTGTGGGTGTCTGTATTGTGGCGGATTACGAGATGTGGGCCATAATACCTGTAGTAGATTTCTGCCATGGCCACAGTATGTTGGTGGCCTTGAGCACGGGGGTAAGGGGGATTTACCTCCAGGGTTGTAATGAGGACCACAGTCTCAAACCTTAGTACATTATACTGAAACCTATGCATTCTTGGGGACCTAAATATTTGGTTTGGCAAACCTTATATGCCCCATCCAAAAGATATCACCACTGGCCTAGTCGCATTGAAACTACATCAGATTGTACACAACCCCACACACACATCTGGACACATCCTAGATGTCATTTTTGCCACGCCTGAGCTAGTTACCGTTCATAGCATCATGCCAGTCATATGGTCAAACCACAATTTGATAACTTTCCAACATAAAACACCACAAATCAACACACCCCACAACTACTTACATACATGCACCCATCAACCTTGTAGCAAACTCAATTTTGTCGACTTAGAAACACAGCTAACAGCCAACACAGATCTAGAATTAATTCTGGTCCAAAACTTTATGAGTGGCTACAGGAAGCTTTTGATATCCTAATACCACTCAGAAAAACTAAACAGGACAAAAGAAAAATAACACCTTGGAGAAACACAGAACTTAAAAAGATAAAGCAACAAATCAGAAGGATGCAGTGGACCTGGCTCAAAACAAACAACATTCAAAACAAACTTCAGCTACACAAACTTAACAGAATATACAAATCATCAATCAAAAAAGCTAAAAAACTTACTACTCAGACAGAATCCAAAATGCTAAATCTGCAAGCAACGGAAGAATTTTATAAAATTCTCAATAAATCTCGAAAACCTAAATGCATGTGAGAAAATGTACATAAAGTTAATCATACACCATAGCTGCTAGGCATCTGTTTATCTTTATTATGTTGCCATGTGCTCGACAAACCTCCTGAACTTTGATGATTGACCTTGTGCTCGCAGCCTTGGGCTGCAATCTGCTTATCGCTGCCATATTACTTTTTCCAATTACAGTTCCGAGAATAGTCGTGCTTAATCAGTAACTGCCGGAACAAGTTTGTACAGGTCGTTGCCACCTCCTGCCAGCTGCATCTGTACCTTCTCCCACCACACGTGTATCCCTGAAATATTCTGAAGGCCGCAGAGGACCTTGAATACGTTAGGGGTGGAGTTGTCCTCTGACTAAGCAGTTTTGTGTGTATATAAGGTTGGATGCCCCAGAGTGAAGGGGCAGCCTCCGTAGGATAGTCACTTGACTGTCCTGGGACTCTGTATTAGCTCGAGCTATAATCCATGTAATAAACTTCTCTTTATTCCTCCAGTTGGTGACTCCGTCTGATTTGTGAACTCTCTGCTAAATTGACCCTGAGGACATAAAGGGTGTCCCTCCACTGCTGGGAAGGAGACCCCGGGTGGGGGTCTAATCTTTCCTGGTTCCTCAGTTGGCACCCAAACAGGGACCCGAGTCAGGCATCCAGGGGACCGACCAGGTGACGGAGGACTCACAATTGGATTTCCAAGGGAGGGGCCCCACACCAGATTCTGAGCTTCGTTCTCTGTTGTAGACCTGCGGATCTCCACTGTGTGTCTTCCAGCCAGCTCGACTTCTCTTGGCGCTGTCTGAATTCGGGTCTCTGTTTTCCGTGAACTACTGGAGTCCCCAACTGTTGGACTATAACAGAAGTGTCAGGTAAGGACGGGAGTTGAAAGATTCCTGTCTAAAAATAGGTCTGTGAGTATTGCACGGTTTCTATCGCTCTTTGCAAAGATCGACGTCAGTGGTAAGACTGACCTCAGTTGTCACTTAAGTATATAGGAAGCAAAAGGCATATTTGCCACTCATTTGGTGTATTCAAACCACTGATGTAAGATTTTTTTTTTTTTAATATACTGGAAGAATGCCAGCGTTCAGTTGTTTCAGGAAATTGTGTTGTTGTCTTTGCAGTAGGGACTCCCGCCTGGAGGAAACATGCCCGCTCCTCCGGCCGGGACTCCGAATTATGGTATATATGTTAAATATGGCATAGGTCAGATTATTTGGTCTGATATATGGAGAAAAAGAACCAAAGGTAGTTCTGATTTACAATGGTCTATTCACGGGACATTTGATAAAGATAAATTAGACTATTTACAGAAACGTTTTTTTGTGACAAAAGGTAGACCAGGGATGTTTGATTCACTATGGACTTGGCAGAAAGAAGCAGACCAAAGACGTAGGAAGGCAGAGAAAGAATTACAGAGACATAAAACCAGGACTGAAAAGGTATATGACTCTGACGTAGCTGAACATCAACAGAAAAATTTAGAACATGACCGAAGGCTTCACTTACAAACTGATAAGTGTTACCCTTCCAGGACAGTAGTGGATAAGCCACAAGAGAAAGACCCCCTTTTAAACGATATGTTAGATAAACCCCCGTTATATACTCCACCAAATATATCCTACACTACATCCTCAACCTGCACCAGGTGACCCTATTGTGCCACCCACGGTTGGATCTCAGGCAAGTGCTCCGCCACCCACCACCACCCCTCCTGTCACCAGATCTATAGAGGATACACCCCGCCCGACTGTACCCACCCCTCGACTGGCCCCAGTTTGGCCCATCCCTGACTCCAGTTTAGACACCACACACCCCCCCCGCCCCATGATCCCGCAAAAGCGCACCCTGCACGGACACTTGTTCTCTAATTCACAAGAGGAAGATGTAAGTGAAGAAATGACACGGAGGTGGACGACTAATTGGAATGACTATGGGGTCAGGGACATTGACCACACTATGAAACAATGGGATAGTTTAGTTCAGTTACATGCAGCCACCCCTATGTGCAACATTATAATACAAGAATATAAGGATGATGGTTCCTCAGCTCCCCCGGGACTGGTGGACCTCCGAAAATGCGCCTCTACTAGGCTGCCGTTTGGTTCTGGTCTACATGATTATGTTGTTACTCTCCTCGCATATAGGGGACCGCCTGTGGATGTGTAGTCCTTCTGTAAAGGCATCCATGTTTCCCATGAGAGAGGTTCCGCCGGTTTGGCGAGAACCGGTGACGAATGACGCTGGCCAAGTTATTACCGCATGGCATATTCAACAAATGTGGGTACACACCCCATGGAAAAGATCTGAAACATATACCCTAAAAGCCGCCTTACCTGACCCCCGTAAGAACCCTGCAGGATATTATAAAGAATTGCAACAAATTCTTGAATCATGTACTATGATGTTGTCCGATATTGACATGTTAATGGCAGCAGTAGTCCCGCAGGAAGTATGGTCAAAAATACAGAGGCACAACCATGCTGAACTAGGGGGTACGTGGGACCAATTGCAAGCAGCAGAAAGAGACAGGGTAGGGGGAGCGAAACCAGACCCACTTATATTGGCTCTCCCACTGCGTATTTTGGATTTAATGAAGACCATACTTGCACCACACAGGATAAATTGGGATAAATTGGCCGCCTGTAAACAGAAAAAGGACGAGGGTGTTTCAGACTTTTATACAAGGTTTGAGGGTGTCTTTTCTGATTACAGCGGCAAGACATGACTACTGAAGGGGGGATAAGACACATTGTTGACAAATTTGTGGCCAATTTATTACCAGACATAAAGGGAAAATTGAAGTTGTGTGAAAGTACGTGGCCAGTCTCTACTGCCACTGGAATACTGACAATGGCCCAATATTATGAGAACAGGGAGATAGAAGAACAAGAATAGAACGTGAAAAAAACAAAGGAGTTGAAAACAAAGGTGTTATTTCAGCAGGCCTACCCTCAGCCCCGTCAACAGCAGTCCAGATCAAGGTCACAAGGACCTCGCAATGACAGAAGGCAGTCCCAACGCCCTCCCCGTTCTTGCCTCTCCTACAATCAGTGCGCCTATTGCAAGCAGGAGGGCCACTGGAAGAATGACTGCCTCAATAAGGACAACTCCACAGGCCACCCCATGCCCCCACAGCAACAGGACTACAGACCACGCAGTAGGTCTGGTCCTGCAGACAGACCCCGCCAGCAGGCCCCTCCACGGTCCCACAGTACCGCCCGACTGAATTATTTTGATGCTTCATCCCAGCGTCAATATTTTAATGACAACTATGATGCGTATGAAGGTCAGGGATCCTCCTTTGACTAGGACAGCCTTCAACAGAGGGGGGTGGGACCAGTTTCTATTCCTGTTAGGCAGAATGGCCCTCACGTTGAGGTACAATTAGACGGTACTCCACATGATTTTTTGGTAGATACTGGGGCCACCAAAAGTTCTGTTAAACAGGAAGAGGTCCAAGGGGTCCCTCTGTCTGGCAATATTAATGTCTCTATGGGTTTTTCTGGTGTTCCGGTGGCTAACCCCGTCTCCCAGCCGCTGCATGTTGCTATAGGTCCTTACACTATTAGCTCCCCTCTCATTCTTACTTTGGCCTGTAGTGATAATTTATTGGGTTTGGACCTATTAAAGAAATTGTATGCCACCATTTATTGCTCTCTGGATGGAGTGTATCTCACTCTAGGTCCAAATATTTCCCCGTCACAATTTTTGTCAAAACCACTTCCACCCGAACTTCGAGATTTGCCAGACATTTTATGGGGCACACATAAGGACGATGTTGGATGTCTGGACATACCACCGTATGTCATACGTTTGAAAGCCAATGCCAAATTGCCTCGCCTTCCCCAATACAAATTATCCCAACACATTGAACAACAACTCAAAAATATTGTGACCCAGTTGATTGATTTGGGTGTCATTGAAGAAACGCGTGGTAATGATTGTAACAGTCCTGTCCTTCCTGTTCATAAAAAATTATCTGATGGCACCGCATCTCCAGGACTCCGATTTGTTATTGATTTACGGGCGGTCAATAAGATTGTAATACCCCAGTTCCCTGTAGTTCCTGACATTACGACATTATTAACAATGATACCTGCCTCCGCTACTTGGTTCTCTGTTATCGATCTTAAGAATGCATTCTTTAGCATTCCCATTCATCCAGATAGTAAACTCATCTTTGGGTTTTCACTGGGTGGTAGTAGTTTCTGGTTCTTTTGCACTCCACAAGGCTATACTGAATCGCCTAGCATTTTTAGCGAGGCCCTCAAGGGTCAATTAGATGCCCTTGTTTTTCCTTGCTCCTCGACGCTGGTTCAATATGTGGATGACCTTTTAATAGCATCCACTTCAGATAAAAATTGTAAAACAGATACTGTAGCCTTAATGAAACATCTAGCACACCATCACCATAAGGTCTCCCTCTCCAAATTGCAGTATTGTAGACAGGAGGTTATATACCTAGGACACCTCCTGTCTAAGGAGGGACGTACGTTAACGGCTGAGAGAATGCAAGCTATACGAGACATACCGGTTCCATGGACACAGAGAGAGGTTAGGGCCTTTATAGGTATTACCTCCTTCTGTCGTCAATGGATTCCTAATTATTCTCTTTTGATAAAACCGTTTTTGCATCTCACCCACAAAGATTGTCCTGAAAAGATTGAATGGAATGATGATTTTCAATCTGGTTTTTCTGAATTGAAAAATACACTCTGCACAGCACCTGTACTGGGTACGCCTGATTATCGTAAAGATTTTCAGTTATATGTGAGCGAGAGAAATGGATGTTCACTATCAGTGTTAACCCAAGAGCATGGCGGCAAACAACGCCCCTGTGCTTATTTTTCGGCCCTACTGGATCCAGTGGCCAGTGCACTCCTGAGCTGTCTACGGGCAGTAGCCGATGCAGCGGTCGCAGTGCGCCAGTCGGCCGGGATAGTCATGGATTCACCCCTCACCCTGTTGGTCCCACACACTGTTGACGCACCATTAAACAAAACAAAAACACAGCATCTTACTAATGCACGATTAACTACTTATGAACTGACACTTTTAGCTAGTCATATAACATTAAAAAGGTGCAACACGCTCAATCCTGCCACTTTATTGGCAATTACTGAAAAAACTGAAGATTCTTATGATGACATACATGACTGCATTCACCGGACGGAGGATGAAACAAAAGGGAGAGTGGAATTACAGGACACTCCACTGAGAGACCCTGATGGCATATTATACGTAGATGGCTCATGCATCAAGCTACCCAATGGCACTACCTCTGCAGCCTATGCAGTTACAACAGCTACCACTGTAGTTGAAATAGCTAGAATACCACATAACTCTGCTTAGGCCGCAGAATTAATAGCTCTAACACGAGCCTGTGAGTTAAGTAAAGGACTTAGGAGGTTATTCCAACTTTGGAGGAGGTGGTAATCCGTCCCAAATGTGACGGATTTACCACCAGCTGTATTACGAGTTCCATAGAATATAATGGACTCGTAATACGGCTGGTGGTATATCTGTCACTTTACTGTCACTTTTGGGACGGATTACCACTTCCTCCAAAGTTGGAATAACCCCCTTAATGTGAATGTTTACACAGATAGTCAGTATGCATTTGGCATAGCACACAATTTTGGTCAATTGTGGGCAGAACGAGGATTCCTCACCTCACATGGGACACGTATTCATCATGGGACCCTTATAACTAACTTACTTTCTGCCCTGGCGTTGCCCAAAACAATGGCTATCATGAAGTGTAGTGCACACAAAAAGGTGACAGAAGAAACTGGACGGGGCAACGCCCTAGCCGATCAGACAGCAAAAGATACAGCGTATGCAAAGACAGGACACATGTATGTGGTAGATAGTACAGAGAAGGTTCGTCCCCATGAAATATTTGGGAACACAGTAGAGAGTGTCAGGAAGATACAGGATGAGACAACTGAACAGGAGAGAAAGGAATGGGAAGAAGGGAAGGCCAAGTTAGATCAAAATACGCTGTGCTGGACAGATCTGTCACAGCGGGAAAGATGGATGTTACCCGATGCATTCGTTCTGCCAGTAGTGAATATGGCCCATGGTCCTGCACACGTTAGTGCGAAAAGCATGTGTGATTTGCTTGATCCGGTTTAGTCTAATAAAAATATCAGAAGAGTAGCTGACCAACTGGTTCAATCCTGCATGATTTGTTTACAACATAACATAGGGAAGGGTGCCTCAGTCCCCGCTGGGCATTTTTCCCCACCAACGTATCCCTTTGAAGTACTACAAATGGATTATATTGAGATGGAAAGGTGTAACAACTTGAAATATGTCCTAGTTGTGGTCTGTATGTTTAGTAAGTGGGTAGAAGCTTACCCTACTAAAGATAATACTGCCCTTACCACCGCAAAGGTACTTCTGAAGGAGTTCTTCCCACGGTTTGGGGTCCCACGGTGTGTCTGGTCAGATAATGGGAGTCATTTTGTAGGGCAGGTGATGAAAAGGGTGTGTGAAGGTTTGGGCCTCTGACAGAAGTTTCATGCAGCTAACCACCCCCAGTCAGCAGGACTAGTTGAAAAATATAATGGCACACTTAAATAGAAGATGTCAAAAATATGCGCAGAACGTGGTATACGGTGGCCGGACGCGTTGCCCCTGGCTTTAATGTCTGTCAGGATGACGCCTCACTCTAGATCAGGGTTGTCACCCCATGAGATAGTGATGGGTAGGCCAGCAAATGTCTGGGGGGTACCTCGACCTCACAAGTACTCAGAACTAGAACATCCTGTTTTGATGGACTATTTAAATTAACTCACTAATTCTTTGTGTTCTATTCACCAACAGGTGCGTGAAGCACTCCCATCTGTATTCACTGATCCAGGCCACAAGATACTACCTGGAGACTGGGTCCTCACAAAGAATTTCCAGTGGAAAAAGAGTCTTGAACCTCGATGGAAAGGTCTGCGACAAGTCCTCCTTGCTACTCGAACAGCAGTTAAAGTCGAGGGAGCTAAGAATTGGATACATGCATCCCACTGTAAGAAAGTACCCCTACTCGTACCCTCTGATAAAATAAAAAGTGGTGACCACCCGACGACTGAGGACCATTTCGGCAACACTACGCGGAGTGATAAAAAACAGAACGACAGTGCGCTGCAGGAGGTTCCCTCATATTTAGGTCACACTGAACAATTGTTTTGTGACCATACCATACCACAGTCCACAAGATACGATTTCCGCCCATGAAAATAAGAAAATGAACAATGAACTGATTGCTTGTCCCCTGTATTAAGTCTGACGATAGCTGCAGGGCCGTGATTTTGACTGTCGGGCGGACCAGAGTGTGTCAATAGGACTGCTGGAATCACCCCACAGTGAAGCAACCACCAGTCACGGGCAGCACCTAGGTTGGACTGAACTGCTAGTAGGACAAGCAATAAAGAGAAATGGATGTTATACAAGAAGACAAGAGGAAAAAGAAGAAAATAAGTAATTTAAAAAGACTATTAGGCCCACGTATCGCTTTTCTCACCATAACAATACTATTTTTGGTACTTCTGTCCTGCATTGGGTGGGTAATACATGATTCTGACTCAGAGGTCTCACCAACTACGCCACTGCCTCCAGAACACAGCCATGTTTCCTTACCACCCCATGAGGAAGGACGACGTAAGGAATATGAAAACAATACCTTCATATCTATGTTACATCAACATCAGCTGGCTGTAAATAGAACAAATTGTTGGATATGTGGCTTGCTTCCGAGTTCCGTGCAAAGAAGGTTGCCATATATTGCATTCCCTTTTTCTTTTGATAGCTCCTGCAGTGCCTGGTATGAACTATCAGCCATTTGGGCTACCTCAATGGATGCTACTAATTACGGACTATTGGTCACCCACCTATACCGGTTATGCTGGCCCACTGGAAGGAGAGTTTATGGAACAAAGGAAGAAAAGTCAGAATATGCTGACCGACGTAATAGGTCTACTGACATATATTTTTTATCCTTTAATACCACACCCCGGATTGGCCGAAGATTTTTTGTAACACAGGTCAAGGCTCCACTTTGTTTTCAGAAAAGTGGTAATAGAAGTGTAGGTGCCAGTAACTGTAATGCTACAGTAATATTGAATGGAACTAATTGGCCTACCATGATACCATCGCAAAACTTGTATTTTGTTTGTGGTAATAATGCCTACACCTCCTTGGTACCCACCTGGACTGGCACGTGTTACATTGCTTGGTTACTACCACCAACTTACACAGCTGGCCCTCAACACCACAGGACTCGGAGAGGGGTAATATCTGCAGAAGATACCTCAGCACAAGAAGCATTGGACTACTTTAAAGGAGTCCTTCCATTTTGGGGCCCTATGATGAACAGTAGGGATATCAGACATCTCACACGAATCGTGGAAGCAACAATAAATGAAACAGCAGGAGCTCTGAGTAACATCACTGCAGAGCTCGCTGCTGACCGCCTTGTTACTCTTCAAAACAGAATGGTTCTTGACATTATCTTGGCAGATCGTGGTGGAGTTTGTACTTTGATCGGATCGAGCTGCTGCATTTATATACCAGACAATGCCCCTTCAGTGTATAAAGCTATTCAAAGGTTGCATATGATAGCTTCCACAATACACCAAGACGATGGAACATGGTCCTTGACCGACTGGTTTTGGGGCTTGATATCCCAATGGGGCTGGAAGATACTAATATTCCTTTTTGTGCTTGCTGCTGTATTCCTCACCTGTTGCCTTTGTGTACAGTGCATACCTGCTTTGTGCGGTTGCTGTATGGCATCCCTTGCCCCCTGGCCTCCTCAACACACTGCTATGCTGTCCCTTGACCAGGAGATAAAAGACCTTATGTCCAATAACATAGACACTGAATGACGTTCAAACTTGCCTCACAATGGCAAAAGGAGGGATTGAGAAAATGTACATAAAGTTAATCATACACCATAGCTGCCAGGCATCTGTTTATCTTTATTATGTTGCCATGTGCTCGACAAACCTCCTGAAACTTTGATGATTGACCTTGTGCTCGCAGCCTTGGGCTGCAATCTGCTTATCGCTGCCATATTACTTTTTCCAATTACAGTTCCGAGAATAGTCGTGCTTAATCCGTAACTGCCGGAACAAGTTTGTACAGGTCGTTGCCACCTCCTGCCAGCTGCATCTGTACCTTCTCCCACCACACGTGTATCCCTGAAATATTCTGAAGGCCACAGAGGACCTTGAATACGTTAGGGGTGGAGTTGTCCTCTGACTAAGAAGCTTTGTGTGTATATAAGGTTGGGTGCCCCAGAGTGAAGGGGCAGCCTCCGTAGGATAGTCACTTGACTGTCCTGGGGCTCTGTATTAGCTCGAGCTATAATCCATGTAATAAACGTCTCTTTATTCCTCCAGTTGGTGACTCCGTCTGATTTGTGAACTCTCTGCTAAATTGACCCTGAGGACACAAAGGGTGTCCCTCCACCGCTGGGAAGGAGACCCCGGGTGGGGGTCTAATCTTTCCTGGTTCCTCACATGGAAGAAAGTCATCCCACTATTCAAGATTTCACAATCAAACTGGCAACTCATTACACAACTAAGGCAGACACATTGGACTCCTATTTAAAACAGAAGAAAAACATCAACTCCATCCCCCTTTCCTAAAATCCCCTCTTAGAATAAACCAAACCAGCCTCTACACTCCTTCGAAAAAATATCACAAGGTGAACTTATGGATTTGGTCAAAGCAAGCAGGCCTTCCATTTGCTATTCTGACTCTTGTCCACCACACATCTTCAAGAACATTCTTTTATCTACTTCTGCTGCCACACCAGTAAGAAGAATCATCAACAACTCTTTCACTACAGGAACCTTTCCTGAAGACCTGAAAAAGGCACACATGCGTCCATTATTAAAGAAAACAAACCTACAGCCGCAGAACCTCAACAACTATAGCCCAATCACAAATGGACCTTTCCTGGGTAAACTGATAGAAAGAGCAGCATTCGCCCAGATATCACAATTCAATTAAGACAATTCCATACATTCAGACTACCAAACTGGATTCCACCCAGGAAGAGGCATTGAATCGGCACTCATGGCAATCTGGGATGATCCTAAAAACACAGTTGACCTCAATGGAGTTGCTGCACTACTTCTTTTGGACCTCTCGGCTGCCTTTGATATGGTTGACCATTACACCCTAATCCAAAGACTCCATGAAGCCGGCATAGCAGGGACTGCTCTCGACTGGATTACATCCTACCTTCAAAACAGAACTAATATTATCTATTCTACGCCCTTTTCATCTAAACCGTACCTCACAAAAGCAGGGGTCCCCCAAGGATTAGTCATCTGACCTTTGCTTTTCAACATCTACATGCTTCCATCACCAGAACTGATCAATGATTTTTAAATCACATGCTACAACTATGCAGATGACATACAAACACTACTTAAATTGGAATGCTCATTGAAAACTCACAAATCTTCAGTTGCCTCAGAGCCATTGATCAGTGGATGACTTAGAGCCATTTAAAAATAAATGCCTTCAAAATGGAAATACTCATATGTGGTGACTGGAAAAATTATGACCCACTGTGTGCCTGGCCTGACGATCTGAGATCACCTCCTCAATTATCCGAGGAAGTTAAAAACCTTGGAATTACCATGGACTCCAGGTTAACAATGAATGCCCAATTGGACAAATTAGCGCAAACAAGTTTCATCACTTTGAAGACTCTGCGATGCATCTTCCCCCACCTCGGGAATTCCACACAAGGTGAAGGCTACTATCTCTCTTGTACTATCCAAACTGGATTATGCCAATGGCCTCTACCATGGATCATCTTTATCTATTGTGAAAAAAACTACAACGTATTCAGAACTCCACTGCCAGGCTACTATTACATGTAAAGCCACAAGCCCACATCTCCCATGCCTTGAGATCACTACACTGGTTACCCATTGCCAGAAGATCCACCTCCAAGCTGCTTTGTATTACCCACAGAGCTATACATGGAACAGGACCGCTTTTTATCAGGAACAAAATAACCAAATGTATTCAACAAAGAAACCTCTGCTCAAGATTGGCACCCCTCCTTAGAACACCACTATACAAGAAAAAGACTAAGGTGGTACATCCTTCTCCGTTCAAGCAGCCAAACTATGGAATTCATTACCCCCAAATATAAGATCCACGGATAACTATCTTATCTTCAGAAGACTACTCAAGAGTTGGTTCTTTCTTTCATAACTACCATATTCAGCAATGGGCTGCATTTGCCTGTGTTGATAAGTATTTTTAATCTGATTATGTGTATATTCTAAATATGTATAGTTCTTTAGGAAAGATGTATTGATACTATGTCATAACAATAAATTACACGCATACTCTTTAAACCTGTTTAACAAATGTATATTTACTCATGATTAAATATGTATGTGGATGTGTATATATATATTTGTATGTATATATATGTGTATATGTGTGTGTATATGTATATGTATATATGTGTGTGTGTGTGTGTGTGCGCGTGTGTTTGTGTGTGTATACATATATATGTGTATGTTATTCTATGCTTAACATATTCGTAGGTCATTGCATAGCTCCTAGATTAGTTGTTATATTAGATACTTATGAATCCCTGCTCTGGTTTTTCTATCAGACTGATCAAATGTTTTATTATCATAAGCATTTCACTATTCAAAAATTGAGGAAAGAAATAAATGTTAGAAAAGTACACTTATTAATTAACTTCGAATATTAAAAATCTTGAAAGTCTGTGTTTATACAATACTACTTTTCTTCTCATATTTTTATACCTATTATGATATTCCTTGAACACATATTCCCTTACTATGTAATTATATATCTATCTATTTATTTATTACTCTAGTCCTACTGTACTAGAGAAAAATTAAATAAAACTAAATAAAATAAAATCTATAAATAAAATTCAAATTATAAATAAGTAAATTAAAAAATTAAATAATAATAATAATGAATAAATAAATTAAATAAATCTAAAAATAATGATTAAAAAAGTATGCATATATAAATAAAATTACTTTGTCTACTTATCACCATATGTCATGTCTCTATCAATCTATTCTCCATCCCCACTCTGACTCATCCCAAACGCATTCTACTACTTTCATCTTCAAAATAACCCTGCCTAAGCTCTCCCCTCTTCTTCCTGATCTAGCTCACCCAAACCTCAGTTTACTTCCATGATCTCCCAAACAACCTTACTAAATTCTCCCCCATTTAGCTCACCTTTGACTCATCCAAAACCCCTCCTGCTACTATGATCTCTCTAACCCTTTCCATAGCCTCTTCCCTCCTCCATCTCTCCTTTAATCATCCCAAGCTTCACCCTATTACTATAAACTCCTAATTAACACTTCTGGATTCTTCACTCCTCTATCCCTTCATTACTCTAGTCAATCCAACTAACAAACTCACATATCCTATGCTCAAATTAACTCATAATAATACTAAAACTGTACTCATATTTCCCTATACTAATCCACCACTAATTCCTCTTGAGTTCCGGAGTAGCATGCTACTCACCGAAAAGCACTTTGACGCCTCATCAGGGGTAGTAAGCGCTATATAAATACTATTACAATACAATACAATATGGGTCTCAAGGTCAAGACCTATTGGCTTTGCCAATGCTTACTCCTAAAATGGAATTCAAAGGAAATGAAGACGAGCCTGATAAAAATAAGCTTGTTCATGTAATTACAGTCTTATCTTGCACTTGCTCTTTTCCTGTGGCTTATTTAAGAGAAATGATTATACTGTCAGCTATCAAGAGTTTTAGAAGTTAACCATATTGATTACCATGTGCTCCGCAATGGAATGAAATCAGGGAACAGAAGCTGTATCTAGCTCTGAAAATGAGTGCACGTCAATTATGGCACATTTGCCGAGCTTATCCCTTTCTAGCACTACTTGTCGGGTGTGCCCTGCAATTGAACTGTAGCAGCCTTGGGGCATTCTTTCCCACAAAAGGTCAGATGGAACAGGTGCTATTTGATTACTGAGGTAATGTAGCTTCCGGCGTATGAGCAGTCATGATTACAGGCCTGTTGTGTTTACTGAATAAGAGAGACTTTGTATGAATGAAGAGAAAATCAAAAGAGATCTGGGTGGCTATGATAATTTGAACAGGCCAACTCAGAGGATCGGATCGCACAGTGGCTGATGAACGTACATTCAAAATCTTTTGGAAGAGGTTGTCAGCAGTTCGTAGCACCCACTGTTAGGGACCTCTTGTATCACAGTTATTTATGGATCTGGGGCTGAATAGAGGGAGTGAATGGTGGGGGCCTGCCCAGTGGCTTAAGGCAAAATGATACTCCCCTGCCCTCCCCGCCTCGGAGGATGTAAGGCGGGGCACATATCGCACAGAAATTCTTTGACCTAAGCTTGAACAGGGCTTCTCTGAGGAGTTGAGGGGGCCCCTGAAGGAGTGGGCAGCCTTGCACTACAGGGGCTGCAGGGACTTGTGTAACGTCCCTGGGCCTCCCTCCATTGCAGATCCTGCGTTTTTCCTCTGGTTGGCACAGTTGTATGTCTGGCTTCAGAGTTGCTAAGTAGGACGTGGATAGGTTGACTCTAAATAGTGATGACCTCATAGTTTACATCTAGCCCTCAAGGCAAATCACCAGGACGTTCAACTGGATTTTAATGTCGCAAATCTGTATTTTGCATCTTTTGCATTGACTAAAAATCTATTTTTCTTCTCGGGATTGTCATTACATTGATATAAGGCCATTTATTTAAGTCTATCACCCATCATATAATTTTCTCTTCAGACAGCATCAGCAGGACCCTAAGTTGATATTGTAGAAAAACATATTTTTTTAACCGGCTTAAATTTTACACTTCATCATTCTGCATCAGTAATAAGGAGCATAAGGAACAAAGACATCCCTGCATGTGCGTGTATGAGAGTGAAAGGGAGAGAGCGAGAAAGAGCAAAAGGTGTGAGAAGCAAGAGGTGAAAAAGACAGGACGTAAAAAATCGAAGGCAGAGTTGAAGGGAGATGAAGGTGTGAAGCAGAAAAGAGGAGGCAAGAGTGTTTAAGAAGAGCAAGAGGGGCGAAGGATGATATGATAGAGAGAAGGGTATGTGTGTGTGATGGGATCATTTAATCGAGAGAGAACACTATGAGACACTGTGGTCCTCATTACAACCCTGGCAGTCAGTGTTAAATCGGAGGTAAAACCTCCAACAGGCCGGCGGTAAAAAAAATTGAATCATGACCACAGCGGAAACGGCTAACACATACAGCCACTTTAACACTCAGACTGCCAAGGCGGCAGCAACAAACACCACGACGGTAACCACCAACAGCCAGGCGGAAGACAAGGTTCCACCCACTGTATTACAGGAAGCCTATCTGCCACCTTTTCCTTGGCGATACCAACGTCATCAAAAGCACGGCAGAAACAGTGTTCTGAAGGGAAACGACTCACCTCTAGACGCTCAAGGAAGAAACAGGACGCCATGGAGCCCGAGCTGCAGGTCTTTCCCATGCTGGTGTATCTGCTCATACACCAGGAGCACCAATGCCGGCGATGACGACCACAGTGAGTACTGCACCTAGCACACAAGGAGGGGGAGGAAAAAGAGAGTGACACACACACGCATCCCACCCACCCCCACCCTCACTCCCAACACCATACACAAAAACACATGCAACAACATTACATATACACCCCGTAACCCTCTGGCAAAACGCAAGGACAATAGGAATGGAGTCAAATGAGTGTAATATTAGAAATACTTAGAAATACGTTCAGAAATCAAAAACAGTATTTACAATATATACATATATACAAAAGGCGGGACAATGCCCACTCAAAATGTCCGTGGCCCACTTGGCCAAAACACATAGGCCAAGCCCACACTTGACTCCTGCCTCAATACGGAGAGAACACTGCAGGGGCATCAGGTCGAAAACACCCAGGCACCTCAGGGGAACAGGGAGGGGGGGACACCTCAGCCGGGAGATGCTGGTCTGAAGGTGTGCTTGGGATAGGTTGGGGTTGAGGGGATTGGGACTGGGACTGGGTAGAGGAAGTTGAAGGGGGGAGGCTGGAGACAGGGACAATGGATGCCATTAGTGCGGAGGCCAGAGACTGAAATACTCACCAGAGTGAATGCCCTCCAAGTATGCATTTGTTTGTTGCAAATGCCTTTTGACACCCTGGATGGCATTCAGTATAGTTGGCTGCCCAACAGTTAGGGATCTCAGGAGGTCAATAGCCTCCTCAGTGAGGGCAGTAGGGCTGACTGGGGCAGGGCCTGAGGTGCCTGGGGCAAAGGAGGTGCCCACCCTCCTGGGTGAGCAGGCACGGGAAACACGCTGAGGGGCTGCTTGGAGGGCGGTGCTGGTACGGGGGTGGCGGCTGAACCTGTTGTTCGGGTGGGCACAGAGGTGTCCGCCACCACCAGGGAGCTTCCATCAGAGGAGGAGTCACTGTTTGTATTGTCCCCTTGTGTCTCCGTCTTGGTGCTCCCCTCGCCCTCCGTCCCACTGGTGCCCTCACTGTCGATGGATTTGGCCTCCAGGCCCATGTGGGATGCAGCTCCCTCCGTCGCTGGTGCCTCTGCTCCTTCGCCAGATGATGCTAATGCACACAAGGGCAGGGTGACAAAACAAGAAGGGTGGGGAGAGACAGAGGATACACTTGGTCAATGCCAGCAACAACACTACCATTGGCGTACACAACACACAGGGATCAGCCCTATGCACTAGGCCATGCACTACCAGTTACAAAGCTAATCATGGGATACATTGCCTAACGCCATTGGCTGCACACCTGAAACCAACAGGACCTTGCCCAGTAGTAGATGCCCACTACCACTATTGGGGTTGGAGTGCTTCAGAGCCTGTCCAGCAAGGGGCCTACTCTGCCAGTTCGCCCTGGCCTACGGGCACCCACAGCCCACATCCCCCACCCAGGTACAACCTTAACGCGTGCAAAGTCATGATTCTGAATCTGTACTCACCCCCTTGTGACTGCTGTGATGCCTTCAAGCGTCCATCCAACTCCGGATAGGCCACCGCCATGATGCAGAACATCAGGGGGTCAGGGTACGACGGGCACTCCTTCCTCGTTGGGAGGCCAGCCCCAGCTGGACCTCCGCCGTCTTCCTTGCCCAGCGGTGCAGGTCCTCCCACCGCTTGCAGCCGTGGGTGCTCGCATGTCAAAGACCCCCAGGGTCTGCACCTCCTTGGTGATGGTACACCAAATAGCCTTTTTTCTGATGGGCGCTGACCTGCAGGAAAATATGCATGAAAAAGAGGTATTAGCCATACCGTCCGGACTGTTACACTCATGGCCCATAATATCCCTCCCATCCCCTTACACAGAGACATGCAGTACTCTGTCCAGGACCCCTCTGCCCTCCCATACACAAGGCTTACACACACAGCAATCCAGACATTCATGCCCCACGCATCATGCTCACAGTGTACTCACCTGTTTGTCTGGAGGACCATACAGTAAAGTGTACTGGGGTAGGACCCCATCCACCAGTCTCTTCAACTCCTCCGAAGTGAAGGCAGGGGCCCTTTCCCTAGACACTTGAGCTACTGTTGCTTCCAGACACAGGTCACAGCAGCACTTGCAGTGTAGGTCCTATCCTGTCGAAGGTCAGGTAGCAAGTGAGTAAACAGATAGAAAATGGCGGTCACGTCTGCGGCAGTGCATACCGTCACCGCCGGCGTACATTGCCATTGGCTCCTGGAACCCATAGGGCCCAATGATAACCAATGCAAAGTTGCGCGGTAGTCGTGGACCGCCGACCGCAAAGGCGCACAACACCAGCGGAATTACCTCATTTCCACTTGTCTATCCTCACAGGTCAGGCAGCTACCGTCTCAGGGGGGCACAGGCCATGGCAGGTAACTGCATCACAGCAGACATTGGCGCATCAACTGACTCTCGAATTCACATACTGTTTCTGTAAAGGAAAAAATGCATTTTTATTTTCACATATGTGTGAATATGATCCTGTGCTCACCGTTTTCCACCCCAAAGTTCAACCTCTGAGGATGAATAGGAGATGGCGACCCCTGGTGGACCTGGCAAAAATGGAGGACAGACACATTATCCTTACCTACAGACTTGATAGGGCCACAATCCAAGAACTGTGTGCCCAATTGGAGCCAGACCTGATTTCAGCTATCCGAAAGCCCACAGGTAACTCCCCTCTAGTGCAGGTCCTGTCAGTGCTCCATTTCCTGGCAAGTGGTTCCTTCCAAGCAACAGTGGCCATGGCATCAGGGATGTCTCAGCCAGTGTTCTCCAACGTATTGACCAGAGTATTGTCTGCCCTATTGAAACATGCGCAGCTAAATCGTATTCCCCCAGGTGGAGGATTTGGCCACAGTGAAGGCTGACTTTTATGCCCTGGGACATATCCCCAACATCATTGGTGCCATTGATGGTACACATATGGTATTTGTCCCCACCCTCGGAGAAATGAACAAGTGTTCAGGAATAGAAAAAGCTTTCACTCTCTGAATGTGCAGATGGTGTGTTTGGCGGACCAGTACATCTCCTATGTGAATGCCAAGTATCCTGGCACTGTGCATGATGCCTTTATCTTGAGGAATAGCAGCATTCCATATGTGATGTCTCAACACCAGAGGCACCGGTGTGGCTAGTAGGAGAGCCCATGGTCCCCACCCAGTTGATGTAGGTATATGGGTGTGGGGTTGTCCCTAACGGTAAGTGTGTGTCTAACAGGTATCCCTCGATATTTTCAGGTGACTCTGGTTACCCCAACCTCTCCCAGTGAGGAATGCCAGGACAAGGACAGAGGAACGTTACAATGAGGCACATGAGCGAACTAGGATGATACTTGAGAGAACCTTTGGCCTCCTGAAGGCCAGATTCCGGTGCCTCCACCTGACAGGTGGATCCCTGTACTACTCACCCAAGAAGGTGTGCCAGATAATTGTTGCATGTTGCATGTTGCACAACCTGGCCTTGAGACTCCAGGTGCCTTTTCTGCAGGAGGATGAGCCTGGGGATGGTCTTGTGGCAGCGGTGGAGCCTGTGGACAGTGAGGAAGAGGAGGCAGAGGAAGAAGATGTGGACAACAGAAGTTTACTCATTTAACAGTACATCCAGTGACACACAGGTAAGACACTGTAACTTCACTTTCCAATGCAGTTTTGTGTTAGACATTTAACATGGCAGCCCGATTTCCCCATGTCTATGGCCACTTGCTATGTCCTTTGGCATCTCTATTTTCAGATCTCTGTGTCCTACTATGGCTCCTGATATGTTTACTGCTGACCCCTACAGGTCATACCTATGTATATATAACTGTACATTTGAATTGCAATGTTTACAGCATGTTAAACTAATACATATTTCAATCATTTGACAGACTCCATACTTGTATTTGTTCCAAGGGTGTTTATTTATGTTCTAATTAGTGGAAGGGGTATGGCAATGGGCTGGGTTGCTGATGGAGGAAAGTCCAGGGTAGAGTCCAGTCTATTTGTAGCACATGTGCATTGTCCAAGGGGGCATAGGAAGGGGAACAATGGGAGTACAAGGTGGACAGGGTGACAGAGTGGGACAGAAGGGTGACATTCAGGAGAGTCTTATTTCCTGGCGGGGGTCTTGGCAATGTTCTCTGGCTTCTGCCTGGATTGCAGGGACCATTTGTGGGGTGGTTCTCCTTCTGCAGGGGGTGGGGTGCTGGTGGCCTGTTAGTCCTGTGGCGGGGCATCCTGTCCAGTAGCGTCGGCGGAGGTGGAGGGCTGTTCTTCAGTGTGGCTAGTGTCAGGGGCCTGTTGTTGTGTCACTGCCTCCCTCATGGTGTTGGCCATGTCTGCCAGCACCCCTGCACTGCTGACCAGGGTGGTGTGGATGTTTTTTTAGGTCCTCCCTGATCCCCAGGTACTGTCCCTCCTGCAGCCGCTGTGTCTCCTGCAACTTGTACACTATCTGGCCCATGATCTCCTGGGAAAGGTGGTATGCTCCCAGGATCCCTGCAAGTGCCTCGTGGAGAATGGGTTCCCTGGGCCTGTCCTTCCCCTGTCACACAGCAGTCCTCCCAGCTTCCCTGTTGTCCTGTGCCTCTGTCCCCTGAACTATGTTCCCAATGCCACTGACCTCAGGTCTCTGATTGTCTTGGGTTTGTGGGGTTGCCTGGGGTCCCTGTAGTGGTGGACACACTGCTGATTAACGTGTCTTGGGGACAGAGGGATGGGCCCGCTTGGTGGGTGCTGTGCTGGTGTTTCCTGAGGGGGGATGCTCTGTGGTGGGTTGGGGCTGTGGCAGGGTAACCAACTTTCCAGAGGTCACTGATGGGCCAGGTTGGTCATTGTGATCCAGACGTGCAGAGCTGCTGTCATCACTGTGGGCCTCTTCTGTAGGGGGGACTGGATGTTGGTGGCACCTCCTCTCTGGGGACGTTGAGTGGGGGTCCTGTGGGAATGTAAATGCAGTGTTATTGTATCTGCGTGTACCATCTTGTGCATGGATATGTTTCCCTCTATGGTTGTCATTAGCAAAGCATGTTTGGGTTGTGTGAGATGTTATTGCTTTGGCTAAGTGATTGTCACTAGTGTGCATGCTGTGGTGATGGGTGTCCATGCAGGTCTGTGATGGGGGTCCATGCATTTGTGTTGCTTGCAGGGCTTGGTATTGGGATGGGTGGGGTGTAATAGTGGGATGTATGTGAGGTGGTGGAGTGATGGATGTGAGGGTAGGAGTAGGAGTTTGTGATGGAATGCAGGTAGGGGGGTGATAGTAGTAAAGATTTGACTTACCAGAGTCCAGTCCTCCTGCTACTCCTGCGACGCCCTCAGGATGCATGATCGCCAAGACTTGCTCCTCCCATGTTGTTAGTTGTGGGGGAGGAGATGGGGGTTCACCGTCAGTCCTCTGTATGGCTACCTGGTGTCTTGCAACCATGGAACGCACCTTCCCCCGTAGGTCGTTCCACCTCTTCCTGATGTCATCCCTTATTCTGGGGTGCTGTCCCATGGCGTTGACCCTGTCCACGACTCTCCGCCATAGCTTCATCTTGCTTGCAATGGACGTCTGCTGCCCCTGTGGTCCGAATAGCTGTGGCTCTACCCAGATGATTTCCTCCACCATGACCCTTAGCTCCTCCTCAGAGAACCTGGGGTATCTTTGTGGTGCCATGGGTGTAGTGTGAATGGTATGTGTGATGGTTTGGTGCATGTGTGAGGTGCATGGATGGTGTATGGGTGATGGTGTTATGTGGCTCAGATTCAGTGGGTGCTTCTGGCTTGTCTCTCTCTCTCTGTAAGGGGTTGTGGGTATTGTGGGTGGGTGTTTTATATCGGATTGGGTGTGTGGATGTGGTGTGTGTATGTGTGTCAGGTGTGTATAGTTTGAATTGTCCAATGTGTCGTAGTGTGTGTGTATTTTGAGCGCAATGGTGTGTACCGCCAATGGTTTACCGTGGATGAATGACTGACACTGTGATTTGTGGGTCATGATGCTGTGGGTGTATTTCTGTTGGCGTAACGGTGTGGGTTTTGGTACCACCAGTTTATCACTGACCTTTGGGCTGGCGGGCTTGTGTGGGTGTCTGTATAGTGGCGGATTTCTCTATGTGGATCATAATACTCGTAACGGTATACCGCTGCGGTCACGGTATGTTGGCTGCCGTCAGCATGGCGGTCGGCGGCATTTACCACCAGGGTTGTAATGAGGGCCTGTATGTGAGAGAGAGAGGTAGTGAGGAAGAACTTGAGAAAAGGATGTTCGAAAGCAAGACTATAAAACATGTGTAAGAAAGTAGTGAGAAATGAAGATATGAATGTGGATGATGAAATGGTAGGAACAGAGTAGTGTGTTTGTGGTGTGTTTGTGTGAGAGTGTGTGTGTGCTTGTGTGTGTGTTTGTAGTGTGGAAGAGACACCAGGAGCAGATGAGTGGAAGACAAATGGTACATAAATGAAAAGTGAGTGATGCATGAGAAAGGAAGCATTGCAAGATAAAGATAGCGGTGATAAGTCATGAAGAGCAGGCTTTAAGAAGAAGACGGAAGGTGATAGACAGAAAAGTGTTTAAGAGAGGAGATGTGAGAAAGAGGCAAATTTTTCGTTTTTGCCTTGTAAAACATTTTGGCCCAGATTTAAAAGAAAATGACGGAGATCGACACCGCCACATTTGGCAGCACCACAATCGGTCATTTTCAAAATGCAAGAATGCGCCGTATTTAAATAATACGGCACTTCCCTGTGTTGCCCCTTGTTGCCCCTTGCTGCCGAGTGCCAACAGAGCCACCCTTGGGCCATGGTGCAAGGATGGCTGCACTGTGGGGGGAAGATTGTTTTTGTGCAGGAAGGAACACCTTGCTGCACAAAAACAATCTTCAATGGCGATATGCTCTTTCTATGCATGCTGCAGAATGCAGCACGCATAGAAAGAGCAAAAAACGAGGAGAAATGAAAGCATTTCTCCTAGCTGCACCATACTAACGCCACCTCGGGGGCAGCATCAAAATGCAATGGGTGTTGCTGTGGCATGCCCACAACTTCACCCATTGGACGCCCCTTCCATGCCAATTGCTGTGTGTGAAAGAGCCATATATACAAGGTGGTGTTAAGCCACACAAATTGGCTTAACAGCACCTTGTAAATACAGCGCCACAGGAGCGTCATTAAAAGTGATGCTCTGGTGATGATAGGGCCTTTTAAATCTGGCCCTTTGTCTTTAAGTGATCCTACTGCCTGCAGGCGTCTCCTTCCTGCCCCATTCACAAGATGAGTATGGACAGTCTCAATACAGATATACAGAGGCTTCAGCCTGTAAGTCGTCAAGTTTGTTGACAATATCATGTGAGTGCATATCAAAAACAGATATTATAGCAGGAGCTGTTGCATACTGCATATGGGTACCGGTGATTTGGGAAATTTGTATGTGTGTTCTAGTACTGTCGTCGGATAGTATCATCCTAGGTCCATGTTGAGGTATATTTTTTAAGATGTATGGAATATTCAAAACTGAAATCCCAAGCAGATATATACCTTAATCAATGTATTTCTCTTCTGACCAGCACCACGGGTGATATAATGTATAGGAAACATCAGTTAGACTGAAGGATTTTACACCAGGGGTTACAGCTAGGAATACCCACAGCTGGATTTTCCAGATATCGCAAAAACGTGTTTGATAAACTCGGTAGTAAAAGCAAGCGGTCTAAAAGAGGCATGACGTATGAAGACATGTAAAGATGCCTTTGTGGAAAAGGTAGAAACACTTGCAGGTTCATTTACTTATCCACCTATAACATTACACCAGTTACCAATTACTCCTGCTCCAGAATTCTGTTTGCATGTTCTGTGAGCAATAGTAGCTTGTACTATTACTGGTAACCTGTACCTGCTCTGTTCTGAAGGTAAGCTTACGCTGCAGCAGCCTTTAGGGAGGGACATTGGTTTTGTTGATGCAAGTTGTACTTATTCTGTGAGGAAGTGAAGCTTGCTCTAACTACTGCTTCTTCTGTACTGGACAGGGACCAAATGACACACTGGCTACCAGCACAGACCTGATCATGCTGGTAAGCCTCTATTTTTCCCAGAGCACCCCACCTTCTCTTCAGTCGGCAGCTTCAGAGGAGTGGACCACCTTGGTGAACCTGGTGGGCACTGGGTGTGACTTGCCTCACCAATGCCCCAACCTTTCTGCACTGCTCTTACATTTACCATCCCTGCAATACATTTGATAAGGGAGATACCAGGAGACATTTACATTGTCCCCATTTGTTACTGTCATCAAGACATTGGTCCATGGCTCCTACTCTATATTTTGGCTCATCTCCTTGATAATTGACAATCTTAGGGAGGCTCAATACCAACTCCTCTCCCCTTCCACCACCAATGGCGGGCCCACCAGACACGGTGCCTGACACTCCCCTCTCAGAGAAAAACCCTGCACAGTCCACCTCTGACAAATTGGATTGGGTATTGACGGCAATTGATCATTCCTGTGTCTCAATGGAGACTATGGGCCACATGTGCAAAGCTTTGTGTTTTCATCTTAATAGCACATTTTTGCAATTTGCGATTAGGAAATCGCAAACTGCGATGGTCTACAGTGTGTTTAACACTGTTTGTGATTCTCAAATGGGTTGCAAGGGACATGTCTCAAAAATATTTATGAGGCAGGCCACAATTTGCGACCTGTTGGGAATGACCAACACTCACAGGGATGGTGGCCTGCTTTGGTCAGCAGGCCACCATGTCTGTAACTGTTTTTTAAATCAAGCAGTTTCGTTTTTTTAAAAATGCAGCTCGTTTTCCCTAAAGGACATGAGGATGCGTTTTAAAGAAAAAGAAAAGTTTTCTATTCATTTTTTCAGAGGAGGCAGTGGCCCTTGGGACCACTGCCTGCTCTAAAAAAACGTTAGCGCCCCATTCACAAAGGGGAAGGGGTCTCTTAGGTCCCCTTCCCATTTGTGAATAGCTTACCACCAATTTGAAATTCATGTAAACTGCAAATGTTTTGCGATCGCATTCCAGTCACAAAACATTCCTATATGGCCCTTCAAGTTGCTATCAGGAAGGGATGCCCTTTACATGACTCTTCCTAATACAAAATTGTAAACTCTATTTTGTGAGTCGTTAATAGGTTACCAACTTGCAAAATAGGGTTGGTACATAGAAAAAACTCCAATTAGCATTCACAAATGGCCACATTTGCTGTTTGCCACAGCTAAATACTTTTGTACATGGGGTCCTAGATTTGGGACCCTAACAGTGCAACTAGCTTTTTGCATGATGACCACAGGAAGCTTGCAGGCAAAGCTGCAGAAAGATAGAAACCCCTTGCTACTTCATCACCCCTCACGACAAACAATCAAGCAGCAATACACGATCTAAAAGACCAAGTCAAACACCTGGCGAGCAGGGCGAATGACCTGGACAGACACTGCAGCAGGAGCAACATCCGCATCGTTGGGGTCCCGGAGGAGATTGAAGGAACTGATCTCTTCACCTATTTGGAGCAATGGTTCAAATCCTTCACCCTGGCAATGGACCTTTTCCCTTTCTACTCCCGGGAGTGGGTGAATCAAGTACCGGCCTGATGTCATATACACACACCCCTCAGTATCCCCTTCCACATCCGGTGCTGGCAAAACTCTTCCATTTCAAGGACCGAGATGCAATTCTCTGCACTGCCAGGTGTGCGGATCCACTACAGCTGGAAGACCAGGTCATTATGCTTTTCCCCCCTATACCTGGGCTTTCCAGAGCTCTTCATTCCTCAAGGTCAAGTAGTGACTGCTCCAACTGTGGGTACAATGCTCCCTCCTGTTCCCTGCTTGACTTAAAATAATGGTAGTTGGGGAGACCACTTTCTTCATTGACCACCAAGAAGCTTGGGATTGGGCAGACGGACATCATGGGGAAAAGTCAATTTTGCAGGCCAAAACAGCATTGTCCTTGTTAAATCCCAGGGTTGGCGTCATCGGAAGTCCAGAGCGCAATCCGCACTGTGGGTGATCTTATCTGCAAAGTTACTGGAAGTGACTGGCTCAGTTTATGATGTACACCTAAGGTGTGGTACCCTATACTGAGTCCAGGCAACCCTTAGTGATAGTGAATAGGTGTCTGGATAAAAAAAGCTCTCTAGGCAGCTAAAGCTTATCCAGAAGGAATTTAAAGCACTTGCCATAGCACAATATTCAGACAGTAAATCACTCAGAAGAAAGAACCACACAAGGGTTGCAAAGATAAAGGATCCTTTATTACGGCACTAACTTAGCATTGGTATAGCTCCCTTTGGAGATATCTACACACAATATATACACCAAATAACAAGCAAAAACAGCATAACATAAACAGGGCCCTGGGGGGGGGGGGACCATTTACTAAGTAAGTGGAATGCGAAATAGTGATCCCAACCAAGGTAAGTATTGTAGTTAGCTAGGCGCTGGGGAAGAATGAAAACACCAGAAGTAAGTACAGCAAGTGTCCCCATTGACCAGGTGTAGAGTGGTTACCGACCGAGTCGTCCCACAGACTAACACAGGGAAGTAGTGGTTGAAGTTTGGGTGTTTCAGGACCCATCACAGTGGACCCTGAGGAAACCAACAGACAAAAGGAATAATGGAGAGTGCCCCCACCTGAGGATACCCAGAAAACAGGAGTACCTACACCAGGGGACCTGGATGCAGAAGGGAGACGGGACCCTCCTGAAGTTAGTGGAAGCCTCAGATTGTCCAGCTGCTGTCGTGACCCGTGGACCAGACTGGTGAAACCCAGGGATGGATTCTGGATGTAGAGGACCGGAAAAGAAAGGGGAAAGAGTCCAGCACCTTCGGAGGTGCCCAAGTAGTGCAGGTGACAATGCCCATCTTCCTAGAAGTGAAGTTCCTGCAGGTCAGTGGAGGAAGAAGTCCAGTTGTGGGACCAGAAGCTGCAGAAGAACTCAGGAGTTGCCTACAAGCTGTCCCTCAATGGTCACCGGATTGCAGGGGGATCAGTGACCAGCAGGTCACCAACAAGCACTGGCAAATGCAAGCAGGAGCTGACGACGTATTTGCAAGGTTTTGGAGACTAGCAATGTCCAGGAGACTCTACCCTTGAGGGGGAGTCAGGGCTGGCCATCAGCACAGAGGAAGGCCAGCAGAAGTTATTGCAAACCCAAGTGACCCACAGGTGATGGCCACAGGGAGTCACAAGGAGGCCTCAGCAGCACAAAAAACAGAAGTTCTGTGTCGCATGAGTTGCAGGGCAGAGGTTGATCTTTGAGCTACAGAGTGCTGAAGGCTGGGGCTCTTGGGGCCTGAATATCTCCTGGAGGAAGAGTCAACAAGCCTATGCAAGAGCAACAATTGTGGTGCACACAGTTTGCGGTCCAGTGGGAGGAGCAGTGGCCCACAGTCTCCCAAGTTGGTCAAAAGACAAGCAGTACAGGGAAGGGGTCACACACTCACAACCTATGATGCAGATCCTTTAGCTGTCCATGGGACAGCAGATCCCACCAGCCGGTCGATGTTGTCTTGAGGTGCCTGGAGAATCAGGAGAGTGACTCCCTCACTTCAAGGAAGATTCCTTCATGCTTCCAGGTGCAAACAGAGTCCTTGTTACCCTGGAGGATGCACGCCCTTGGGTGTTGCAGAATTTCTGCAGGATCCGGAGAACCAATGTTGCAATCGGAGCCTTCTCACCAGAAGCAGAAATGTGTTGCTTACAAAGCAGACCAGCAGTGGTTCCGGAGGCCAGGAGCAGAAGATGACTTGCACGGAGCTCCCTGTAGAGTCTTGCTCGACGTATCTGAGAACCCACCCCTAAGTAACCCAAAAAGAGGATTGGTCACTCTCTGAAGTGACCTACCTATGAGAGGGGGTTAGGGAATTCCTCTACCTGGCCTAACTATTCAGGTGCCCCCAGGGTCCTCTGCCCATCTTGTTTTCAAGATGGCAGACTCAAGTGGCC